>NW_019392675.1:2164871-2659618 GCF_000648675.2 Cimex lectularius | reverse complement strand
ATCGGACCATGGACAATATGAACTTTTTTGTTCATTTTAGGGTGAAGAATCTACTGGAGAAGTTTGTAGCACGAGTAGCAATTCACCCTGTATAGCGCAATATCTTGCTGGGCTTGGAGACTTCAACGAAAAACTATTTTTTCATAAAGTCAAAAGAACAAATATCTGCAAATGTGGAGACATCGAGTCAGCGGCGCACGTCTTCTTAGAATGCCAAAAATTCATCGAGGCCCGAACATCCTGTCTTCATCAGATACAGCCCAGTAGTAGTGGCAACAGTCAGGATACCATTATGCGACTATCCGTTTCTTCCCAATCTGCATTTAACGCTACAAAAAAGTACGTAAAAAAGTACGTCATGGAACAAAAGCGATGGCCTGTACCTGGAAACAGACATACATCTGAAAGCGTGAACGAATCTAGATCACCTGAAAATTAAATGAAAGTAAGTTATGACAATTACAATAAATAACAGAATGACATGCACAAGCATAAAACATGCATTATGCAATTGTATGCAAAACATACAATGTTGCTAAGAGAATTCACAATGACTCACCCCATTACTCTCAATGACTCAAGTACCGCCAAGAGGTCCATCCCGGACACGACCAGAATAAACTTGTCATGACAGAATCTCGATGGTGGTTGAGTCAGCGACTGTCAGGCAGAGCAAATATAGCCATAGAATCCCTCTGGTAGAGCTAAAATAGGCCAAGATACAGAGAAGTAAGAAAGAAAGACCTGACGGTAGGGAGACTTACAGACCGCGGAAACCATATGGCGGCTGTAGTTATTTTAAACAGAGAGTTGGATGTTTTTCACTACACCCATCTCTCTGATACCGCCATCCCACGGTAGTGTATGTGGAAAAGTTGGAGTATGTATTAACAAATGTGGGTAGTAAGGCTGAACGTGTCATCATTGGGGCAGACGCTAATGCGAAGTCCCATAGGTGGTATAGCAGTAGGACTGAAACCCCTCTATTCTGAGCTCTCATAAATTGCATGCTAGATGCAGTACGTAATAGAATAGAGCCAATCTTGTGATCATTGGGGCGGATGCAAATGCGAAGTCCCATAGGTGGTTTAGCAGTAGGACTGATTCGGAATTGACTCTTTAACCTATCCATATTTACATCCTACTATTTACACTTTTCCTAATTCTACTTCTTAATTCTACTCTTTACTCTAATCCTTCTTAATTCTTCTTAATCCTATCCTTATCTATTTACAATTATTTACATCTTATTGTTTACAGTCTCTTAATCCTATATCTAATTCCTAAGACTACTCGATGTTTACGTTTAGTTTGTCTAATTCCTATTCTTTATCCTTTCGTTATCTATTAAATATTTACACTGACTAATCCTTATTTTTAATCCTCATACCTTTCTACTGTTTTTATTTACAATCCTTACAACTACTTCTTACCCTAGTGCACCCAACTTTATTTACATGTATTACACTTATTATCAACTTATTTACATTTTTACACTTAATTTTTTTTTGTTTTACACTTAATGTTTCAGGCGCCGTACTCCTTCAGGACTTTTCCGCGCAACATCTGCCAGAATTTCCATTGGTCCTTTCTAATCCACCAACCGACTTTGTGAGTCCAATCTATGCCCTCTTTTTCCATTCTCCTTCTTATATGGTACCTTACACTATCGGCCAATACGCACTGGAACAATTTGTGGTCCATAGTGTCCACTCGACCACACTCACACATATCGGATTCGGACAACCCGAATCTGACACTGTTGGAATGAGGGACCTAACTCTTGCCCCTGTTGACTCCCGTTCCCACTTCCTTTACCAGTCCTTCACAAGTTGTTCTACTATCATCTCTGTGGCTTTCCGCCTTCCTCTAATTTCCACAGCTCCCTCATCCATCCTCCACTCACCTACTCTTACCATCTTTCCTCTCCTCATATCGTATGCCAGCTTAATTTTCCTTATGAGTTCTTTCACTGGTAGAACCCTTGCTAACACAGGCAATGCTGCGGTGGGTGTGGTCCTGTATGCCCCCAGAAGTCCTAGCAATACCTTCCTCTGGCACTTCTCTAGGTGTCTCCAGTCCTACCAGTCTAAGTGCTCGTAGGTGAACCCTGCCGCGAAACTCCAGTGTGACTCTACTACCTCTTTATATATAGTTCTCAATTCCCTGAACTGGTAACCTTCTTCTTTCCTCCTCAGTCTCAGGATTTTCTGCCATTTATCATCTATGCTCTCACACGCCCTTTTCACGTGCCCGTGCAGCTTAATTCCCTCACCTACCCATACTCCCAGGTGCCTACACTCACTACTCACTTGAATCCTTTTACCTTGGTGTACGATTACTGGGAGCCTGTGCCTGTCCAACAAGGTCTAGGTCTCCATAGGACTGCTACCGTCTTCTCTTCCGACACTTGTAGCTTTACCTTGCTGCACCACGCACTCACCTTTCCCATCACTTCGGAAGCTCGTTCCTCCAACTCCTTCCTCCAACTCCTTCCTCGAATTGCCACCCACAACACAGCACAGGTCATCCATGTACGCTCTCGCCAGTACTCTCTCCTTATCCAGGTATTCCAGCAGATCATTAAAAACGACGCACCAGAAATACGGACCCAGCACCGAGACTTGTGGTATTCCCTTCTCAACCTTTCTCCATGCCTCTTGCGTCCCTTCCCTGATGCACGTGAGTCTATCCTTAAGGTAGCTGGACACTATACCATATGCCTCTCTCCCTATTCCTAGGCGAATCAGTCTCAATTTTAGGAATGTCCACCATACGTTGTCGAAGGCTCCCTTGATATCTATAAACACCGCACATATTTGGTTGTTAGTCTACTTACCATGTTAGTCTACGCTACGTAGTGTGTCTTCTACTGATCTTCCCTTTCGACACCCGAACTGCTACTCTCGCCATGACCTGCTGATTACTTGCTCCAACCAAGATGATCCTCTCACACAACTTCCCCAACATTGGGAGAAGATATCTTGGCCTATACGAGCCAACCTGGCTCCTATCCTTATCGTAACCCTTTAGCAGCATCACCAACATACCTATTTTCCACCTTTGAGGGAACGTTCTTCTCCGTCGGCATTCTTCCATAACCCACACTACATCTCCAGCTAACTCATCTCACCCTCTCCTTATCATTTCAATTGTCACTTCGCCTATTCCTGGTGACTTCCCCTGCTTAAATTTCCCCAGCGCTTCTAAGACCTCCTCTTCCTCTATTTCCTGGGTTCCTTCTTCCTCCTGTATATTCCTTTCCAGTTCCTCAAGCTCTCTCCTAATCTCTTTTTGTTCTGGGTTCTCTAATCTCTGGTCATCTGCCCCTATGAATTTATCCAGGAACACCTCCAGGGTCTCTTTTATAGTCAGCGTGTGGGCGTCGCCTTTTCTAAGCGAATACGAAACTCCTTTTTCCTTTACCTTACCCACCTCCTTTTTATACTTTGATCCCCCATACCTTTTTCCTCTCCTTCTCCATTCCTGCCACCCATTCCTTCTCCTTCGCCTCCTTGATCTCCATTATATATTTCCTTCTTAACTCCTTATACCTTAGGCTCAATTCTTCCTCCCTTTCCTTTTCTCTTGTGCCCTGCATTTTCCTTCTCAACTTGTAGACTTCTTTTCTCCTTTCTCCCAGGTCTTTACTCTACCATGTTTGTAGCGTAGTTCGCTTCCCTCCTCTTCTCCGTGCTACTTGTACCGCCTCTCTGATCCTCTCCTCTAGTCTCTAGATCTCCTCGTCTAGGGTTCCCCTGCTACCTGTTGCGTCCAGGTTGCTCAACGCTTCCTTGTACCTCTCCCAGCTTATTTTACCGTTTTTACCTGTCTTTCCCGGTCTCCTCCTCCTGTCCCCCACCTCTACCTCAAAATAAATCAATCTATGGTCTGTACCCACATCCACATCCCTAACATTCCATTCCTTAATGTTCCTTGGAATCGCTGCTCCACTCAGTGTAACATCTATATTAGTAGAGGACCTCTTAGTATGAAATGTCGATAGATTCCCTTTTCTGTTCATGACCTCTAGATTGTTTGTTGCTATGAACTCCTCCACCTGTTCTCCCCGATGGTCAGTTTTCGCACTCCACCATCTTCTCGAGTACGTATCCACATCGGCCCCTATTATTACTTTATCGGCACCTTCCCCCAGACCCTCCAGCACCCGTTCCAATCCCCTTGTATGTATCGCTGTTTCCTGTCGATACTGGAAGTACGCCGAAAGGAAGTATATTACTTCTCCTCTCCCCGTGCCTATTCCTACAACAACACAGTATTGGTTCGATAGGGCTCCAATTTGACAAATATCCAGCCTTTCATCCAAGATCACCACACTTGCCATTGGGTTGCCTCTTTCCGAGACTTCTCCCATACATACTCTATCCCTCTCCCCAAATCCCGGTATCCCTTTATTCCGTGCATACGGTTCCTGCACCAGTAAAATGTCCAATTTCAAATCCCTCGCTACCCTTCTTATTTCACCCGTCGCACTTTTCCCTCTTCCCAGGTTTATCTGACCTACGCGTAACCTACTCCCCTTAGTCTATTTTCCTCATCCATGCCTTGACAGCTGCCTTATAAACCGGGCACTCTTTGCTTCTGCTCCCATGATCCTTCCCTCCATAGTTTACGCATACTCTATCCTCCTCTCTTTCGTTGCACGCACTCGAAAAGTGCCCACTTTTGCCACACACCAGACAGACAGACCCTACAGACTGCTGCCCTATGCCCAAATCCGAAGCACTTCGCGCACTGCAGCACTGTCGTGAAGTCCTCTATTCGGCAGGATACCCACCCTACCCTTATCCTTCCCACCCTTAATAAGTCTCTCCTTGTTTCCGGGTTAACTTCCAAAATCACGTTCCTCTTCCCACTCCTTGCATCCCTCCAGACTCTTACCCTCAATTGACCTTCCAACTCCTCCTTAGTTCTTCCTATCGTTTCCTCAATCCTCTTCCCTAGTTCTTCCTTTCCTATATCCTCCGGAACCCCTGTAAGGATTATCCATGGGAATAGTTTCCTCTGCTCTTCTACTCTGAAGCCTTTCTCTTTCAGGTCTGTATCCTCTATTATTCCTTTTAGTTGTTCCTTCTTCATTACGTCTACGAATACCGCGTTTCTTCCTCTTCTGAACCCTACTATCTCCCAGCCTTTCTTGATTGGGTCTATATTTCCCATCAGCTCTTTCCTCACTTTTTCTCCTCCAATCTCTTTCCCTTGTTCTTCTTTCGTAATCCTTACTCCTTTCCTTGATTTCCTTTCTATCTTTCTCTTGACTCTCTTCCTTACCGCCGCCGCGTATGATTCCTCTCCTCCTTCTGTCTCCATTCCATTTCCAACAGTGGTTTCGCGGGCCGCTCTTCCTCTCCTTTCCTCGCCCCATTTCTCCATCATTTCCCGATGTCTTTCTTCCATTCTCACTTCCCTTTCCTGTTCTCCCCGATATACTTTACTCACTCCTGTATATACTCGGTCCATGTTTTCCTTAATCTCTCCTAGTATCCTATTTTGCAGACTTTGTGTGTTCTCTATTTCCTTTATCCTTTCCACCATAACTCTTTTCTCTTCCTTTTTTTCTTTCTCCTTTCCTTTGAGTACCTTCCCAATCTCTTCCTGCATATTCTTTTGTACCTCCTTCCGTACCATCTCCTTCATTTCCTCTATGTCTCCTTCTTGTTCCCCAATCCTCCTCTCTATTCTCTCTATTCCTCTCACTCCCGTTTCCATCCCTCCCTCTATATTCCAGGTCATCTGATCTAGTTTGTCCATTATTCGAGCATTATCTCTTCTAATTTCATCTATTTCTTCTTCTAGATTTGTTGTCCTATGCATCTTTGTGCTTCTCACCGTCATCATCTCGCCTGCAGCATCATTCAGCAAGTCTACGATCTTTGTGAGCCTATTCGTGATCCATTTCGCTGTTTTCTCACTGCAATTTCTCCTCTTTGCTAGCCACTCATTCACTTCCGCTTCCACGGATTTCGCATTCACCAAAAGGTCCAATATTCCGTACTTACTCGCCCCCTCTAGCACTGACGGGGAGGAGTGTGTCCGTTTTCTACTCCCTGGAATTGGCGTACCCCAACAACCTTCTCCGTGACCTGCGATTACCTCTACACTCATGTCCGTTTCCTCCATGGTTGGTAATTCTGGATGTTCCGACATATTAGTCGGAACCTCCTCAGTTGGCGTACACTTTAGTACTCCAATGAACTTTTAGTCATTGTAGTCACCAGTACACTGAAGATACTCAATTCGCAACTTAACGGCTACACACCAGTTAACTAATAGTTCCTATCACCTAATAATATATAAAAATAAGAAAACACAACCTCCACCAATAATGTCCAAAACACAAAAAAAAGGGGCATTAACAAAAAATTTTCTCTAGTTCCAAGCAATTATAGCTTAACTGTAATAAAATAAAGCTTTTCACACTTCTAGTTCCGAAATTAACAAGAAAACGCAAACCCGCAAATCACACTCGTTATGCGGGTCTCTTTCACTGCTGTGCCCCTTCAATCCGTCGGATAGGCAAACCCGCAACACTCACGTGTATCTCAAGATGATATGAAGTTCCCTTGTGGATCGCGTCGTCTTGAAAAAGACAATGAGGTTCTTTATCGCCCGCACCTGGCACATGGCCTTATCAGACCTTTGTTTCTCAAGGTGGGAGGCGATGCACCTCTGCTAACGGCCCGCAAGCTTGGTGTAGAAGAACTGTCCAAGCCCCTAAGGACCCAAACGGCCTTCTTCCCCACTTGCCCCATCCGAGGGGCTACACCATTAATTTTTGCCTGGAAAGCCCCCTTGCAACCAAGGGTTGGGATAGGATTGTTGGATTGAGAATGGGCCCTGCAAAGATACAATTACAAAGGAAATAACGAAATAGCGACTGATTGCAAAGCAGACAACGCTTTGGGCGATGAGATCGTCAACCCCTACGCCATTTCCTCCACTACCTCCTGTGAATCCTTAAGATCCTGCCGATGCGACAGTCCATTCGCTGCTCTGTCCAGCAGCAACACCTTTGACAGTCCCTTTGCTGCTCTGTCCTGCAGACTGCGGGACATAAAAACAGCTTTAGTAGCTTATTATGCAGAAGACCAGTCAAGATGGTCATATAATCTTTCTTGGCTCCAAATTGCATGCAACACGGCGGTAAATTCATCATCGGGTTATTCCCCGGACGAATTATTTTTAGGGAGGAAATTATTAACACCAATTCACCTAGAATGGGAAATAGAATTCGACGAATCAAACCGGGCAGCGTGCCCACCAAAAGTTCAAAAATTATTATGATACTAAACATAAACAATGTACACTAAACATAGGAGACACTGTGCTGATAAAACTTTACACACTTTCAAATAAAGCAAAAGGAATATCCTATAAATTAAGTTATAAATACTCAAAACCCTATTTAGTGGTAAAGAAAAGTTCCCCTGTAACGTATCAAATTCAGAACGCGGAGGACCCAAACGACATAAAACGGGCACATGTTTCGAAATGAAAAGGGTCGATAAAAATATTTTAAAAAAACACCTATGATTTCACAACTCGAATGTGATAAACTCGATTCACCCCCATTTTTTCCTGCAAATGGGGGAGTATTGGCTTACAAGCAATGATATCAGTTTAGTAGAACGTGCTCAGAGAAAATTGCAAAAATACGAAGACGGGCAGGGGCCGTAAACCTGGTGGTGGATGGGTAACCTTTAATATACTATGGATTAATGTGATTATTAAATTTAATTTTATATGTATAAAAATAGAATTTCATGTTCAGTGTATCCACCAATTTCTATCAATGTTATTATAAAATAATTCAAGATGTATTTAAGTGATGCAGTGTTAATTGGAGTCGGTTAAATTTATTTGAAACCGTAAACGATGAGGGTACTATTTTGATTTAAAATTATATAAGTTTTAGGTAAATCATGTATAATATAAATCATGTATTAAAGCTGTATACTTTCTTCCTCTTATTATAATTCTTCTTAATGTTAAACTTAATTTCAATTTATTCATTTAAAGAAGTAAATGTAAACTACGTCAATCCAAAGTACATGGGGGAGGTCTCTTATATTCACAATTCCCTTCTCCAACAAAGAAAAAGAGGCTGGGGCATTTCCACGAAATGTTATATAATCGATTTCGATGTCAGGATGTTTCCAACGAGAGAGACCAGAACAGGGCCCAACTTCAATCTCCGAACGAGATGCAAGAGGAGGTGCCGATCTTACCAGACATCGAGACGCCATGATGGCTATAATCCGTATACATGAGAGAGTTTTGGAGTTTATACAGGGAGAATCATCAGAAGACTTGGATTCAGCATTCTTAGGGGAAACATCTTGATAGTCGAGGGGTGTAACTTGGGGGGGGGGGAATGTCACGCCTCTAATTGCCGGGGTTAGTCAACGTTTTTTATTTGTTCCACAAAACGTATTTTTGTTTCTTTAAACTTTTAAGTTGTAGTATATTTGTAAATACATTTTTGAGTCAAGATTTTTGTTTTGTTCATTTTTAAATTTTAAAACTGGCGAAAGAGCCGGACCATAAATTTGGTACACCCTTTGAGGTCAAGCCAATATCCCAAGGGGTTACATCGCATTAGCGTCTGCTCCAATGATAACACGTTCAGCCTTATTGCCCAAATTCGTTAAAATATACTCCAACTTTTCCACATACACTACCGTGGGATGGCGGTACTGGAAATACGCACTCACAAGTATGGCACGGATGTATTCCATTCCCACTTAAACCTTCTACCACTCAATATTTGTGCCATATCTCAAGTTTTCAAACGTCGTAAATTCCGAGCACTATCAACCCGTATTGGTCAATGGTTTCCATTATATATATTACGCAGGGAGGGTGACCAGGACCCGAGGGGTTAAAAGCCTAGGTAGGCCCGTACCCCATCCCTAAAAGGTCCGGGACCTGGTCGACTCACGAGTCCTGCATAAACCTTTTGGACCTATTCACAAACCCCAAGATTTTGGACCATTTTATCTTGGGGAGTGTTTTGGTTATGTCCTCTCCTTCGAAAGTTTCTGTCGAAGGTATAATTAAAGGGGAAAAGAATAAGGTTGGGACTGTTTTTCAGGTAAAGGAAAATAACGGTTATGACCGTTATAAAGAGACAGTTGGTGTTAGTTCAGTGAGTGTAAGACCTGTTTGGAATAAACACATAAAAATACACAAGTATAGTTAACTTAATTTCTTTCCAATAACCCATACCATTTATCAGGTTATGGGCCCAGTGTTTTGTTGAACGCGTGAACTATATTTTGACTGCGGTATTCTGTAATTCCAAGGTTGTGACACGATGCCAAGCACAGGTTTTGTTATTCCAATACTCACGGCGACGAACTTCAACAATTGGTGCTTTCGAATAACTTCGATTTTGAAACACGAGCTATTGGTGACCTGGTGCACAGCGACATCTGCGGTCCAATAAATCCATCTTCAGTCTATGGAGAAAAATATTTTCAAACCATTTTAGATGATTTTTCACATTTTCTAGTTGTAAGACTGTTGAAGAATAAAAATGAAGCGGAAGAAAATATCAAAAATTACATAAGAGAAATGCAAACTCAAAATGGAGTAAACGTGAAAAGACTTCGTTTGGATAATGGAGGGGAAT
Source organism: Cimex lectularius (assembly GCF_000648675.2). NCBI lineage: Eukaryota > Metazoa > Arthropoda > Insecta > Hemiptera > Cimicidae > Cimex > Cimex lectularius. The sequence continues at coordinate 2,649,963 of NW_019392675.1, read as the reverse complement.
TTACATCAAGAACTTTTAAAATTATGCCCAACGCAAAGGTATTATTTTAGAATATACTATGAGTCATAGTCCTCAGATGGGAGGAATGAATTTGTTGAATATGATCAGGACAAAAATAGCAGATTCGGGCATACCCAAATATTTGTGGGGAGAAGCTCTTAGGAGCTCTGCTTATGAGCTGAATCGTTCTCCCACTATAACTCTGCCAAAAGGACAAACTCCTTCATTAATATCGCATGCAGAAATTATATTAGCAAACTAAGAATATTCGGATGCAGAGCATGGTATGTTGTTTTACCAGAGGCAAAAGTTGTTATCAAGGGCTAATCGTGGAGTAATGGTAGGATATTGTGGAGGAGGTTATCGATTGTGGTTACCCATAGAAGGTAAGATCATCTAATCAAGGGATGTCAGATTTAATGAAAACATTATGGAATATAAGGATATCAAGCCTCATATCAGCCAGATTAACAATTCCCAAAATAAACAGGTCGTACAAATTGACACTCACACAGAAACAGAAGAAGAAAATAAAGATTTAGAAACTGAAGAAACCATAGAAAGCAATTTAGAAGACAAAAAACAAAAGGAAAAAGGTATTACGCAACAAGAAAGAAGAAAAAGATGACCTTCCTACTTAAATGATTATGAGCTGTATACAGCTTATTGTTTCATTTCTTCAACCGATGAGCCTAACAGTTATAAGGAGGCATGTATGTCTCCTGAATGGGATGAAGCAATAAAAAAGGAATTACATAAATTCTCTGAATCAACTCAATACTTGGTCTCCAGCAGAATTGCCCCCAGGTGAAAAAGCATTAGATACCAAATGGATATTCAAAATTAAGGAAGATGGAACAAAAAAGGCTAGATTAGTGGCAAAAGGTTTTCAGATTTCTGAAAAAGGGGGAGAATAATGCTATGCCCCAGTTTGTAGGTTGCAAACTGTTAGAACCTTATTGTCAGTGGCTGTCCATAACAATTGGACTTTATCACAAATTGATGTCCCAACAGCCTTCTTAAATGGTTATTTAGAAAATGATATCTATATAAAAATACCTGAAGGTGTATAAAGTAATTCACCAGTTTTAAAGCTCCACCGTTCTCTTTATGGTTTAAGAAATGCACCAAAAAGTTGGAACGCAAGATTTATTCAAGAAATGGACAAACTAGGATTCCGAAGGTCAAAATATGACTATTGTCTATATGAGAAACAAAATGTTTTTCTAGTTCTCTTTGTGGATGATGCACTAATCACTGGAGAAAAAGAGGAGATTAATAAGCTGTTGCATGATCTCCATGATAGTTTTAAAACCAAAAATCTTATCACTGCATCAACCTTTTTGGGGATGGAATTAAAAAGGTCAAATGGTAATTTAGAAATCAAACAACCAAAAATCATATGCAAATTACTAAAGGAGTATGACATGGACAAATGTCATGGAGTTGAGACACCGATGGAAACCGGTTTCAATATAAATGAAGGAGATGAAATCATAGAGACTCCTTATCGGCGTTTAGTCTGCAGTTTGATGTATATATCCATCTGTACACGACCAGACATAGCCTTCAGTGTCTCTTATCTTAGCAGATTTCTGGACAGACCTACAGAACACGCATGGAAGGCTGCGAAGAGAATACTTCGTTATTTCAGCACAACACGACATCTTGGTCTGAAGTATACAAAAGGGAATGGCCTACTAACAGGAATGAGTGATGCTGACTGGGGAGGCGACCGGCTGACTCGCAAGAGTGTTAGTGGATTTGTTGCCTTCCATGGGGACAACCCGGTAGCATGGCATTCAAGAAAACAAAACTGCATTGCCCTGTCATCGATGGAAGCCGAGTATATTGCAGCATGTGCAGCAGCTCAGGAGATGATGAACATCAGAGGGATCTTGAGTGATGAGAATGTGTATGACAAAAGTGGAATTTTAAAAGTTGACAATCAGAGTTGCATTTCATTAATTAATAATTTTGAAAACTCTAAAAGATCCAAACATATATATATATATATATCGCTACCATTACATAAAAGATTGTGTTATGAATGGAAGAATATCAATAGAGTATGTGAACACAAACAATAACATTGCGGATATCTTAACAAAACCCTTAAGTTAACTTAAGTAATCAAGTTCACAAATACTATATGTCGAGATAGAAAAGTCAATGTATTGGGATCGAAGTTACAGTGGCTCAGAAAATTGGAGCGCCGTGTTACTTTTACAAAGACACTGTTTACTTGCGAAATGAAAAGTAATCGAATTGATGTGACTACAGAGCCAGAATAAAATACAAATAATGTATAAGCTGAAGTTAAAAGGTGAAACTGTCGAGGTCGAACGGAAAGACGAGCTAAATTTAAATAACAAAGCATCAAATGATACTGTATTAGAAGAGCATTATTCAAATTTAAACCAGCCTTTAGAAACAAACCCAGCAATGCAAAAAGGAACAAGCCATGGAAGGAAAGAACGTGGTAAAAATTCTTCTTCCGAGTGTGGCAGTGAAGAAGAAGAAGACATTTTTAATGAAGCGACAACAGCACCTGTCTGAAATGTTTTTGAAAACTACATCTGGGGTTGTACATTGTGTAATGAGGAGCTTTTATCCTTGCCGGCTTTGAAATCTCACTATACGACAGTCCACATGCAACAGCCTGTTTTCAAGTGCATGAGCTGTCCCAAAGTGTACGAGCGCTATAGAAGCTTTGCCAGGCACGTCAAACTGCATCAGCAAATCAGGCCTTATAGCTGTGACGTTTGTGGAAAGCGATTCTCACAAAAGACGATACTCCAGTCGCACAGTACAGTTCATAGTGAGGAGAGGCCCCACGTTTGTTCGCAGAGTGGTAAAGCTTTTAAGCAGTTCAGCTCACTCTATTTGCACAGTAAATGCCATCTTCCAGAGCAGGCAAAGCCAAAATACCCTTGTGTCATATGTAGCAAAGAATATTTCACAAAATACTCGATGGATACTCACATGAAAATTCATACAGGAGAGAGGAATTATATTTGTGATGTATGTGGAAAGAGTTTTATAACGCAAGGCAGTTTAGACTATCATTTATTGGTTCATAATGAAAAAAACCACACTCCTGTCTTGTATGCAGTAAAAGTTTCAGTTCCACTATAACCCATACCATTTATCAGTTTCAAATCTTTCCCTAGCATACCTATCACATTCTGCAAGGTAGTGTCGAGCCGTTTCTTCCTTTGTTTCACAGAAGCGGCAGAAGGGGTCTGGTAGAGTATCCATTATGAAGAGGTGTCTTCTCAAGGGGCAATGGCCCGTTAGGATACCTATCAGCTTCCTAATTCCCCTCCCAGAGTTAGAGAATAACCATTTCGTTTCTTTTGGTTTGATTTCCTTCAGAAACTCCTTCGATTGCCTGTGTCCGGGGGACATATTCTTTAAGGAATTGTTTCAAGCCCCAGCAACTAATACTCTCTTTCGCTGTGCTTATAGAGTGGGGTAATACCGGTTGTGGCCCGACAAACGCAGTATTTGATCCTTCTTTGGCCAGGCTGTCCGCCTCTTCATTACCATAGTGTCCCTTATGAGCAGGTATCCATATGAGGGTTACCCTATTCTCGTCCCTAGTAGTTATCCTATTGAGCAGGTATCCATATGAGGGTTACCCTATTCTCGTCCCTAGTAGTTATCCTATTGATAAGTTCAACCTATAAGGTTTCCTCTACCAGCTTTAGTGAAGTATACTTCATTTTAAATCATTAAATTCACTAATTCCGTGGTCCGCTTGACCAATTAATACTTTACAATTAATTAAGGTTCCCGCTCGTGCCATTAACATTTTTTCATCTCAACTAAAAACCTTAATTAATTGTAAAGTATTAATTGGACAAGCGGACCACGAAATTAGTGAATTTAATGAATTAAAATGAAGTACACTTCACTAAAGCTCTCCGTGGCCATTTCATTTTTCGTCGAGAATCCAATCCGATTACACGACATTTGAAAAATGGCATAAAGGAGGGAAAACTGATAAGGTGGGGTTGAGATAGGAAGTTGATGTCCGAGTGGATCGAGGTCACGATAGCTCAAGTGGTAGAGCAGCGGCGTATCTAGCCGAAGATCGTGGGTTCGAATCCCGCTCATGCCATTGACTTTTTTTCATCTCAACTAAAAACCTTGATTAATTGTAAAGTATTAATTGGTCAAGCGGACCACGAAATTAGTGAATTTCTATAGGATGTGAGAACTGGAAATACCCACAAACAATTACAAATTCCCAATTCTCCCATCCTATTTTTATTACAACCCAATGCGAGTTACATAATCTGTTCATTTTCAATATCGTCAAATTTGGTTTAAAAAGTGCTATTAAGGCCTCTTGATTCACCTCTTATCACTCTCACTCCCATGCCAAATCCATTTTCCACCCCTTTTCTCGGTGGTTCTTGCACCTCTTCACCACATCCACGACATATCACTTCCTTTTTCGTACAAAAAGCCTGCATATGTCCATATTCTAGCACTTGTTACATCGCCTAACCTCTAGATAATCTTTAACTCTGCACGAATAGAATGCCTAATTTCAATAATCTTTTCCTTAATTCCGCATCCACTTCAACAACCCAATTTGTATATTCCTTGTCTTTTCTACCCGTCTTACATTTACATTTTATTTTTTCTGTAAAGGCTAACCATGGTTTTCCTATCCCATCCGCATTCTTTTTATAAATTAATTCTAATAGCTCCTCCTCTTTTAATTTATTCTCTACATCAAAAATTATCATTAGCGGATTTCTCTTCTTAGGTTGTTTTTAACAATGGGGAAACACTTCTTGCATGTGGCAATAACTTTTCTATAAAATGTTTAGACGAATGTTTCTAGGCCTTTGAATAACTTTGACCATGTCCGTAACTGTCATTGAGACTTTCTGTTTTAGACCCTACTGTGGTTCTCTAATTTATTTGGATGATTAGATAGATCGGACAGATTTTCTTCTTGAGAAACATTCCATTCAGCCACGTAGGATATCATTTGGGAACTTCATAGTTTTGTGGCTCTATTGTTTCCATTGTTATCTCTTCAGGAATGTTACACACCCTTAACCTTGGCATTACCTTATTTATTTTTGTAGCATATAAAGTATTATTTGAGCATTTATTTATTTCTTCGCAAATGATTTCTATTTCATTCTGCGCTAAACATTCAATAATTATGTAGCTGGAGAGTTAGAGTAATTATCCAGTGTCGTTGAGAATCCAATAACAGGCCAACTTACCAGCGAACAAGTTGCATTGCCGAAGCTCCATTTCAGTACATTGGTAGGGATGGAAGAAAAGTGTGCACTTTCTACTTTGATTCTTTGCATGATAGTTTCCAATGACGTGAGTCAAATTTGTTCCAGGAATTCAATAATACGATGAGTCTTTAGAGGTGAAAAACCTGTCACAACCAGCAATTGAACTTGAATCATTTCAACATTGAATATCTAACTTTCCAAAAAATGATACACTACGTAGTAATCAGAAGGAGTGAGGTCGGGTCAGGCTGTTCGATGAAGTTGTTCGTGAAATAGCCTGGCATTGATGTACGGCGATGTTCTGCACCAACAGTTTTACATTAATCATCGCCTGAAAATCACGAACGGACTCAAAGTGATTCACTACAAATATATTTCATCCAATCTTTCTCGCCTTGGCTTGTTGCTCAGGCATCATTGACATAGGGAATACTAAAACGTGTGCAGTATTTATTATTATCGCATAAGTATATACATTTTTTTTCTAATGGCAAACATTATAGCTTGTATTTGATGAAATTTCCCCCTCTTTCAACAATTATTAACCTTGCTTAAGTCGGACTATTGGAGCGGTTCTTCAGAAACTCCTGAAATGTCTTTTTCCAGTGTTCAGCTGCCAGTAGCAAACCGTTTGCTCCGACGTTCTGATTACTCGAAGCTGCTTTTTCGTCTCCACCATCCTAACGCGTAGACAGATTATATTATATAATGCGACATTTCTACGGAATTATATATTTTTTACTTTGGAATGTGACTGTTTCTTGGATTGTATGAGAGCCTTGGCCAGATTTCCGCATATATCCGGTGTCAACGTGTATTTTCTCTCTCTTTTTTCAGATTCAACTGAGAAAACATATAAGCCATGTACGAATTTGATACGAATAAGGTAAGAAACTAATCTCCAAAATAAGTCGTAAGTGTTTTTTAATTGTAATAGTTCGGCCAAAACTTTCGCTCTTCTGTTAGCGTTTTTATAAGAGCTGAAAATCTTCCTGCTGCAGAGAACAGCTATAATATTGGGTAGCTGCTAAACGTTTTGGTCAAACTTTTAATTATTATTATTATTATATACTTTTCTTTTAATAATAATGGACGCTTACTTGTAGGATTAAAAGATGAATTTTCCAAATTGTTTTCTTCATTCGTTGTGTTATCCTGTGGATCTGAAAGTTGAAACAAATTTATGAGTAAGCTGTAAATACATATTGTATTTCAGTGGATTCAATAAACGCCGAAATCTCCTAGGAAAACAAAAAATCATTGAAATTCTGAAAATTCATTCGGTAACGTTGAACTTTATCTTTAATCTTGGTGGACATAAAAAAGATTGAAAGCTGAATAATTGACAACACAAATGGTGCAAAAATGTACAGTGCTATATTTCAATTCCAAATTAAGTTTTTTTTAGTTGGAAAATATTTTTTTACTTGTTATTTTTTCCAGCCAGTCAAGACTCTGACATTCCCGGAGGACAGGAGTGAGAGACCAACCATCTCTGACCCTCCTTTATGTCCCAAAGTGATCGAAGTAAAACTCTGTAAGAACTTAATTGCGTTTTTACGGTCAAAATATAACAGTTCTTGTCGTCTTTGTTGCAGTCTTATGCTAAGTCGTTCTCTTTTAAGTCTTGGGCAGGGATTCCACGCCCGCCTGCTTATAGGTATAGTCCTAGTACCTTCCTCGAGTTTATATCGGTAGCTCCTTGTTGAAATATAGTGGAGGGCAAGACTGACTTATTTAATTTTGTTCTCCACTTTTTCCTTTGATAAGCTCAAGATGTTCTTGGATGAAACAAGCTGTTCAGATAGAATTCGAGTTTGTGAATACGAAATGGTTGTATCGCAGGTGGATGGTAGTGGGATGGATGTAAGGTAAGCCAGCTGTATAAATGGTTACAGGATGGGACCAACGACTTGCGAAAGAAGCGGCGAGAATCGGGGAGTAACACAAATTTGTGTTAACCGGCGATATCTATGCCCACCTGGAAACAAATTGGCAAACTAGTATGACACCTCCAAACTGTGTAGGGGTTGGCACAAATGAGTACACAGCCTACAGTAACAAGGCAGCCCTGGTACCGTCAGATATATTTTTTTAGACAATTTTTCACCACCGTTTTTAGACTAGGTTCAATCACGACCAATTACCCTTTCATCTGGCAAACATTGGTATTATAAACCGCCCCAGTTGTGAGTTTGATGCAAACTCTTGTTCTCTGGAGGAAAATTAAATAAACAAATATAATAATCATGTATACGTTTTTCCAATCTTTTATTTAATTCTGGTACCTAGAGTAATTCCGTCCAGCGTTACCAAATTTGGAAGCATTTTTTTCACTTCCGCTTGATAGCTTGTGAATTTACTGCCTGGATTTCCTTCAAATCGCAAATGCTCCAAACGGTCGCAGGTTTTAAGGAACGACAACTGCTTCCAGTCTTGTATAAAATTTCTAAAGAGGAGAACAGAGTGAACACGATAATCCATGTCGGAAAATTTTCAATTGAGTAAAATTACCTGGAAATATCAAAATACCGCAAGTGTTCCAGCTGTCCAACTAAACCTATATTAGTTATATAATTGTTCGAAGCGGAAAATTCCGACAAATTTTTAAACGACAATATTCCGTCCAACGATTCCAGTCTGCATTTATTGATTCTCAAAACCTGGAGACCTCCTAGTTCTGCCCCGAGTTCCCTATAATTAAGCAAAACTAGTTAATTACAATTGGATGAGTTTAATAGTTGAGTTAATTCGCCGGTGAATTAAAATGACTAACAAACATTGCCTAAAACATAACGACGATTATATAAATTATTATCAATTATTAAACTAGAAGATACTTTCCAATAAATATACATAGTTGCATTTTGTACATCAGATCAGTCACTTTTTAGTTTCCTGATATAATATTTATCAAAGAAAGGAAACGTGTATAGATTTATGCATTATAATAAGTAATAGATTTCCAATTGAGACGTCGAAGCAAATCTAGTTTACCCCGTATTATTCCTCAATACACTCATACCTCAATGAGTTTATATTACTATTATCAAGATCGAGTTCTTTCAGCCCTGGCAGGTATAAATTTAAATTGTGCAGTGGCAAATCTTTCGTCATTATTTTCAGTTTTATGTACAGGACGGATTGAAGGTCGTACGTGTCGGCAACTTGAGTCTAGAAAATAATCAGAATTCAGTGATAATGTGACAATTTTTATTATATTTTATTAATATTGAAGTAATAGTTGTATTTTTTAAATTATTTGCCATTACCAGGAGGTCAATAATGTCTAAATGTCCACTGCCCTCTCTTATCATCAATTTACTTTCATTTTCATCTGGTTCGAACCCTTGATCAGAGTTTTCAGTAAAAGGGCTCATGTTTGATGGAAAATCGTATCAGCTGAAATATTAAAAGATTGTGTGAAGAAATGCAAGATAATGCAATTTTCTCATAAGCCGTCACCATCATATAATTAGGATAAAAGCTGCACCTATTGATTGTACATATAAACGTTTGAACAGACGTAGAATAAAAGCGAAATGTCTTTGTACAATATTTTACTCTTTACTGGATTGATCTATGCTAGTTATCCGTGCAATACACTATAATCATTGAAAATTTAAAATAAAAACTTTAATGATATAAAATTATTGATGTGTAATAAGAAAAAACACACAATTACATACCTTTAACACTTTTTATTGATTGATTGTTTGTTGCTAAGAGAAACCAGCTTGACTTGGAACCATCCACGGTGATAAAAGGAACAATAGAAAACTAAAATGCTAAGAAAGTATGTTGCTAAGAGACCGCATACCTTTGCAACTTTGGGTATGTGTATTTGATTAGATCTTTCTTTCACAAAAGATAATTATCTAACAAATCAATTGTTTGTTTCTAACTAAAAACAAAAGTAACTTTTTAAGCTCGAAAGTCAATTGATAATTAAAACAAACAATAAATAATAATAATATAAACTTGTGTTATTTAGCGATTGGCTGTTCAATAATTTGTTGAAGTAATGAAGAGCGGTCAGGAATGAAGTATTTTTGAAAAACACCGTTTTCATTTTTTCCCAGATATTTCGACATTTATTTCGTGTTTCACAACTTCATTCGAAACAAACATAACAACACAAGAGTAGTACCAAACTTTATGCCCTGAAGATGACCGGAATAAAGGTCGGAACGTCGCAAAAAATGAAGACAGTGTTTTTCTAAACTGCTTCATTCCTGACCGCCTCTCACTACTGTAACAAATAATATAAATATTTATTTCCCCTAACGGAAATTGCAAAAGGTAATACAGTTTTTTTTAATTCAAAGTTAAAGAAAAAAAAAATTAGCACATAATCTGACCTCGTAGTACCCACACCCGGGGTGGGTGATATTTGAGGCCTGCAGGTAATTTATTGTAAATTTCAAAAGATGGAATTGCCAGTGGACTGCGAGAAGTGAAGCAAGAAGAGAGGTTTGTCTACTTTTCTTTTACTTTACTAGGAAAAAACTAAACTGATTATTATGCATATATTATATTTCCAAAGAAATATAATTAATCGATTTTTGATACATTTTTCCATGATGGTTACTAAGGTTAGGGATAAAGAAATGGGTCAAGAATTATTGATGGTCTTCATGGTCAAAATTATTCATGATCAAAGAAATTTTCCCAGATTTACCGCGTCCCCCATCCTGTCACGATCATATGAAAACAGCAGAATACAAATTCACGTTTCACAATACTTTCACACAAAACCAATATGACACCACAAGAATAGCACCACACTTTATGTGAATATGAAACACTTGGTTCAAAATTTATATTTACATCTTGAATTGTTTTTCTCCAATAAACATATGTTTTGTAAATTACCCAGGCTCTGAAGATGACACAACTAAAGGTCGAAACATCGGCAAAAAAAGTGTTTTTCTAAACTACTTCATTCTTGACCGCCTCTTGACTTCAACAAATTATATAACTTCTGAATATGAATTAAACTGGAAAATTATGTATAAAGTTTCAAATCCAAGTTCAACATTTATTTATTTTATATCCATATTTATTTTGAGTAGGTTGACCAATAATATGAAACACTCAAATTAAACTAATATATTACTCTCATATATTTATCCATATCAGCATTATAAACATTTTTAGTTAAAGTTAAATAATTTGATTTAATAACTACATTCACTCGGGGGTAGATGTTTCAAAAAACTCCAGTAACTCTTCCAGATTACAAGATCGAAGTTTTTCTTTTAAATTGAGTAATTTGCTTCTTCCATTTATATTTGCGAATCTGCACCAGTCAATAAAGAGATGCATTATAACATCTGAAAAACGACAAAATGAATTAACATAATTAACACACTGTTTTGTGATTGACTTGCTCTGAAGTAGTACCTTCGATTCTCTCCAGAATGAATGCCTGATGTTTAAAGTTTTTGCTAATCTCACTTTGTTGGTCCAAAACCTCTTTGCATCCTGGAGTAAGAGACAAAATTGACTCACGATCATTGATTTCAATGTCTTTGAGTGCTTCAAGAAGTCTCGCTTGTTTCTGTGTCTGCAAGGCGAGTTGAAGTTTTGGAAATATCAGTGAAAGACAGTGCTTTGTACTTTCATCGTTTATAACTGAAACAAATTAAAATGATGTCATGTTTATTAGAAACAATGAAAAAGTAGGAAACTATGTGAAGAGTACATATTTTGAACATTATTACAATTATTTAACTGATAGTCTAGAAAAAAACATACCAAAGGAAAGTTCTATTTCAATTTTTTTCATGGTTGCCTCTTTTGTCAAGAAATCCTTTAATATTGCAATAGTTGTAATGTCATCAGACTTGAATTCTGCTTCTCCTTTCCTGCAACAATTGAGGAATACAGTTTATGTAGTTTGGTGGTGCAATTATCTTGGTTTGCCTATCTTCTGCCAGACAAATTTTGGCTTCACACGCAACACTGAAGAAAGCAAGGATAGGCAAACCAAACAACAGTCCATCACCCATTGGACCCCAAGAGGAAATCTTACAATTAAGTTTATTATTTTTTAAGACACAAATAAAAATAGTTTTTTTTCTTCCATTGGAACTGATTTTTAGTTTTATTATTTGCCTAAATAAAAACTCAAACACGGTTGATTAGACTCTTTTTTTTAAATTTTTACAAGATAGCAGAGTATATATAAATTGGGCCTGACAGCGATTGGGTAGAGAAGTGGAGCGCTCTGGGCAGATTTTTTCCCCGGGATGTGGGTAGGATATGGACTTTTCCACAGTGCTAAAAGTGGGTTTTATCAATATACTCCCAATGCTTCCATAAGGAGTTCCCAAATGTTAAAAATGTAAAGCCTAAAAGGGGGTGCTCTTGGCCACTTCTCGGTGGCGGCTTTGGTCAGCCCGTGCGAGTCAGGTGGGTGGTGTCCATGGCAACATGGGAAAACTGGCATGTATCAAAGCAAGGCCAAAGAAAGAAAGAAAAACCTCTGCTTGGTTAGAAACTTAATTATATCTACAAGCATATAAATTACATCTATATTATATTATAAATAAATGGGCCCTGATTATGACGATTAATCGTCGAAAGCTCATCACAAACTTAAAGAATTGTCATACTGTTGTGACTTCATTGAAGATCCTGTTTTCCAAGTTGATAATTATATCTGTTTGAGATGTCTGCTTTTTCTTTAGAAATTCTTGTTTTTTATTTATAAAATCAAATTAAATGCACAGAAAGGTTGAGCACATAATTAAACAAAGTGTTACTGGAATGATACTGCATGTGAACTGTCAAATGACCAAGGGCTAAATGTTTTCACACACAAAGAATTTTTTTTAAACAACCTAGCACTAGAATCATAGCATTGTTTCCTAAAATTTAATTGATCCTTACATATATGTACACTGAATGATGGCACCCGTAAAGGAAGAGATATAGTTGTACATCATGTTGTCTTGTGTTGGTATTTTTTCTGACATTTCTGGCAAACACTTTGAAATCCAATTGTGCATTTCTGCCATGCTGAACCCTCCTTTTAGAGTCAGGGTATTGCAGGGCCTGGAAACAATATGCATATGAGTTATATAGCATAAATAGATTAATTATTTTGACAATATTTTTTAAGCTTGTAAAAATTAAGGAACGAAAGGAATTCCTGAAGATATAAGCGAACTTTGATCCTACATGAATACCTGCTTTTTGCTGCACAACTTGTGAACAGCAAAAACTGATATGTAAACAATCATTATTTCATGAATCCACATTTTTTTGTATATGCCTTTGATAATCACCGAATGAACTCATGTGGAACACCCTCCATTATCTTCCCCTTGAAATGTACATCTCAATGTAAACAGAGAAAAATCTAGAGGACAATTAAAACTTGAAATGGAAGGACAGAACTGTATTGATGATAGAATATTAAGTACTCATGACCCCCAAGGTAAGGTAGTAGCAATGCATTCTAATTGAACAAAACTTTGAAACTGCACACACTATTGGGTAAAGGAAATTGGGAAAATCCTTATTGATTTATTAAGTATCTTACAAGTCAGGCGGGCTCTATATTGCCTGTCGGAAGCTCGTTTTTAGCCAGCAAGTTCTTGAGCTTGTGTGGAATTATGGAACCAGCTCAGGGGTTGTGCCAGCACAACCAACCACCAAGTTATAGAACGCTTACCATTCTAAGGCCATTAGAAATAAAAAAATCTCCATGAAGATGGGAACAATCTAGGTAACTATCCACAAAGCTGTATTATTTAAATACATCTGAACGCTATTCAACAGTCGATAATAGAGAATAAACTTGCTAAATGCTGAATTGTTGTTGTTACATGTACAGCAAAACATTAAAATGCATCCCTCTATAGTGATCACCTCTTTTAATAGACAATTTTTCTATTCCCTAGCAAAAAGATAGGACTTCTATTCATTTTAAACCCTTTTATAATGGAACCACTCCGTACCGGTTGCGGACACTTCTGTCAGTCTCCACCATAAAATATATTAATGTCCATATGAAAAAAAAAAGATTTGTTACAATCATTTTAAATTTTTTAAAGGCATAGGTACATTATTGAAAGCTTTTCTTTCCCGAAGGCACCAAAAATTCTCCCCTTTCTGCTTTAACATGGTTGAAATTAAGATTGCTACACTATTTGTTTGGTCTGTTATTGGTACATGGGCAATGTACATGATATGGGCACATTTTGTCTCTCAAGTCTCAACTATATTTTCTGTTAACAAACTTTATGACTTAGCAAAAATTAAAAGAGCTATGTGTTTGGATGCTTGAGTTTTATAAAGATAAGTTAGAGGAAAAATTAAATGCTATGGCAAACCCATTAACAATTAATACATTACGAGGATGAAATCTTTTTTTTTAATTGACAACATATACATGTTTTTCTTTATTTATAAAATTTATTGAACTATATAAAATATTAACTTTTATTATTTTATTAATTATACATATACTCAATTAATTGTACCCAATTTTTTCAAAATGAAAAATTTGTGTCACAGGCAGGATTCGAACCCCCGACCTTCAGCTCAATATGCCGCTGCTCAAACCACTTGAGCTACCATCAGTTCGATTGCCCATGCCACAAACTTCTCATTTTGACTCCCATTTTATTCCAATTATAAGCAAATTGCAGTTTCATATCGAAGTACACTTATTAATGATTGTACTACATTAGCAGGACTATGTACGATCCATAGGTGTGATCCTAGGTCAATACCAACTTTTATTATTTTTTATCATGTTATTTATTAATTATACATATACTGAATTAATAATACGACTTTTTCAAAATAAAATCTTATTTTTTATCATTTATTTATTATATATATTTGTTACTTTTCCATGTTTTTTTATGATTTTTTAAATTTTATTTTTACATTAAATTTTTTGGATGTTTCGACAATTTATACCTATCAGCATTTTATTTTTTTTAGTGAAAAATTTACATTACAAAAAAATAAGATGCTGATGAATAATGGGTGTAAATTCCTGAAACACCAAAATATTTGATGTAAACATAAATCAAAAAAATACCACATGAAAAGATTTAAAACATAATTTATAAATAAAAAAAGATTAGTATTTTCTTCTTCTGTTATCCATCTTCTAAAGACAAGTCTTTTTAAAAAATCTATTTTAGACTTCTCCTCAACGGGCACTCTTCAATAACAGAAAAAACATTTTTTTTGTGATTTCATTATAGGGGTTTCCCTGTTTGTACTTTTTTTAACAAGGTCTTATTACCTAGTGTCATCGAAGTCATGGGTTCTACTGTAAAGCCCAAGATGTCTTATTGTAAAAGTTCTCAAATGTGTCGTCTTTGGATGAGTCTGTGGTGTAACATAAACGTTCAAGGTGCCAGATTCACTGCTGCATTGCAAACTTATACTGAGTTTTGTTGTGTTTACTTGACATCTGTACGTTGCCAGAAGTTTATTTCCTGACTGCAAATATGAAAATTAGTCATATCCCAAATCCTGTGATATTAATTATTTATATATTGAGTTCCTACACTCTTGTGGCATTTGCTGTGGCTTACAACAGCTGAATTCTGTTCAACGTCAAGTAAGTTAATTGTTACATTAGACTGCAAAAGAACATTGTCAATAGGAGTTTCAGTTTCAATTGTTAATTGAAGTATCGATTTCTCCTTCACCAAAATCATCTACGGCATAAAATAATAGTATTAGCATTTCTATAAGCAGCTAGATTGTTTCCGAACTTCTTTGCAGTAGCTTGCAGTAATGTACAATGCAAAAATGAAGTACTAAAATAGAATCATATATTGAATTGAATGCAGTAATTATTAACAAACTGTTCAACTTTATTTCAAATGTAATGTTGAGTTATTTGAATCCCAAAAACTCAGATGATCAGATAATATCATCTGAGTTCAATGTCATATAATATCAAATTGCTGACAAATGTTCAACAGTTCACATCACAGTTTATCTAATGAAACTTCATTACCATACATACAATGTATATAGGTATTTTGTAACTAAACATTTGATAATCAAAGTTTTTGCGTAAAAATAAGTAGAATTATTTTGTTTGTGTGTGTGTGTGTGAGAAAGGTTGATTATCTGCTTAAGAAGAAAATATTAAAATTTCATTACTACAATTGTTGTCTAATCATAGCGGTCACACCATATGATGTTCTCTTACTTTTTTTAAAATTATAATTTGAGTTTTACAGGTGGAATTAATATTTTTAACTGGTGCCATTTTCCTTGTGTTGGTATATTTGCTTGCTTTCTTAACCCAGCAGCATGGCACCAGTCGACTGGCAACATTAATCATTTACTATTATGACTATTTCATCAATGTACTCAATCAATATCATTTTCAAAGGATCAGAAATTGAATTTTATCATAAGATAGAAGTTGATTTATGAGTTTTAAAAATGTTTGAGCCACAAAATTAAATATGGTACCTTATCTGTGATTTTTAATAATGGGGTTACTGAAATTCCAATAGAATCTTCCTGCGTTAACAATTGGTAACGTTCCCTCTCTTTAAGGACAGCTCGCTCTAATTCTTCAATTTCAGCCCTGTAAGAATCAATTATTTATTATTTTTAAATAGAATGCCGCTGCAAATTTATTAGAAAAGTTTTATCAATTTTAATGTCAAGCGATATGTCAGTGACTCACAAAAAAAGCTTACCTCAACCTTTCAATTTTAAGTTTATCTTCAGTGGACAACTTAATACTCACACCAGAATTTTTCATGTCTAGGCTGACTTGTTTTTCGAGCACTTCGGTTGTTAATCCAAATAACCATCCTGTAATTTAATTTTTATTAATTATTATTGACTTGTTCTTTGACTAATAGGCTCCTTTTTCACAAATTGAATTCACAGTGTTTTTATGTCGTTTGATTGTATGTACATGATGGAATGTGTAAGTAAAAAAGCCTTGGACTGCTTGAGGCATCTGGGACTAGAACAGAAACTCAAAATGTATGGATTTTTATCATATTAAATACTTCTAATAAGTAATAATTATCAAACATACTTTTATGACTCTGTTATATGACCTTCTCTTTTTAACTTATTTATTTGTAGTTCTATAAAACTACCTCAGAGCTTCTATTATTTGCTGGCAACCAAGAAAGCAGAGACTCTTGGTTGAGGGGGTTTTGATTGACCAAGAAATTGACGCTTTGAAATTTGCACGTCTCTTCTGTTGTGCCACCGAAATGATCCATTTCTCAATTGAATCATCATGTGCAATGAGAAATGGATTCTGTACGGTAACAGGAGGCATACAGGTCAGTGGTTGGACAAAAATGAAGTGCCAAAACACTTCCCGAAACCAAATCTGTATGGAAAAAACGGTTATAGTAACTGGTGGTGTACTGCTGGGGGTTGTTTACATTAATTTCCTAGAACTATCACAGCAGAGAAATATTGCTAAGAAATTAACAAAATGGACGACAAACTGCAATGTCTTTGTCCAGCATTAGTAAATTGTAAGATTCTTGTTCATGATAACGCCAGGCTACATGTCGCAACCCTGCAGAAACTTAAGGATATGTAAACTTACTGCACCCTCCATACTTTCAGAGAACGTGGTGAAGCCAAAAATGCCTTCCAAGGCTTTGTTGTGAGTCGAAATAAAGATTTTTATGTCTGGGGAATAAAATTGTTCATTACATGTTGGCAAAGATGTATAGATTGTGATGGAAAATATTTCAAATAAATTTTCTTTATTTTATAAAAATTAAAAATAGTTTTGACTACCTTTTCAAAACTATTATTATTATTGTACCAGCCCATAGAGCTCACATAGTCATGCCATTAAAGCTTGGAGTTTAAAATATTGTCGAGATTTTTAACTTTTGTACAAAAATTAATAAGAAAGTTGTTCTTGCACTTGAATATGTATCTTGACTATGCTGCTTCTGTGTTTCTATGCTTCTCTCATAAGCATTTATAGACAAAGAAAGAAGAACTAAGCACTAAGAGCAAACATAGGACAGTCAATTCAAGTCTCCTTACATATTGTTAAGAAATAAACATCAAAATGTACACGATGAAGCAGAAAGCAACAGAAGAATACTACTGAATTAGGTCAGCCACAACAAACACAGAACGAAAAGAAAAAGAAGTACACATTTACTAATAGACTGTGAACCAACTTTTGGAGAAATCACCTTTAGTTTTGTAATATTAACATGGAAGATATTCAACAGTTGCAACTTGCCCAATAAAATACTTGGTTTGATAGTTTATACTATACCAATGTAATGAGTATTTTTTTCAGTTAGTTCTTACATATAGAGTTTAATTTTATGAAATGATATGCAATGTGGAGCACACATATTTGTTATTTTGGATCATTCTGAAGTGTTTGTTTAGTGAATCGATTAATTTGTATGTAGAGATGGTCATAGAATAGTTTACAATAAAGGGTTGCGTTTTCATATTTTGATCTTTCATGTTCAATTGTTTTGATAAAACATTCCATACCTGTATAGGTCGTAGCTAGAATTTCATCAAACTGGGCACTTCCGATAAATCCAGCTTGTATGCTTGTAATGCTTTCGTTACAAATCTAAAATTAGATATATATTTGGCTGTGACTATGACTTTTGAAGGATTTTTGTAACAGTAGATTCCTACATAATTATATTTCTCCACCAGTGACTCATTGTCACTAACTCGTTCCATAGGTTCTCCATAAATTTGTATGCTACCGTCGTCCCGTCCGACTATCAGTTCTTGTACACCGTCTTTAGTTATATCATACCAGCACATACACCTGACAGCACCCCTTTGTTTAGTGTTGTCTATTGTCCACTTCATAAGGGCATTGTTTCTGGAAACAGTACCGTTAAGTTTAATAATAAATAAGTATAAGCTGATTATTAATGTACTTGACATTACCTCATTATTTGAACCAAACCAATCTGACCGTTTTCCATTGCGTACACTAGGTTATCTCCTGTAGTTCCGCCATTATCATACAAGAGGCTGAGCAAAGTTGGGACACTCTGCAAAGGTAGAACCTGTGACAAGTTGGACCTGTCGAGGACCCTCAAGACCCTGTCTTCACATGCTAAAATAGCAGTCAACCTGTGCGTCTGAAGCAAAAGCCAACATTAAAACAATTTGTACAGATGGAAATGTCAGTTGTTAAATAAAACAGCAACCTTTTCTACATTTAACGCCACTATGTCGTTTATCGTGTCACTGCTTAGATATGAATTTACATCTCTGCAATCTTTGTAATGATTGTACACATGGCTACCAGCCACTAAGAGATCATTTCCAGTAACATGCCTGCAATATGAGGAAATTGTTATCTAAATCATTAAAAGGAAAAGCAAGAATAGTGAAAAATGAAAATAAAATTATAAAAAATCTTTCATTGTCACAAATGTGCTTTGTCTATACAGCTGAGGGCTTAGCTGCACTTGAGGCCATAAAGTACAAAGTGGAACACCACAGCTGAACATCCATAGTCCTATTTGACAGCCTCAGAGACTTTCCACGGTTAGACCCATTAGGTTCTGCATCAAGCAATCTTTCTCAACACACCAGACACATAGGTGGGCTTTGGCCCAAAAATAAATGATCGTATGTCAACCTCGCATGGCCTACATTTAATTGTTGAATATGATCATTTTTCTATGAATCGAGTCCTCCAAGAGCCACCTGTCAACTCTTGATTACTCTTGATACAGGAGAGCTACCGACACTACCACTTATTTTTAAAAAAATCATGTTTTTTAATTACATTTTTAGCGTCAGGGGGCTGGATTGAGAGCACGTGGGAATGTCACCTGACATGAGAATTGTGCTTCAGCACAGCGGCAAGTATCTGGGTCCCCTGTTCTGATTTTACTTTATAAAACAGGACTGTTTTACTTTATAGATATCTCGTCTTGTGTTTCTTTGTATATGTTGAGACTAAATTTACTTGTGATAATGAATGTATAGTGTGAAAGGGCCAATGGCAGAATATTGAGTGCCCCATTGACCCTCAATTAGATTAGTTATATAATATGTAGTATATAATAGTATATAATGGAGCCCAACCACAGTGGCTGCCAGAAAGACCAAGGTCTGACCCCAGACTGCCAACAATGGGGATGGTGATTCTCGAGGCCTGTCGGCAAATTATTGTAAATTACTCAAAAGCTGGAATTGGTAGCGAGCTATGAGAAGTGACAGGCTCAACTCAATACACGAGTGTATGTCCACACACATATTTATGTACAAGCATGTGCGGATTTGAGCTTATATAAAGACTCGTAAATAAAAGGAAATAGATAAAATTGCTACTTACATAGATCTTATTGGTTCTGTTAAATTGGTATCAAATCCTAAGAAAAGTTTTCCCTTTTTCGTGTATCCTCGCACCTCGTTTTTTGAAGAAACAAATATTTTTTCTTGACCTCCATCTACCAAAAGTGAAGAGAAAAAAACATTTATAGATTAATACTTAATAATAATAATTTTTTTAACTCTATTTACCAGATCCTCCCAACTCCAAGCAAGATATGATTTCGCCAGGCAGGGTTTTGAAGGAAATGTGCATTTCACCCTTTTTGAAAGAAAACACTTGTAAAACTCCATCACTGCCTGAGAAAACCACCTGAAATTGTAAATGTTTTTTATTATTATTATAAAGAAAGTTTTATTAATGTTTAAATAATTTAACTTTTAAAAGAGAACAGAAATTTTGTCAATGTCTTTAACCCAATAACTCGTTAAAAATTCCTTTGGACATAGCCTCAGTCCCATCACAAGGATTGTGACTATGTATACTTCCAAACATATTTGTTAATATTAATCCCATGAAGATTTTTGCAACCATGTTTGAGAAGGAAAGGCCTCTTTAAGTGTTCACATCATAGCTTGAATATATATATATATATTTTTTTTTAATAATGGTAAATTGAGCCTGTTTCTAATACATAGTTGTGTAAATTCAATATATTTACCAAAAAATTATAGGGGCATGCTTTGTTTGGGATTCGGTCTAGCACTTATTCTTTCTGTAAAGGTAACTTGTGCAAATTTTATTTCCCACATGGTAAGTAGCTTATCTAGGTTTTCTACTTGAATTAGGAGAAACACTAAAATAAGTAATTTTTGGGGCCCAAATTCAGAAGTTCGCTGAACCGTAATACTTGATTTTTGAATCTTACAAATGCATTACATTCCGATTTAACTAACGTGTTTCCCCTTTTAACGATATTGGATTTTTCCGTAATATGTAAATGCAATAAAGGAAAAGCTTGGGCTTAAGTACGTTCACATTTTGCATCATACAATTTTCATTTATAACTAATCTGACAACAAAATCCGTTGTTATTGAATAAATGGACACTTCATTATCCTTTTAGTCAATCAGAAAACTCATGAGGGTCTGCACTGTCATTTATGTTATTTTCCGTTAGGTTATTTTAACCAATTTTTTTCTCCAGGCAATTTTCGGCAGCAATCTATTATTTTTTTTTCTGGCTTAAGCTCAATGATAATCGTATTTGCGAAAATTCTATACCAGTGCATTAAAAATTGTCCACAAATTGGTCATTTTTTAAAAAATAAGTAGTTACTTCAATACAGCTCATTGTGGCCATTTCATAAGTCGCCGAGAATCGAATCCAGATTAAACGATATTTGAAAATATGACAAAAATGGGGCAATTTCGAAAGATTGTAGGTTGAAATGAGGAGCTGGTTGGATCTTGATGTCGTTAAAATACCTCAAGTGGTTAGAGCAGCGGCGTATTGAGCCGAAGGTCGGGTTTCGAATCCCACTCGTGGCACTTGCTTTTTCATCTCAACCAAGACCTTAGATAAAAAGTTTAATTCATTAAATTATGTATGCACTGATGTACAAATTTAACGCGCACCATTCAATACAGGCACTATCATAGGGTAAATAATGCTTGTTTACTTTTGTACTGATTAATCCCATTTGCACAAAAAATAGCTTCATGCTCTTCCATTCTGCTACACATAAAGATCACTTTCAGCTAAACCTTTCCTTCGTTGATTTCATTTGATATTATTCTTATTCTTAAACCTTTTTCCTACAGTCAAACATTTGAGTGAGTATGACACTGTAGGGGTCATAACATTATTGGAGGAAGGATACAACCAGCGCAAGGCGCCAGTAGATGAGTGGAAATCACTCTAGTATAAGAAGGGTTCTTCGGCACTTCAAAAAAAAAGAAAAAAAAAGGGCTTTACACTAGACTGCAGGACAGGATCGACCTACGCCTACAGACGATTCATCCGTCATCAGGTTCTACGAAACCGCAGCATTACGGGAAATGAGATAATATCTGGGAAGACAAGTACGAAATGTTTCGATTTCCTCCATGATTGTAAGAAGGCGCAAAGAACATAACCGCAGGGCCCGGCATCTTGCTCGTGGACCTCTTTCTACCATAGCTCACAAAATGGCCAAGTTTCATTCGCACGGGAACACGTGAAATGGACGTTGGAATATTAGGGGACGAGTTCTCTTTACAGATGAGGTGATAGTCGGCCTCAAAACTTCAGATGGGCGTAATTTCATACAGAGACGCTCAGGAGAAAAGTCGCTTCATGCTGTATGGTTCCTCGGGTGGCAATCCACGGTGGGGTCATTGATGTTCTGGAGAGGTATTTACTTGGACGCCCGCATCGAATTGATTGTTGTGAGAGTAAGATCTATAACTTCACAGAGGTACTTACAAGACAATATAAGAATATGTAGTGTCATTTGCCCCCCCCCTCCACGGTGAGAAAATGATGAAAATGATCTTAAATTATCTCAATTATATTATCTCTTAAATAGAATAATGCCAGGCTCCATAGAGCACGTATTGTGTGGGTGACTACCTGAATGAGGTTGAAATTGAGTGCTTGGTATGGTCAGCTCGAAGTCCAGATTTTAACCCAATCGAGCACATTTGGGACCAACTTAAGCGACGAGTACGACGGCGAAACCCAGGTCCTAACACCCTCGAAGAATTGGAAACGGCTGTTCTTGATGAAAAGGCGTTTAACGGACGTGATTCGTGCAAGAGGTGGAAATACTTGGTATTAAACAATTTCTTTAGTAAATATTTTTTTAGAATTAGCTAATAAACCATTTTTTTAAATGTATACGTTTTACAGCCAGAACTATTTTTGGTATGCAGAATGTAAATAAAACTAAATACATTAAAATTTAATGTGCGTTTATTCTGTCAATCAGTGTGTAATTGGCGGTTCTTCACCATATTACCAAAACCGGTTCTTATTGCTCTTTTTTTGCAAAGGAGAAAAACTATGATAAATTCTGCAGGTTTGATCTGTAACACACGTAGAAATCGCTTGATTGTTGGTGTAGTGTGCGCAACCAGTCTAAACAAATGGCCGATAGTTTAGTCTGTAGTGTGCCATGGCCCTTCAGCTTAATGAAGACTCTAGAGTACGGTGGAGAACTGGTAGTGGTGAGCAGGTCGTAAAGAGCCGAATCCTTTTTAACCTAATCTTCACATCGCCAGATCGTTTGCCATCCATTCCATATTTTAGATCAAAGGTTAAAGACAGTTTCTCCGTATGTTATCTCGTTTATTTTCTATTTGCTATTTACTACAGTTTTGCAGCAAAATCCGCTTGCTCGTTGTCCCTAATCCCACAATAACCAGATACCCATAAAAACGTCACTTATTCCCTTCCTAATGAGAGACATAGAATAAAAAATGCCTTGCTGCCAGGGATTATTTGAAAATTGGTTTTTGACTGTCAGCAGGGTGTAAAGTGAATCTGTGCACACAAGTAGATATTTTGTAGTTTGTAGAGGGACATACTAGGCTTGGTAATTTTTTAATCGCCATTAATTCGGCGCTATAATTGCTATACATTGTTATAAACTTATTTATATAAAAGCGAAAGGTTTACCTTCTGAGGGCCTTTTGCCCCTGTGTTTTGCAGAATTTTCATACAGTTCGGCGATGACAGCCCAAGAAGGGCGTAATCAACTCGAGTAAATTCCAACATGATTTCTATAATAAAACAACACGCCAACGCATCATTTTATTGTCGTTTCTGGTCGCAGGAACCTGGGAAACTTGTCTAATATTGTTTGTTGTACTTACGGACTCCATAGAGACGTCGTTGCCTTAGGAACACAGAACTTAGCAGGGTCGCGCTCGCGCCTAGTAATGCTGCTTATGTCGTAGCCAGGACTGAAATGTTTTTGCTCGGAACATTTTACTTACTAGTCTGATGTTAAAAATAGGTCCAGATCAGTAAAAATAGCACAACGTACATTTTACATATATCAGTAAAGTGTTTTTGCTAAGAATGCTAAAACTGTAAGTTGTAAATGAAGGGCATGACAAAAAAAAGTTTTATTCTTTACAAAATAATTATACGTGTATATACTGGATAAAAGAATTTATTATTTTTTCTTTTGCGGTATAAGTATAATAATTCACTTGTAACAGCACGTTGATGGATATAAACAATAAAATATTTAATTTTAATGTCACTTCTTTTATCAATTTCAAGTTATTCAGCTTGGAAGAAATGTCGCATCGCTGTGTTTATTTTGTCAGGTTCTTCCTGATGCACAAAATGGCAAGCGTCAGAGATCAGTAGGGTTTCTAAATTTGGTACGAATTCTTTTGACTTTTCAACAAGCCTTCGTGCCGCGAGTAACTTGTCGTTTTCTCCAAAAATAAGCAAACCTTTGGGAAAATCGTCAGGCAAGCTTTTGGCGATTTCTTGAGGCGGCAGCGTAATACTGAAGTTTGCCCTATAGTAATTGACAGGAAACGTGAATGCACCTGAAAACAAAATTGATTTTATTTATATTTTCAATTGCTTCAGAGGGGCCTTGCAAATAGCCGAATGGAGGAAACACTGGTGTATAAAGCTTAATGAAAGCAAAAGCACTCAGATATCTATTCACTCTTCGAAGCGAAAATCCTAATTCAATATTCCTCAATAATACTCCCATCCCAAAAACCGACTGCGTCCGCTACCTTCGGCTCTATATAGACTCAAGACTAATCTGGAGCCAACACTCACGACTAAAACGACAGGAATTAAACAGGCACTTCAAATTATTCTACAGACTACTGTCACGAAAAGCTAACTTTTCAACAAAAAACAAACTTACAATCTACAAGGCAATACTAAAACCTAATCTGGACGTATAGACTAGAACAGTGGAGCAGAGCCTCTTCCAACATCCAAAGAATACAGTCCTTCCAAACCAAAGTCCTCAGGACCATAGTCAATGTTCCTTTTTACGTCTACAATGTTCGTAATGGCCTCAAAATCTCTTTCGTGCAAAAATAATCTCCACTTTTCAAAATAAACTCTCCTCTCACCCCAATCAAGTTGCCCAAGCCTTATCCAATAGAAACCACGCTTACAATCAATCTCACTAGACGATTGAAGAGGAGGAGATGGCCTGGTGTCCGACGAAACGAGGATTAGTCTTCGCTTATAGTTGGGAGAATTACAATGGTTATTAACACCCCTCACGACACATGATCTATGTCATTTGTAAATCCAGCTCATTAACGTAAATAAGGTGACATATTGCAATACGTACTTTAAATTTAAAAAAATTAAAAGTACTGCGAGAATATCAGATCAGACTTACATTAAAAGATTTATTTATTATTATTATTGTTATTTACACCGACAACTTTCGTTACAATAAGTAAATTCGACCATTCATTGTCTAACATGATAATCAAACACATACACACCACTGAAGCAAATCCCTGGGCCCTCTTCAGCCGTCGTGGAATTTCTAGGAAGGGTTAATGTGAAAAATTGTTGGAAGGGGGGGTTTAGGTGTTTAGAAAGGGGATTGTGGAATTTCTGATAACGTGTTCTTACAAGGTCGTGAATGAATGGAATATGGACGTGTGAAGTGTGAAAAACTGACAACACTGTGTGATTTTATTGGAGATGTGGAATGGATTATTAAGGATTTTTCTTAGGTATTTGGATTGGAGAGACTGGATACGGGATGGATTGAAATGCTTGGTTGAGTCTCAAACTTCCATTCCGTAGGTCCATACCGGAAAAATGAGAGTTGTGTAAATGTTGTTAAGGGTTAGGTGAGATGGTTGATCAAGTAGCCTCAGTAGAGTTTGTAACGACTAATGTGTTGTCGTTTCAGGCTAGTGTGTGGATTCCTCGTCAATCTTTTATCAATGTACAGACCCAGGTATCGTATTATGTCAGCAGTCGGTATCAGTATGTGATTCAGTCGTAATGGAGAACAAAGTGATGTTCTTAGTGCGAAAGTGAGCTTACAACAGATGGGTTGGAGTGACAAAAGAGGATAGTCGTCGGAAAATGTGGAGATGTGTTTGGAAAAGTGGGAAGTCAGCAGTGTATATTGTAAAGAGGATCGGGCTAAGGATACTTTCTCGCAAGACTCCAGATTTTACCGTAATATAAAAGGAAAGGGATATTCCTTGACAGACACGGCAATATCGATCTGTTAGATAGGATCGGAGGATAAGGTAAAAGGTACTGAGAAAAAAATTTCTTGAGTTTCCGCAACAAACCCGGATGCCATGCCCGGGCTACGTCTAGGAAGACACCTACGATACTGTTTTCGCTCAAGAGAAACGGCAAAACATACGGTGCTCCTGATGGACAATGAAGTGAAGTGAGCGGAACCCAAACTGATGGGATGGCGAGGTTTTTGCATCCTGAAGTATAGGGAATGAAAGGATGTTTTTCAAGGATTTTCGCTAGAACGGAAAGGAGACTGATGGGGCGATAGGAACTAGGAAGTGGGACTGGTTTGTTAGGTTTGGGGATCATTCTTACTTTATTACAGCGTGAAGTGGGATGAAAGTTGTCCGAAGAACTGAGTTTTATATGTATGTCAAGTAAAGTATTCCTTTTCTAGGTAAGCTTCGCAACACTTTAGGGGTAATTAGGTCGTATCCAGGGGCTTTGTTAGGTTAGTTTTTTATGGCAAACACATTGTCGGAAGGACTGAAGGCTTTAGGTGGCAATAGAAGTTGTAATGGTACAGTTCAGTTTTGTTCCACAGTCAACGTGTGCGTCTGGTCATAGTTGTCTCGGTGTGCGGAGTAAACAAAAAAAAAGCGAAAAGGTTCGCTTTTTCAGAGCCAATTCTAATCCAGAAAAAGTTATTGTCACGAAGCGGAGGTGAAATGTCCTCGTAAGATAGTATCTTCCTGGTGCAGTACAAAAGAGATTTATATTTAGCTTTCAGAGAAGAGTGTATTGTTGATAGTGCTGATTTGAATACGTATAGTTCTTTTTTGAGAAGTTTCGTAAGTTTATTGAAGAGTTGGTGGTCTGATGGGTACCTTTGCCACCTAGCCCTAAGCTTTACTTTTTCAGTCAGGAGTAATCGTATGTAAGGAGGTAAGAGTAAGTCCTGCCGTGATGTCAAAGGTTGTTGTGGAATCGCAGTCTTAATTAGGTGCTCTACTGAAGCATCGATATCTTCTATCGTCTAGGTTGGTACTTATATTGATATCTCTAACTATGATGTCTCGGAACATGTTCCAGTCAACAGGTCCTGTAATAAAAGGGTGGTCGTCTGATCAGTAGTGGTTGGAAATTCAGGGTTAGTAGAACTGGGCTATGGTCAGAAGTTAAGTCTTGAGAAGTCAGAATGTCTATGTGAGAAGTTGAAATACCAGATGTAATAAAAAATCTACAATATCAGGTTGTTTGTGGGGAGAAGTAGGCCAATAGGTAGGACCTTAGGAGAAAATAAAGGGATAGGATATTGTGGATAGTGCTTGGAGAAGAGTCCGCCCGCCCACGGGGGTTGGAAAGAAGGCATTCCCACTGTGGGTGCTGGCGTTGTAGTCCCCGCTTCGAAAAGGAGAACCTAGAGATGGGAAAAATGAAAGGAATTGCTGATTGGGGAATGGTTTGTTGGGAGGACAATACAAAGCTGCTAATTTCAAGGGGAAAAATGTGCTTAAGATGACGGAAGTGAACATTTAGGAGTCAGATCGCTTGGGTTGAGGAAGTGAGACAGGTAATTACGAATAAGGATTCTTTTGGCAGGATGGTCAGTCCGATAGGTCAGGCAATCGTTTTTTGAGAAGTGTGGAGTATTGGTAAAGTGGGTTTCCGTAATCAGTGCCACATACGTTTTTCATGAAGCAATACGTCAAGTTCTTGTTTATGGGCTCTAAAGCCATTGGCAATCCATAGAAGTATAACTCAGGATTGTTGAGAAGAAGGAATTATCGAGATAGTTTAGGCAGGATTCCGTTCAATACAGTTGTAAGAATGGTTATCAGGGGAGTTAGGAGTGATTTAAAGTCATTCAGGAAGGTTATGATGAAGGACTTGATATCAGAAGAGTTTAGAGGAAGTGGGGATGTATGGAGGTAGAGATTGTTGTTGAATATCCTTCACTGCTTGTGCGATGGACTTGTAGGTATTAGGTTGTGTAGGTTGTGAAAAGGTTGTGTTGGAAAATGTCGGATGACAAATTAGGCACACAATTCATAATTGTAAGTTAGGTGAGACCTTCACACTTCACATATTTCGGAAAGTGGTTACAATATGAATTTATGTCCCTATATTCCTCGCAACGCGTGCACTGAGGAATGATCCTCTTCTTGTGTGGTTCGTCCACTTTCACCCTAATAATTAGTATTAATAATTAGTAATGTTTTTCTACATGTATTGGTGGTGGCTTGTTGTTGTTGTTTCTCTTTTTGTATTATTTTGATGTTCACTTATCTCATTGCCTGCCTCATCAGGCAAGATAGCGGTGCAAAAGGTTCGCCGTCATAAAACAAGGCATATTTGCTCGGTCCATCAATGGCTATGAATTCGAGGTGCATAAAAGTGTGAATTTCTTCAGTTTTCTGAGTTTTCTCCAAATCACCGAAAAACAGTGGCAGTGTCTCTTTGGTGGTTGGACTTTTTAAGTTACGAACTGTAAACCCAAGGCCTACCGGTTCCTTTTTAATGATACCAGTTGGTGTAATGATGAAGGTGCGAAGAAAAACTCTACGCTTTGCCTTCTTTTAACTAGTAGGTGTGGTGCTCAGCTTTTTGTGAGATCAGGTACTTGACGTTGGCTCTGTAATCATCTGATGGGTTAGCAAAGATGTCTTTGGTGTTTGCTTTCTCTGCACGTAAAACTCTAACTACTTAACTCCGATAGGTTGGGTTAATGCATCGCATATTGGACATAAATAGTATGACTATTCGATCGTGAGATGCGGACTACACTCCTAATAATCATTGGCTAACGGTCACTAGACACCACACATAATTAGTAATGTTTTTTTACATGTATTGGTGGTGGCTTGTTGTTGTGGTTTCTCTTTTTGAATTATTTTGGTTTTCACTTGTCTCGTCCTCATCAGGCAAGATAGGGGTGCAAAAGGATTCGTCGTAATAAAACAAGGCATATTTGCTCGGTCCATCAATGGCAATGAAGTCGAGGTGGTAGGTGGTAGGTACAAGCACGTGATGCCACAGCTGAAGTTGGCTGAGATGTCGGTACCTTGATGGTACTGGGAATTTAACAGTCATTGAGTTTTTTGGCATTTCAGCCTTTGTTCTTATGAACCCTTTAGTTGTATTAGGAGAATTTCCCGTAGGGGTAGACCGTTTCTTCTGTGCAACACGGGATGAAGCGGTGGAGCCTGCATCGTCCCTGGAAAGAATCGCAGCTCCTAGGTCTGTTTCGCTAAGACCCATAATGGGTACTAAAAGAACTATTGTTTTTACCTGCTGTACTAAACCAGAACTTGCAAGTGTGTTACCAGTAATAATTCTTTACCTATTTCATTTTTTCTTTACTCAGAGCCTGCAAAAGGGACGAACGCAAATAAAAACATAAGGATATTAACTGAATAGAGAAAATGCTCAAAACAGTTTGAACAGCAAATGTGCATAACCTGATACCTTGGCTATTTAATTATTTATTTCTCCAGAACACTCAAAAAGACAAATGCGGGAGAAAACATGCAGTCACTCATTGAATATGAGAAAATGCCCAAACCAGACTGTCCACAGAACAGAGAGAAAATATACAGACCAAAACGATCAGAATTTACAATGTTTTTACCTGGTTTACCAAAAATGAATTTATAAGCTTCAGTTTCCCCTTCATTTAGAATATAATTCTTCTTTGTGTCGTTCGTGAAAATATAGCGGAAACACTCCATGTCGTTCATCCTCAGACAAAATTCAGGAAAGAAAGGCATCTGATAAAAAAAGATATACCTGAAAAATAAAAATCCCTTTCGTCATCCTACTATCTTGTTTAATGAAAAAATATTTCTTATGTTTATAGTACCAAGATGATTTAAACTGTTTAAAACTGGAGCAAACAAGCTCCCTGTACGCTTTCGGATGAGGCGTATTGAGCACGATGTATTTTTCCACCATGGACGGATATCTCATAGTGAAAAGCCATAAAATAACTCCTCCCCAATCGTGTCCGACTAAAATGCATTTTTTTCGTTCTGAAAAATAATGAAACAAAATTAATACCGCTTAGTCGCATGTGACAATTTTAAACGTATCTTCTGTCTGACGCCTGACCTAAGGACCTGAAGGAAACTAGAAATCGCCTGTAAAAACCTAATTATGTCAATCTGTAGATATATTTAATATTGTTTTGCTTTGTTGATGACCTTAAAATAGGTCTCAAAATTGGCAGTAACAACTCAATTTGCTTTCTTCAAGACCACCAAGATCCAGTGTTCGTGAGAGAAAAAGCAGTCGATATTTCTAATGCTGACTAATTTCAACCCCCTACGCATGCAATTTTAACTTAAACCCACTTCATTACTCTTTATACTTATCACACTCATCATCATCATCATCCTTAGCGCTAAAACACATTACTGGGTCCTCGTTGCTTCAAGAACTGCTCTCTGTTTCGAATCCTAGAGTTCTTCTGATATCACCACCTACACAATCAACCACCTTGGGTTTGGTCTTCCTCGTTTCCACCCTTCGGCTGGTTCGGCGTTTAATACTTTCTTCGGGATTGAATTTTCGTCTATCCGTGTGATATGTATCGCCCCTTCTTGATAACTGAATGTGCTTGATGGCGTCCACCTAGCTGTATAAAGTCAGTGAGTTTATCCTCCATTGATTAATATCTTTAATTGGACCGTAAATATTCCTCACCCCTCTTCTCTCAAACACTAGTTTCTTTTCCACAGCTTTTTAGTCATCGTCCATGTTTCTGATCCGTATGTCAGGACAGGTAGAGAATCAGGTATGAGAATTTTGTATAAGGCTACCTTTGTTGATTTCGGCACCTTGCCCTTCATGTATTTCAGGAGTCCGTAATTGAATGGGTTCGCAGTAATGAGTCTCTGCGTTACTTCCTGTTTTATGTCATTATCTGCCTTTATCACTAGTCCTAGATATTGGAACTTATTAATTTTTTCAAAGTTGTATCTGCCGGTTTGTATGGTTGGATTAGCCTGTCGGTTATCTGTTGTCATATATTTTGTTTTGTCTCTAATGAGGTGAATGCGTCCGTCATTGCCGCAATGATCTTCCAATGGCACATATATCGTCGGCATAGGCTAGGATTTACACACTTTTTGAATATATTGTGTTTGTTGTTTGTATTCGGCCGTCGCTGATTGCATTTCTAACAGGCAGGGTGAACAGCGTGCAAGCTAGTATATCTCCTTGTCTTAGAGCTCCTTGACTTAATGAAACCGCACTTGTATTGTCTGTTTTATTGACGTAGGGATGGGGTTTGGAGTTCAGGACGTTAGAGAAAGCGTTGTATGCCGTAGGAAGTAAGATGTTGACTCTGCAGTTATTACAATCTAGGACATCGTTCTTTTTGTGTGTATGTATATACATTATTCTTGTCCTAAATTCTTCCGCTTTCCACCCCATAATGTAATGCTATTTTTCACACTTCCAGATAGAATCCCCGTCTCAAATACTCAGCCTGTAGTCCATCGAGCCCAGGGCTTTGTTTTTCTTTAGTTGCATGGTGATGTCAAGTACGTCCTAATCACCTGGAGACTCTATATCCTCACTTTGGTGCTGAGGTATCTCATTCTTCTTCCATCTTCTTCATTACTACTATCCTGTGTAAAATATAATACTATAATGTTCTGTTAATATTTATTTATCGGTTTCGGTTCCACTAATACCTCATTACTGCACATACACTAGTCTAATTGAGGGTAGATGGAGTATTTGATATTCCGCCACAGACGCTCTTGTACGCAAACACATTCACACTTACAAATATATTCTTATGAAACAATTGACAAAGAATACATCTATAAGCAAACTTGCTATATTATATACAATAGTAAGCCAAGCTGCAATAAAAAATGTGTATCTACAGAAATGCCTCTGTTTCTCTACAAATAGGGAATATGGAACCGAAAGATTCAATGTCGGGTTGCATTCCTACTCGCTCTCTATGTGGAGCCAAAGAATGACACCCTTTCATTGAGAGGATCCATTGAGAATCTGTGCTCAGAGCTACACAATGCCACTCAGGTAATCAGTGGACACGACCCTCCCCAAATTGCACGACTCGAAGGGCGTACCAGAAACGTGAAGTATTAAACCAGTATTAAACACAAATTAATTGATCCATTTTCAATATATTTTAGTGTGATTACCTAGCCCGTCGATCAGGTTTTTCAAATCGTCAATAAGATAGTTTAACTTGTAAAACTGAATTCCTTTAGGCTTTTCTGAATCTCCGTATCCTCTTGTGTCTAACGCTATAATCCTGCAATGTGTTACAAAAAAAACAACTAAACCAGAAAACATTAATAAAATCTAAATAAGCTCATATGTAATCCAAATGCAAACCAGTAATCCTGAGCAAATTGTTTGATCTGATGACGCCAAGAATACCAAAAATCCGGAAAGCCATGTATAAAAATCATCAAGGGTTTTTCCTTCACCCCTGCTTCCACGTAGTGCAACTTCACATTCTGTAAAAACCAAACCGAAGCTGTATTTCTTGAAGATTTTAAGGCTGGTGATTTATGTTATCGTGGTCGAAAATTAAGAACTATCAACAAAAGTTTAGTTTAAATAAAGACAAATAAAACCACTTTTGCCGTCGAATTTTTAGTACTAATTAATATAAAAGGATTTATTATTAAAATAAATAAATAAAAATAATGTTAAACGCCAAAACGCTACAAACAACTTAATTTTCAACAAAAATGTTGTATTATAACAATATGAATGTAGACAAATGTTATACAAGTATCTACGCTCCAAGTCTTGGCGCTACCAGGGAAGAAGTGTGGCTTGTTGATTGAATGCGGGCCAGATTTGACTAAATATTGAAAGACTATGTATAGCAAAAAGACACACTAATTTGGACGAACGGAGTGCTGCGATGTCCTGCTAAAAATGGAGCGTTTGCTTGTACCAGTGGACAGCTGAACTGGATCCTGACGTTCGTGCTTACTGAACTGGAAGCTGACTGGAAAGGTGAGAGCAGAAGGTACGTTCGTGGGTACTAGCGACGTGAGAACAACTGACTAAAAAAGTGAAGACTTGTTCTCCCTTCAGTACGTTCTTGGATTTACAATTTTCTGGTTATACAGATTTATTTACAGAAAACTTCCCTTCGAAAAACAAGAAAAAATGTATAAAAACTCAATTATTAATCAGAATAACGATATTAAATAAAAATGTTTACACTCCTTTCACAGCACTATTCACTTTCCTCACTACGGAGGAAATCGCGATCTATCGGCGTTTTAGGAGCCTTTTTAAGATTATCGGAGGGAGTTTGGGTTGAAAAGTGTTGGGCTAAGTTTCGAATATTTTATGGCGGCTTCTGTATCGATTTCTTCCGGTTTCGAGGACGAATGGGATTTGGAAGTGTTGGATACGAAGTAGGGAGTTTGAGCAATGGCTCAAAGATTTTTTGACTGGAGTGACTGGATTCTTTGTAGGTTGGAAGCTTTGTTAAACCCCACAGTTCAATTCCGTACGTCAAGATTGGTTATAGCAACGATATGTACGAGTAGTTTTAGTTTTTTAGTGAGAGTTTCGATTTGTTGACAAGCAGTCGTTTGAGTAGCTTATATCGTCTGTTGTTCTTTTGAGTTTAGTATGGAGGTTCAAAGTAAGTCTTTTCTCGCTGTAAAGTCCCAAACAACGGACGACATTAGTTGCTAGGAGAGGGATAGGGTAGCGAAGGGTTGACCTTGCGAAACACCCGATTCGGCATAGTGAATGGGTTAAAAAGATGTTCCAACTCGTACCATCGGATAGGTAAGATTCGTTTAGTCGTTTCCTACTCTCAGTGACTTCATGGACCAACCCACGCCACATCTGCGGCCACCTGACAACCTTCACCACCTCTAATTCCCCCGTGGTTGGCATCAGATTCTTCACCAGGTATACTGTCTTTTTGCAGTCCGAGGCACTCTCAGAATCTTCCTCCAACCATCCCTAACCAACACCACAGTTCAAAAGCTGCTTCCTTTGCTCAGCCTTCCCTATGTTCCAGCACTCGCAGCCATAGGTTATTGCTGAGAATACCATTTCTTTAACTAAGCGGACTTTTGTTATCAGTGTGTCTCTGCTCTCAACTATTTTATCAAGATTTGCCATTGCTCTCCTTCTAAGAAAGTTTAACTTCAACCCAGCTTTTGTAGTTTCTTCTTTCACCTTCGTCAGAAGGCTCCTCAATTTTTCCTCAATCAATGTGGTATCTTTTACATATATGAGATTTTTAATATTTCTTCCAGCGATGTTAACTCCAATTCCTCACGTCCAGCAGGATGTGTTCTGGGTACAGGTTGAATAGGTAGGGTGAGAGTACACAACCCTGCCTTACTCTGCTCTGTTCTTACCGTTGCTATTTATACAGATAGAAATCGACAGATAGAAAGGAGGCAGACAAGATGACTTGGTATATACCACCAAGAACTTGCCACAATTTATGTGATCCACACAGTCAAAGGCTTTTTTCTTCATTGTGATGGATACCAGGACTGGAGAAGTTTCCCCTGCAGCTCTCTAGCTTATTACTCCTTCCTGGCTCCATTTCTGTGGGCTATGTGTGTGTGAATTGAGCTCCCGGTGTGCCGATGTTCTTTCAACAAATTCATTTTCGAAGGGGGTCGAGAGCAAATTCAGTGTCACTGAGATCCGATCCCGCCCCCTACCACCATTGATGAATGCCGTGTTAATTTTCATTTCGGCCTCCGGTCCCCTTAGGCGTCAGGAAAAAAGTCACAGGCGCCTGTGGGAATTGAACCCAACACCGCGGGAGTTAAAGGCTTTATAATTGTCAATAAAATAAAAATAGATATTTTTCAGAAACAAGGATCCTTTGCCTTTTCTAAACCCAACTTGTACGTCTGCAAATTCTCGCTCCATGAATTACTGGAGACAACCTTGCAGGATCGATAAAGATTTTACGATACGGTAATACGTAAATGTAAGGATGCCCTTAAGTTTCCAGAGCATGCCCGGGTGTCAACTCGCCTAACGTGAAAGCACCTGAACAGCGTTAATAGAAAAAGAGAAAAAATAAATAAATAAACATCAATAACAATTCACAAGGCTAGCAAACTGTAAAAGGTACTTTTGTAGACCTTCCCTGCAATAAACCACCGGCGAGTACCGTTACGCACAGCTCGGTGACAACTTATTTATATCCAAGAATTGCGAAATGAGAAATTTCCTTACAAATCTGTTGTTTTAATACTTCCTAATAAAGAATATTAAGTTCCACTAAAAACTTTTCCATTTTCTTGTTTCGATAATTTCTTGTTCTTTTAAATGGCACCTTAAAATCTACTCAAATATGGTTATATGTAACGCCTCTCCTTTTCATATCAAACAAGACCTTAGATAAAATGTATAATTAATTAAAATAATCAACACCGTCAATTATGACTACTAAATACATATATGTTATTATTAGTAACATTGTTCTATATTTTATACTGTAGAAATACATATTTGGTTTGATTGTTATCATGGGAATTCATGTTGAATTCAAAGAATAATGTGTAATGACCGTTGAATTTAATGAAAATTAATATCAAACTTGTCCAATTAAGAAATTTGACGATAAAAACAATCAAGCGAACAATGAACAGTTATAAATGAAAATGAAGGCATAAGGGTAAATAAACACAGTTTTCAAAACGAACTGAACGTTACTGACCTAAAATGAGCAACAACTCTGATGGTCAATTTTGATTGGTCATTTTTGAACGATAGAAACAAGATGACTACGCAGTAATGATAAAGAACATCACGTACGAAAACACTAGAGAAAATATAAACAATTTGACCAATAATTATAAACGTGAACTCGTAAAGGGAACATAATAATAAACATGTTTCCTATACACAAGAATACGAATTTGGTATTCCGTGACCTTTACAACATGCTCCTCAGCAGTTTGAATGTTGTAAACTTGGTCAATTTAATGTTTACGACGAAGAGGTAACACGACGGACAAGATAACATAGCGTGTAAATAAATATCATTCCCATCTCATTCTAGATAACTTTTTATACAAAATATTTATTTCATGCGGGTTTTTTCCAAGTTGGAATGTATGAAAAGAAGATTTAAACAAGACAATATTGGCAAAAAAATTAATGAACTTCGTTGGTAATTAACTTTTTTATGAGGCATAAAAGTAAAATATTTTCTGATAAATATTAAGATCAAAGGGATAAATTGAAACGAGATATTCACACAAAAAAATGCAAGTCGTAAATAGTAAATACCACAAACGTTAAAGGATTAAGCTTCTTTCTTACCTGAAGTTGAATGAACTTGTGTGTTCCAAAGTGAGGATTCTCAAGGGCCTGTGGTCTGGCACGGTTTTTCACAGTCCAGGAATATTTTGAGGGTTTTCTTAAATAATGGAAAACTATTGTAAATAAAATTACAGCCGAGTAGACGAGGCATAAGGAATAAAATATTAAATTCAACAGCACGTTTAAAACGTATATTCTTCCGTAGTGACGTGCCCACTCCATTGGTGCTCTGCCTGCTTTTCATCATCCGCCTAATGCCCTACTTTTAAGGACTCGACCCTGTGCAAAAGTGCAAAATATATATTGCCCCCTCCCTTTAGCGTTCCCCTCCATTGTATGAGATTGGCAGGACATTGCCTCTGGCCCTGTGAAGAATGCTTACTGTACAACACTCGTAAATTTGTCAAANCAAAACACAAATGAGGAAGGGAAAAACATCTATAAAATATGGATGCTTGAGTCAAAGTCATACACCACTGAAAACGACACATATTTAGTGAGTGTTGCGGATTGATGATTTTTTGACAAATTTACGAGTGTTGTACAAAAAGCATTCTTTACAGGGCCAGAGGCAATGTCCTGCCAGTCTCATACAATGGAGGGGAAGGCTAAAGGGCGGGGGCATTATATATTTTGCACTTTTGCACAGGGTCGAGTCCTTAAAAGTCTGTATAAAACCTAAGTTTTCATCCCAGCGAGAGTGATTTTCGGCATGGGACGCTATAATCGCTGCTTTCAAATTCTTTATCTGACGTTTCGCTAGACTAGGATTGGGATAATGTCTGATCAGGTATTGTTTTCGCGCCCCGAAAGCAAACAAAAAGTCGTTATACTTTTTTGAACGAAAAATGGCTGCTATCAGAGCAAATTGTACCCCGAAAACCAAAATTATTAAAAAGTCTATTTTACTTTTACTAGAAAACGCGTCAATGGCCAGAAAAATATATTGGAACCCCTTATTCGTTTTCGGCAACGGCCCTACCAAATCAATAAATAATCGTTCATTCGGTTTACTAACGACAATTTGCCTTTTGCCCCTGTCTGGTCCCCCTTTGACCTTTGACAGACTACGCACTGCGCTATCCTTTTCTTTACAAATCGCCGCAATCCAATCCAGAAAAAAACAATCTTAGCTATTGTTTTGGTAATGCCCTCGTGCATTCCAATCTCAGAAGTGTGGTAATACTCAAAAATTACGCCTTTTAACTTCTCTGGCACCACCACCCTCCATTTATGAGGTGATAAGCAATATATTACTTTATTATTTATCATTTTGTACTTTCCTTCGTGTCGATTCGCTTTAATTTCGTCCTATATTTTGCTTATTACAGGATCATCCTGTTGACACTCGGAAAAATTTTGAAATATTTCTGGCAATTTCGTTAACATCGGTAACATATGTGATATCTTTGGGCTGACTCTCGGGAGGATCACAAGGATTTCGTGATAAGTAATCTGCAATCGAGTTCTTTTTGCCCGGCAACTAATGCACATTGTAAGAAAAAGGCATCAATTTCATGATCCACCTTGCTAATCTTCCACCCTGAGATGTGATACTTTGGAGAGCTTTCAAAGCCGAATGGTCGGTATGAAGTTCTAATGTACCTATCTCTAGATAACTTCTGAATTTGTCCACGCCATATACCATCGCAAGCATCTCCTGTTCGTAGGTAGAATAATTTCGTTCGTGAGCATTGAGGCATCTGCTCTTAAATGCAGTAGGGGTGATCTACCCTCCGCATCTTCTTGAGCCAGCATTGCCCCAATCCCTACTTTTGCAGCATCTACATATAAATGGAATGGTCTGTCAAATCGAGGCAACAATAATATTGGCGCCTTTGTGATTCTTTTGCGTAATTCTTCCCATGCATCTTGCTGGCCATGTGACCATTCCATGACTGATCTCTTGCGTCGCAATTCGTTTAAGGGTTCTGATACCACAGCCAAATCGAGTATAAACTTAGAAAAAAATTGACTGCCCCCATAAAATCGGCAATTTCTTTAGGAGATTGTGGTCTTTTTATGCTCATTATAGCCTTAATTCTGTCCTCTTTTATTGTAATTTTACCGTGCTTCACTACATGTCCAAGGAATTCAATTTCCGTTTTCGCTAATTGTAATTTCTTTGGATTAACTGCCAAATTAGCCTGTTGCAATCTTCGTAACACCTGTTCCAAATGTCTAAGATGGAGTTCATACGTCTCCGAATAGATGAGCAGATCATCCGAATATGGAAGTAGGAATTTGTATTTAAATTCACCTAAAATTTCATCCACCAAAAGCCATAGCACTTGTAAAATCCAAAAGGGATTTTGTTATAAGCATATGTGCCAATTGATGTTGAAAAAGCCGTGTGTTTTCTACTTGCATCATCCAATGGTTAACTGATGATACGGTTGATTTAGATCCAATATACTAAAATACTTTGCTTTAGATAAAAAATCGAAACCGGATTCTAAAGTGGGAAGTGGGTATTGTAAATATTCTATTTTTTTAATTATATATATTATATTAAATTAGTTTGTTTCTCTATTAAATTTTGCTGATGCATGAAGTGTGTGCACGGATGTGTACTCATTTTCGAGTCCACGCATTGGCCAATTGGATATTTACGAACAGTTTACTAGAACGATTTTAAACTTTTAGTTTCATTGTTCAACTGTTTTACGCAATTTTTAAAGAGATTTTTTTTTATTTTAGAAGAAAACTTTTCCGTTACAAAAGATTAAATGGATTATTTTGTTATAATTATTTTGTTAATTTGAAAGGATTTTCATGTAATGGCATGTGTGTTTATAAGGTCACTGGCGAGGTGGTAAAATACCCGTAAACCAAAAGACATTGCATTGAAATTTATTTCAAACTAACCTTCTTGATGTATCTCCACTTTGACGTAGTGAGGGGACTTAAACACCAAGAGATACGAATTTATAAAAAAAAATTATTAAACTCAACTGTTGCTTTGTTAAGACGTACTGACCACCTTTGTTAAAAACACCAGTGGATAAGGCAGGGATCGAACCCGCGACCGTCAAAAAAGAGTGGTACCACATTTCTTACATCAACGACCCCACGATGTTATTTTAATGCGATAACACGGTAATTACTACAGAATGAGAAATCCATCCAAGCGAGAAGTTGGTTTTCGACCCGTAATAAAAGCATATTCCCCACAGGTGTGAATGATGATATTTATTGATTATTCAAAAATCTACACCTCTCCTCACTTCACCCTTTTTCACCTCCCAGAGACAGGCAATCGGGTCCAAAGAATACATAGCCAAGACCCCTCATCACTTCACCACCACTTCAACTGTTCTAGAGCCAGCATTTTGTATCTACTGATACGCTCGTAAACCAAGCAGTTGTTGAGAAAAAGCAAATAAACGATTAAAAAAGCCGATATTTTTTATTTCTTTATTTTTCGATGTAAAACGTCCTGCAGGGTCGATTGGAACAATATTTCACCTAGTAAACGAAGCAATTTTCGGGGAAAAACCAGGAAAACGAGAAAAAAATTGATAAAATTTGATTTTCTTATTCGATATAAAACGGCCTGCTTGGTCGATTACAACCAGAATTCAGCTTGTAAACCACTTAGTTTTCGAGAAAAACGGGGAAAAACTGAAAAAAGTTTTATAGTATTACCCGATGTAAAACGACCTACTGGGACAATTTGAATAGGATACGCTCTTAAACCACGAGAAAAAGCAAATAAACGATAAAAACCGATAATTTTTATTTTCTTTTTCGATGCAAATCGACTTGCTGGGAGCAAAATGTATGCTCTTAAACTAAATCCAAAGAAAAAAATGGATTTTTTTTTAATTTGTTCGACGTAAAACGACCTACTGGGCCGATACCACGCAGTTTTCGAGAAAAACGAAAGAAAAAAAAAGTTTTAATGTATTATCCATCCGATGTATTATCCTACTGGCTCGATTGGAATAAAAATACGCCTGTAAACCACGTAGTCTTCGAGAAACACGCAATAACCGTGGGAAAAAAAGAGAGATTGTGAGAGATAGAGAAGGAGAACGCGCTAGTGAGAGAGACAGACAGAGAGGAAGAGAAACTCTAATTTAATTTCTATCAGACGGAGTTTAGCAGTTTAAATTTGGACGATTAGAAGTAAGGTGTAAATAGTTTGTGATGAAGTTGACCATGAGGGGCGATCCTCATTATTGTATTCATGACATGCCTTTTCCAACGGCAGTCTCCCTTTTGCCACCCGCACAGCAAACGACTCCCAGTGTTTCTGAGGACATCTTACCATCACCATCTACACACCGGGTCAAGGTACGCTTACTTCAGCCCAGCCTATAAAAGTCATTACATTACATCCTGTTTTTGCTGTACATGTCGTTCCGGCATTTTAGACAGCTTTGAAATTATAATGTAGAACTGGTTAAGATTTGTACAATGTTTATTACCATTTCAGGCTTAGTTTTTAAAGA
This sequence comes from Cimex lectularius, assembly GCF_000648675.2. Classification (NCBI taxonomy): domain Eukaryota; kingdom Metazoa; phylum Arthropoda; class Insecta; order Hemiptera; family Cimicidae; genus Cimex; species Cimex lectularius. Next base: position 2,609,448 of record NW_019392675.1, on the reverse strand, counting down.
GGGAGAATGTTAGGATTTAACCTAGCTCTGTAAAACTGTTTCAGACTTGACTTGCCCACACTAAAGCAAAAGTTTATTTATTTATATTACAATATACAAACGGTTTTTTTAAAAGAAAACGTATTGAAGTACAAAGAAATGTAGACGTTTACTGTAATAATTTAAATTCAAACAATCATTAATATGAAATTTGGTCGTTACCGGTCATTTTATTCTACCTGTCCTCGCTGGTTGGTCTATCAGGAGCTTTACGGCATTTCGCTATCTTCAGTGTATGATTCTGTTAAGTCGCATCTCCTGATCTCCACTAAGTCTTTCGTTTTGTCCGGTACGCCTTGTAGTGTAACAGACTAAAAATTTGAATCGTCCACTATTGTGAAGCTCCACCACCCCTCAGGCAACATGGAGGACGATCACAATTTAACAATATTAACAATTACAAATTTGGACAAAATAAATCCAAAAATACACACTTGTTAGATACTGAAAAATTTTCCTTGATAGAAAAATGTGTGGCTTATCTTAAGAATTTATTTATCGCTTTAACTCCGTACCTGTTCATCTTCAGTCGGGTTTTCTCTAAAAAAGGTCCTAGATTGGGACATATCCGATAATCAAGCACATAATTTGTACCTTTAGCCAATAAAATCCGCATTAATAACCAGATGTGGATTCCAGTAAACACTGCGCCCATGGTTGTTGAAGATTTAAGATATGAAGAAAACAGTCTTTTTTCTCTCCTCTAGTTAGTGTTGTTAAATTGTAGTTGTTAAGAAAAAAGCTAGTCTCACACTTTTCGTGAATTTTGACCTTCTCGCTCTGCTTATCATCTTTCGGTTGGGCTGTCATTTTGTTTTGGTTTCTCATGATCTTTAGTGCCGGACCCACCCATCTGTAGACCAAGATGACTGGTAAAAACAGTTTCGTATAAAAATGGCGCACCTCAATGCATGCTTGCTTGTATCTAGTCGGAAGTCTGAACTGAATGCACATAGTAACACGTCCTTTGTCATGTGTGAGAGGGCAAATTATATTCTTTAAGTTGGGAAAGACAAACAGAAAGATAACAACCAAAATCAAAAATAATTCCTAAAAAAATAACTTCTTTTCACTTCAAGCACACACTAATTGCAAGAAGAAAATCATCAAAGCTCTCCGAACTCAAAAACCAGTCTCATGCTGTTGTATATGCAAGATGACACCTGCTCGAGATGTTCAAGCAGATTCTCTCTTATCTGGAAATATTACCAAGTTGCACTTGAGAGTGAGATTTCCATCTGTGGTCTGCTGAAGAACCTTCAATTTGAATCTTACCGAACACATTGGTCTGTCAGAAGCGTTTCGGCAATACGCAGTGTGTGTGTGTGTAACTGAAGATGGCGTCTGATAGACCAACCCATCGAGACTAAAATCGGCCGATAAAGGTTCAATCAATTTTTCCTTAGGAAATTCAAAATAAATCCTTATTAGTGGTTTTAGTTTTTTTTTCTTTTTTAAACCGGGGCTACCAACAGAGAAGTCATTTCAAACCCGAATTCACTGGGGGGTGAGGTACCGATGGAGTACCTGCCCTTTGTTGCACATTAATCCCACACTCACAATAATTGAATTACGTACAAATTATATACATATACAAATAACAAACAATACACATAAACAGAGTATGTACAGTGTAATATGTGAGGAAATAATCTTAAGAAACAGAACAGGGAACCCTATATGGCGTTTTCATTAAACAGTTGGAACTAAAAAGTCCATAAAAATTTACAGATTGCCTTTATTTTTTTTCCAAATAAGCTGTTTATAGCAGCCGGAGATCCTACCCACTCACGCATGAGATCACAATGTATCTCAGAACAATAAAGTGGCAAATGATTTAACTACCTATTGTTCCTTGAAGTTTTAGAAATGTAGAAGGCTCGTGAGTCTTTTCGTAAGCATTTAGACAATGTCCCACCTGCTTCTGACTTTCATTCGGCTCCGTTGACTAAATTTCTCTCATAAACCATAATGTATTTAATTACAAAATTGCGATAGCTCAAGATGTACAGTTTTAAAATATTAACATTTGAGCTGTGAGAGTGGGTTTGTGTGGCTAAAAATTTGGATGTAAATCGAAAAGAAAACGGCTCTGACTAATGACAGCGTAGTCATATTTACGTTTAACTGTGTGATGTGGCTAAATATGCCAGATATGGAGATCTAGATGAAATCGTTATGCAATAACAAAATAACAAGTACTGACAAAAAATCGCCTTTTCATTAACGTGCTTGGGTCCAGAGGTGAACAAATTTTGTTGCTTTGAAAGAAACGTCGATGCTGTCTTTGTGAAAAGACGTTCTGATCTTTATGACAAACACGTACAAAGGCCCCCTCTTTCATTTTCGAGCTGAATACTAACTAATTTATTAATACTTTGTTTTCCTTCGTGTCCTCTTCTATCGAACGATGCGGGAACTCTATGGAATATATAAGTAACTATGAATATGTATTATTCTGTAAAGTTCAATGCCCTCTCAATTTTTACAATGAATACTATTTAAAGACCTGCGTGTATATCATTTCTATTGGAGACATTTCAAATTTCTATACACAAACGTTCCCCCTTGATAAAACTAACATGAAGAAATGGACGTATTTATTTATATACACATACCGATCAAAGACAATTTCACAAAGAAAATAAATCACAATGTTGTAAACAATTTTAAGTATCAGGTAAACAAAATAACAAGAACCACAGCAACAACAAACAATAACTATAGTACTAAAATGATAATTATAATAATAAAACAAGTATTTAACTTACTCAAGCTCTATGATTGCAATCTCGAATTAAATACACAAGGCTTCATCTTTTAAACTTCTATGAGAGAAATTGAGTCAATGAATCCGGGGTGAAAATCAGCAGCAGGAGGGAACATTAAGTCTAAACGTTTATTATTATAAAAAGACTCATGGGTCTTCTGCATCTTAAGACCTTCAGGAAACAATACTTTTACAATTTTTTTTTTTTAACGAGGGTTCGCAACAGCAGAGGTTATATCAATCCTCGGGGTGCCGGTGTTTTTGAAAAAAAGACCATTTGTAAGTATGTCGGGTTCGAATGCAGGGCCACTGGATTCGAACCCGGGACCTTTACCTTACAGTGATGAGCGCATAAGGCTGCTCGTCCATTGGACCGAACTACGACGGCCGTTCAACTGCCGAACTATTTGACCAAACGGACGACCGGCAATATAGCCGAACGCCGTCGTCCACTGTAGCCGATTTTCGTCAGTTCACGACACAGTCCAAATGGATGTCGAAGATTTGTTGCTGCTCGAAAATTCTTAGTTTGCATACAAATGGAATGAAAGAAATAAACAAAAATTTTGGATGTTCCATTTCTAAAGCTATCCTTGATCACAGCTTTCGCTGGACATCTCTCCGATGTCACTCAGTGGATCACGAATGTCCCAAGAGCCTGCTCCTCAATCGCACTTATCAATTTTTCGCAATCCATCGAAATGAAAACGAAACGAAAAGGTAAGCAAAAAGCAAAGAACGGCGTTAAACAATGGTGAACATTTGATGTCACGTGGTTGATAGTTGAAGTCGAAGTACGCCTCATCCCCGATCTACCTTTTGGAAAGAAAAAAATATAGTCGAAGTAACCATTCGGCCGAATAGACTGGAAAATCTAACTTTATTTGGATCGGAAAGTGCTTCGGCCGTACACGGCCCAACACGACCGAACGAATTGGTTCTAATGGACGCGTTCTCATTCGTTTCTTCGCTTTTGGATCATCCGGCCCTATTCGGCCGAATGGTTACTTCGACTTCAACTGTCAGCCGAAAACGGCTCCAGTGGACGGCCTACAAACCGTTGCGGCCACCGACGCCCCCGCCTGCTTATTATTGAGAGAAACATTGTGACTTCATGACTGAGTCGATAGGACCTCCGACTGCAATAAACAGCGTCGTAACAAACAAAAACTTCATTCCATGAACTTTTTAGGTTCAACTGTTTCATGAAAAAGTCATTCATGATATATAAACGATTCTACAAATATTTTTACAAAGAACTTTAGGAAAAACAAATTAGTAAGTAAAGAGCAGGATTTATTTTGTAAGAATAAAATTAAAGGTACTTCAGCAGAACACAAGATGAAATCTCGCCAAGAAAACAAAAGTGCAACTAGGAAATATTTGCAGATATAATAGTAGAGATGTAAGAATGTCTCCTGGATTATCCAGGGCAGTATCGAGGCGGATTTTCTGAAAATTTGTCGACCACTGCAAACTCAATTCATTATTTCTTATCGGATACCAATTTTCAATTAACACTCAAAAGCCAAAGTCCGTTCAACCTGGATTCAGTCATCGTCAATCTTGTCCATGTTTTAAGTCGCCTCAAGGTGATGATGGATCTATGAATTGTGCTCGTAGAACAAGAGTGAGATATAGATATGATTAAAGCTTTTTTATCTATGGGAAGAAGGAGGATGCCTCTTGAATTACTTCTACTATTTCCAACTGTTTAGCACTTCTTCGTCAATCCTCTTCTCCTTCCAATTGGTGTACCGAAGTTCAGCTTCACATTGAAGCTCATTCAACTTATAAAAATCATCGAACTTCGTGATTGTTTCTTCTAAGTTCTTAAAAGAAAACTTCAGCATCGATACGGATGCCGAGATAAAAGAGAGATCTGGATCCTCAGAGAATCTGCTCTCCAATACAAATAAGGAATGAGTTGACACAATGGATAACAATTGCGCTCATCCATTTTCATTGGTGGCAGCAGAACAATTAGAGCGATATTTTATGTGTTCTACCAATCCTGGAGGCTAAAGGTTGACCATAAACTTTTCAGTTATATTTGTTGCTAAAGAGTAAATTTCTTTCATTGTATCGACACTTTCCTGTGATGTTTTACAAGAGATAGAATTTTTGACATGGTTTGAGCATTAAAGGAGGTCTAGACCCTTCGATAGTAGATTACTCACTGTTTGCGCCGGAATAAATAGTTTTAAGAACTAAAAAATGTATTTGTTTAATATTAGATTTATTTAAATGTAATTATTATTTTATTCCGTTTTGTTTATATATTTATTTTCAACATGTGTTAAAACAATCATAGATTTAATATAAGTGATACAAGTGGCATTAAAATACGGTTGGCCCTGCAAACAAACAATATCTAGTAGGCCCGTTTTTTTCGCTTGGAGGCAGTGGCAGTGTTTTTCGAACCTTTGATCTGTGCGCACCTACGCTGTTTTCGTTCCGTTCCCTAACCTATTAAATGTTTGTCGCGAAGTGAACACCTATTGAAAAAACCTGATAACCTCGGCGAAGGCATCACATCACGCACGTCACCTGATCCCCGACCATCTGAATCTGACCTCGATACCTACCGCTACCTCGATCTGAACNATTCCCCCCCCCAAAAAAAAAAAAAAAAATTATAGTATTGATTGTTTATAAATTATATTTTTTACTAGATTATCTCTCCAATTCACCTTCAAATAAAGAAACCCTACATTCAAATTCCTGGAAACGGATTGGGAGGTACGCTAATAATTGCAGTAAAGCCCCTCCCGCCAACACTCACGATTGGTTTTAATATTGCCAAATACTTGGCCATAATGTAGGTCGAGAATAAACACAGATTTTGTGGCAGCACTGTTGTGAACTGAAACTGAAATGTATTTTTCTTTGTATCAACATTACCTTCTTTTGCTACTTTTTTCAGGTCCTACACTATTTCTACAAAATGTGTCATAAACAATGAAATACTGTAAATGTAACTGCTATGAATTTCCATCATAGCAAGGATAGCGTCCAATATGAATTTAAATTCAGCCAAGTTGGACACTTCGAAAAATTAAGTTTAAAACCCAAAACGTATAGAATTAGAAAAATGCAATAATAACTAAATATCTTCCCTCACAAATTAAGTTGTAATATGCTCATCTGTGCTGTTGATTGATCCTCTGCGATGTTCTTTCGCCTTTCCGGTATTCAGCCGAGAAACGATGATCAACTTGAAGCTCGCAGATTTTCTCAATTGTTAGAACAATAAGGTTCATATACGCTGAACTCAAAAATCAGTCCTACCGACTGCGTCAGTATAAATACTACTAGTTGCACAGCACCTCAAACAACACCATACAATATACAATTGTTTGCACAACACCCTCAATTGTGCAATTTGTTCGTAGGTATATGGAGGATTTAGATTACTACCGTTCCTCCTAGGCTCCGTACGAACCTTTTCTGTCGACGGCTGGGCTGGCGGATATCACTCCTGTGATTTGAAATTAAAAGAAAACTAAACTGAAAGTAACTTTTAAGCCTTGAAGTAAGGAATTTAACACTTCGTATGTTCGCAAGGAAGCAAGACATTAGTTTCTCTCGGTCGCATGAGAACAAGTCCCGTCAGGAGCAAGTTACGGACGCAGTCCCTTATCGGCCCGTTTAGAGATTAAAGCGCAAGGGAATGGGTCAGCATTTCAACGGAAACATAAATATTTACGCTAATTACTTTGGCGTAAACAACTAAAAATGAGACATCTACGACTTCAGCGTATCAACCTGCCTGGAAATGACACCGAACTTCTCTTCGAAACGTCAGGAAAAAACTGAAGCCGTACCTCCCTCTGGCATTTAGACGACCAGCATTCGATCTCGACCACAACCTCAGCCACCCCGGTACCCTCCCAGGTATGCTCCCGAAAACTGGTCAGATAACGTTACTTCTGGCCCGGGATGAACCTTGACGTCGGGGAAACGACGAAAAGTTGTTATCTTGTCAGGGGGCAAAAGTACGACGACACATAGCTACGCCCCTCGGAACCTTCGAGGCTGCCCGGAAACTCGAGCACGTACATCTAAATTTGATTCGCCCTCTTCCACCAAGCTTAACCATGATAGACCGTAACACGCATTGGCCAGAGGATATCCCAATAACCAGCATAGTCTCCCCAACATTCACCAAAGCGTTTTACAATCATTGTGTGACTTGATTTAGGATTCCAGCAAGGATAATTACCGACCACGGCCGCCAGTTCGAATCTGAGCTCTTCATCAATCTCACCAGGTTGCTAGGGGTTCAGCGAATTAGAACAGCACATTACCACCCCAAAGTAACGGCACGAAGGAGCACAAGACCCTGAAGACAGCACTAACGGCCCAACTGGAGAATACGTCGTGGACAAGAATTCTTCACTCGATATTGTTTGGATTACCAGCGGCAGTCCGAGCAGACACAGGTTTCAATACTGCCGAATTCTTGTACGGACAACCGTTGAAATTGCCCGGGGAATTCTTCGCACTGACTACTTCCGTATCCGGTATGGACGAAACTACCATTCTTTTAAAACAGCAGATGGCCGAAGTACGAGACGCGTCGAACAATAAAAAAGTCTTTGTACCAGGCGACCTCAAGACGACTACACACGTCTTCCTGCGATAAGATGGACTGAAGAAGGGTCTTACAGAGTGTTGGAAAGGTCAGAAAAACCATCAAATTTCCCGACAGAGCAGTCAACGTCTCACTAGATCGCGTAAAACCGCCGGACATCATAGGTGATACAACTGAGACGACCACAGACTCTGCACCGAAAGAAAAACCGGGGGTGACACGACGCGCCAGAGTGATAAAGAAACCCGTAAGATTCCGAGACTGAAGCATCAAACCACTAATGAAGGCCTCGCGCTCCGATGGTCAATTGGGAGGAGGTATATGTTATGCGTTTGCTCAATTGACCGTTGCAACTCTAGCTACATCTCTAGCAAGCACACATTCGTTAGTAATATCGAAAGAAAAGTTAGCGCGAGCATCGAGACACACAAGGCCAGCAGCCAGAAGTTCGCGTCACACCACAATGCTGCCAATCAGAAAGGAACACCACCACTCTGGAGGGGTACAAAAGCGGGCCGACCTCACCCTCCAGTCAGTCTAGTTCCAGACGCTCGACTGCCGCCTCTTCAACGCTCATGTTCTACATCGGACAACTCAGCGGAACGAATCATTCTCCATCGCCTGATCCCGATTCGACCTCGCCTGACGAGAGTTTCACTAATTGCCTATCAACTTTACAATAAGGTACAGCCCTACCTAGTGAAAGCACTGCCGCATTTCAACGGCCCTTCTCAGGGCCAACAGAGCGCAAACACTAATACCTTGCCACGATAATTATTGTCTCCAATCTTGACTCCACATTGCAACTCTTCCTCTAAGACATTGGTGAATAGGGAAAACAGAAGTGGACTCAGTGAGCAGCCTTTCTTTACTCCGTAGCTCACATCCACTTTTGAGTAAGACACTTTTCAGTCCAGGCTGTTGCTGTCACCTCAGTGTTCAGTCGCTTCAAGGTGTGAATGGATGTGCACGATATACCGATCTGTGATAATTGACTAGCAAGTAAGTTGTGATCAGTGGTAGCGAATGAAGCTTTCAGGACAACAAAAACGCAAAAAACGCTCGACGTTTCAGTTTTATGAACTCGAGAGAGTGAAAACGTCATCTATAGTGGAATAGTATATTTTTTAACTAACACCCTAGAAAAATTTTGCACGTATAAATTCAAAAGTTGACTTCAAATGATTTTATTTGGTATGTGCAATAGGTAATATTAATTAGATTTAACTAGAGCAACAATAGGGTCTAGTGTTCCTCACAATTTTTACTAAGGTGTCGATGGAATAAATAAACAGAGTCCCATCGTCCCAATTAGTGTTTTGTGACGTCAAATATAAAAATTGAATTTGAAATTGTTTTAATTCTTTATTAAATTGCTTCTAGAATTGTTTCTTTCTGGTAGAACTAACAATAAGTCAGTTTTAACAATACCCATTTACTCAGTATTTGCTATTGTAGCCGTTTTAATTGATTAAATGCGTCTTGTTTTGTTTTTAGGTTTCAGAGAAAAATCGACTGTGGACACTGCGATGAATAAAAAAGCAGGTTTAGATAGCCGGCAAGATGTAGGCATAGCCGAAAAACATATTGCGGCTATGTCACATCCAGCCATCTCTCGAACCTCACATCTTCGTCACTCCATCAAAACATCAATCCATTTTTAATTATTTATAATCTATGTATGTTTTTAGTTGGTCCTAGTTGACCAAAGAAATTATTTAAATTGACTTATAATTTTTGTGTAAATGCGGTTGAGATGAAAAATAGTATCACAAGTGGGATCCCCCCCCCCAGCAGCAGAAGGTCGTGGGTTCGAGTTTCGCTCTTGACAGTGATTTTTAAACTCAATCACACTTTACATAAAAATTATAAATCAATTTAAATATTTATAATATTCAAACACAAATTTTTAATATAGTTAAATCATATATTGCACTTCCATATTATGTACAATGAGTAATGCTTATGTATGTTATTATAAATTTTATGATTTTTTTTATTTGCCAACATTTTTAACCAATTAAGAAAGCAGGTTTGCACATTACATTTATTCTATTTTTCTCAACAATAAAACGAGTTCTAAGAGTACGGAAAATAAATATTCTTAGGCAAATTGAAATTAATTTGAAAATATCATCAGTATCATTGTTCGCCAGTAACCAATACAAAATGGCGCTGACGAACACCACCGATGATAGAAGAGAGGAAATTATAAAAAGAAAGGAGTTTATTGTTTCGGCACCAATGGAAATATAAAGTTCCGATTGAATGAGGGATAAATGGAGGTAAAACAAGAATAATGAAATAGAGGATGGAATTAAGAATCACCGAGTAGTAAGAACGCCAAGTCGTACACGTGGCGCGATGTTCTTCATCAAACATCTGTAGGCGATTTGATGCGTTGTTCGGCGATGATTAGGCCAGAGCACCGACCGACCTAACTCCAGTAGAGGCGATAAAGATGGATGTAGAAATCAAAGTGGCGATATGGCAGTGATATTATAAAAAGGACTTTCTTGAGGATAACGATGGATGATATTTTGTATAAGTGACCGTTAGTCGATGATTATTCGGAAATCGTGAGATGCTGTCTGGTGTGATGTAGGTTTCAGAAAAACATTTTCTTTATCGTGCCAACGTTTCGATCTTTATGGAGATTATCTTCAGGGCCTGGGATTTACAAACATTGTTTAATTTTAACAAATACATGTAGGGTGTGGAAAAAGTGAATTTATACTATAACGTTGTGGGAGCGTGTATTTATAACGTTGTGGGATTAATATGGCTATAAAAAATAAAATAATAAGTCTGTACCTGTTAAACATAAAAAACTTCTTACATTAATAACAAATTAATGAATCGAATATATCATATAAATGGTTACAACTAATTTAGTAAGGAAAAGGGAATATTTTTTTATGATAGAAAGTAATTAAGTGTAAAGTTATTTTTTTGGTTTCCTTTTCACTGGACAAGTTGTATAGTATAGTGTAACGAACCTTGATGAACGAACACCACTTCACTAGAAGTATGTGTATGGGTTGTTTTTTGATATAAAGAGTGCGTTTGTCAGACTGTGGTGGCCGTATGCTAAATTGCGGCTACTCAGGATGGGAGTGAACGGGACATGGTATCGGGTTCTGTCCAGTTACCTGTCACAAAGGAAGATGATTATGCGTTTAGGGCAGGAAGAATTTTGTGTGAATGCTGAGAGAGGGTGTCCGCAGGGATCGGTTCTTGGCCCGTACCTGTGGTGCCGTGTGTTCAATCCGCTTCTAGGTGCGTTGGGAGAGAAAGGGTACAAAGGTAGAGCGTATATGGATGATCTCAGCTGCCTGGTTGAGGGACGCTCCAGCAGATCCAAGCTCGTCGTTCTTTTCAGAAGAAGGTACATTTTTGTAGACAATGGCACCCCATACTTGGCCACCATCTCGGCCAGTTTTTTCTTCCTCGTGTAAAGGCGGGGTATGTTAGAAAAATGTGGTCGGCATCGGCTATAGTTACATCATCACAAGGGCAGATGTTCTTATCGGCTAACCCGATTTTATGCATGTGGTATGGGAGCCTGTTGTGGCTAAAGCTGTATAAGATAATGAAAAAGTGACGAGGCCGGTTAGTCTGGCCAAACCAAGGCTTGGAGGGTATACTAGGCTTTACCTCTGCGTAATAGCGACCCTCAGGGGTCTTTACCTGGTCATATATCTGTAGCCGATGGTTTTTTAATGTTTGGTTCACATGTGCGATTAGATCAATATCTGTCGTAATATTTACTACTTCTCCACTACTCCGCGCTCTATTTGCCAGGTCATCGACTTTCATATTGAAACGATTGTTACTATGTCCCTTAACCCATAAAAAATACACGTCCGCTCCCTTTTCCTTAATCATTAGGGCATACTGGCGGATGTCTTGTATAGAAGGGTTTCGGGGGTGCTTATCGGATTTGAGTGAATTAATGACACTTTGGCTTTCAGACAAAATTACTATGTCCCTCCCAGCATTTGGAATTCGGAGGTAAAGCTCAAAAACAGGTAGAGGAGATAATTAGAAAAGAAATAGGTGCGTTTGGAGAAATGATGTTACAGGAACTTAGGGCGAATGAAAAAGGAGAGAAAGTAGAAAACAAAAAACAGAGAGAGAAGGTGACACAAACTAGGAAAGAAAATAATAAAGAGGTAAGAAAGAAGGGAAAATTAGAATCGAAAGCATTAGGAGAGGCACCGTCTAAGGTTGGCAAGGGCAGTACTTATGCTCAGGTCTCAGGCCCAATGCTTGCAAGTGGTTTTGGATTCGTAGTGGTGCATGGTGAGGCTCCTTGAGAGTAGCCCAGGGGTATCTTAAATATCCCTGGACGGTGGTTAGTATTCCACTTAAATAAAAAACTGGTGCCGGCCCGTCTGTCGGAAGTACCTACGCTAGGGGTGCGCCTCCACTCGGGGTTTCGATAGAGTTGCCTTCTCTATCGAGCGGGAGTAGCCCTGCAGAAGGGCCAAGCGGGGAAGAGCCTTTTTTTAAGGCTCTACGTGAAAATCTACGGTATTGAACACCCCACCGTAGACGGAAGCGTGTCGCTTCCCTTCTTGAGAAACGATCCTGTGCTTGCACGGGGGACCGATATGGCCCTAAGGCTAAGCGCGGTCTTAAAAGATCCTCATGTCCTTCTCAGGACCTTGAGCAAGATTGGGAACGAATGTCCCTCCCAGCAAAGGATTAAGCATATTCCAGAGCTTTGCGGATTGCTATGCTTTCGGCTGTAAATATTGAGCATACGCTAGGCAGTTTCAAAAGCTACGTTGCGTTTTGGATCCATCTGTGTAGATCGCTACGACATCCGAGCAGAGACCGCCCTCGACCACGCATTTTACATTTTCCGGACTGTTTTTCAAATCTTCCACTGACATTACGACATTTAATACTTTTTTCAGGTCACCTATTACCCGTGAGACTTGAAAGCCTCGACCCAGGAAGAAGTTAATTGCTTCGCATTGAGGAACCACTCTATATACTTCGGAAGCGCTATAGTGCGGTGCGCAGAGGTTAAGAAAAGATGTTGGAGGGTAGACTCTAGTGAATGGCTTATTACTCCACACGAGCTTGACATTCGGGTTAATACGTATTTACAGGTGAGATCGTCTCTTCGGATACAAGTGGTGGAGTTCCAGCTTCAACTAAAAGAGCTGATGTAGGGGTTGATATCATTGCGCCCAGCGAAATACGAATCCCTCTGAATTGCACTTGATCTCATTTTTTCAAGTGTGTTTTGGCTGCATTGGAGAAAAATATACACCCATAACCAAGGCGAGATTGGACAAGTGCTTTGTACGTTGTTAGACATGCTTGAGGGTGTGCCCCATATTTAATTTTTGCCATACATCTTAAGACATTGAGCGCTTTTTCGCATTTTTCGGCTAAGTATTTGATACCATTTTACCAACGGCTTCGGGGCTTGGGTTTGGGGCCGATTTCGCTATACCACTGCAACTTCCTTTTAGCAACCTGATTCTAGACCTTACTCAGCTTGTGGATGTTTCCCTGTTAAGAGAGTTGCAGAAAACAGTCCAACTTTTCCTTTTCTTATCATAAAACAGTTTCCTGCAATTTCCTGCCGCTTTCTGAAGTGCGTTATAACGTTCTTGTGTTGGGTTTATACTATATTCCTTTATAGCACCCTGTTTCACATCCCAATATCTTTTACATTCGTCATCCCACTAATATTTGGGTGTTCTCCCCGAGCAAGGTTTGGCAGCAAGAGGTCGTTTCTTTCTACGTGGTATAGAGGTTTCAGCCCCCTTCCATAGGATATCTATCAGGCCGTCATAGGATGGTGGTTTGATTTCCTCCATCAGATTCTCAACAGCCAGTTACACACACCAGTCAGCTTTCTTAAACAGCCAGCGTTCGGTGTCATCTTTCATATTAGGAGGATCTGGTGTGAGAGAAAAAGGTTGTCACAATTGCGTACTGGTCGGAGCCCACATGATCCAGAAGGGTGGCCCAAGAAGTTGTCAGTGTGGTACAGCCAGTTGCAAGGGTAATATCGGGCGCTGACGGCCTTTGATCGGGTTTTCTGATCAATGTGGGCGAACCGTTGTTTAAGAAGCATAGGCCTTGCTGATCTGCGGCATTCATCAAAGAGTCTCCAGAGTAATCGGTGAAAGAGCAACCCCAGGCGGCACCATGGGCTTTAAAATCGCCTCCTATGATCGCTGGGTTAGTAATACATTGGCTTAAGACATTGAGTCATTCCGCCTCTGGGATCCTATGCTGTGGTTGGACGTAAATGGATGCTATAGAGCGTAAACGGGTAACGGGAGATTAACGGCCGTTATTTGGATGAAGTCGCAAGAGTTGTTTATAATTGAAGGGGTGAAACATGTTTTCTCATGGATGAGGATAGCGGCACCACCGTACCCATCACTACGGTCATCTCTTATTATATTTTATCCAGAAAACCGGACATGATCCGAATTTTTTAACCAGGTTTCAGAAAAATTTATCTGGGCCTTCCCTCCTAATTATAACGTCTAGAGTGTTTTTATTAGCTAGCAATGATCTAATGTTGATTTGTAATAGTTTAATTTGCGGTTTATGTGCCATAATAATATAATTATTTTAACAAAAGTAGATTTCTACTAACCAGGAGAATGGAGATATTATTGTTAATAGATGTATTAGAGTATTTTTGTATTTTAAGTAACAGACAGATGAGTCTATTTACACATCAACGTCCATATTTCGTTTACATTTCGAGCTTAATTCGTCCAAATTTTGTGGGTTATCTGCGACTAGCTAAATAGACCCTATTTTACCAACGGCTTCAGTTTTAGACCATGAGGATTTATTATTCTGTATGTCCTGTACCAATTTAATCAAACTCGATTCATATTTTTCCAATTCGGTGACTGTATATGGATTGTTTTTGATTGGCCTAGACGGCATAATTAAATTAAAGTCGGTTTGTGGTAAAAACGTTTTGTTAGTTATGGGGGACGGTACATTATTAGGAGTACGAGTTGTCCTAACTACAGTTTTACGATACTGTCGGCGTTCATTTGCCTGAGCGTGGATGGGAATTGTTCCTCGTACGTCGGGTACCTTTGATAATATATCGAACCTATTAGTTGAGAGTATGGAAGCATAGGATGATTCCTCGGACCGTTTTCGATTTTCCTCGGCTCTTTTCAAATACACTTCACAATTCTTGCTATCTGACATATGTTTCTGTTGACAGTTGACACAACAGGGTTCAGTGCTTGGGCAGTCCTTCATTTCGTGATCTGCGCAACACTTATTGCAGCGTACCTATCCACGACATTGATTCGCCGCATGGTTGTACCTAAAGCATTTTTTGCATTGCAGGAGTGGCAAAATGTATGGTTTGACTGGACAATAACTGGCGTAAATGGTAATGTACTGTGGGATATATTGCCCCACAATGTCACGACGCATGTTTCAAGAGGGATTATTTTGACATTTTTCCGTCTCGTTCAATTTTTTTCATTCGCTCAACAGAAAATGCCGGAATCACGGATCTATTTAAAAGTATTTCCTCCTCAGAAAGCACTAAATCTACACCCCTAATTACACCTTTCTTTTTCACTGCAGTCAGGAATGTAGGCAATTGTGGTTTTTTAGGGATTGACATTTAACAAGAAAATTAGCTGTTTCCCTGTCGTGCATCCAAATCTTTAGCTTGTTTTTTCCTATTGTGCGAATTTGGGCTATACAATTATTGTTTAAGGTAGATTCCTCTTGGAAAAGCCTATTGCCGAATAGGATTGGGTGGGCATTGCCTAAATTTAAATCCGGAATTGTACTTTCAGCAAACACAAAGTATGGACCTCCGTGATCTTTTCCATATTGGTTGTTTGAACGTAGGTTTTGGAAATATAGGCGCCGAGTTTCTTTGGCTGCCTGGAATTCGTCTTCTGTCGTCACCAGAACTTTGAATCTCGAATTGTAATTTCGGGTATCCTCGTTCGTACGTTTATTATTTGAATACATTAATACTAATTCATAATATTTGAATTTACAGCTCTAGGTCCTTTTGGGGGCACAAAATGTCTTTTAATTTAAGCACGTGCTTGGGTTTGGACGGAACTTCGACTCCAACCTTTTCCGCCAGGTGGGGGGGCTTCCCCGGATCAGGACTAGTCTCGAGGCCGATGTTGGGCAATAGTAACCCCCCAGTAGTATTTTCTATTGTTTCTTTCCAACTTTCAAATTCGGAAAGGCTTGAAAAAGTAAAGAATTCTGTTTCAACGTTAATATCATGAAAATATTGAAATGGCCAGTAATGTCTTGCTTTCTTCCATTCTGGCAAATCGGACATGTTAACATGTAAACATGTTAAGCTTTTGTTGAAGGGAGCGACAACCTTTTTTTTTTGTGTGTGATTATTTAATTTATATTTTGTCGAAAATTTACAGCCACAATCTTGGCAAATAAGGTCCTGATCATTATTGTGAGTAAGTAAATGAGCATTTAGGTCTACTTTATTTTTATATTGTTTTTCACACACGTTACACTCAAATTTTGGTCGCAATTCGTGGGTTTTTAAATGTTTTTTGTTTTTAAAGAATAGGGTGTTGCCAGTTGTTTTTGGCAAGTGGAGCATAAAAGTTTAATTTTCGATTCACATCGAAGGACCGACTCGGATCCGCCGGGAGTATCGGAACTTTGTGAATCATGTTCCATCATTATAATCCGTATTCAAGCCTGGGTCAAATCAAAAATATCAAACAGTAGCAGTTCAAATCGCAATCAAATGTGCAAGCCAAAGGCAATCCAAAAGTAATTAATCAAGTAGAATCGCACAGCAAGTCTAAACCAACAGTATTGCTATTTCAACAAAATCATTTGTCAAAGCGTGACAAACAACTAGACGTGTGAAAGCGCAGTGAGGCATCCCAGAGACTTCAGAATTTCGACAAGGGTTGGGAGCCGTGGTGGGGGGCTTGGTATGGTGGGGGCGTCCGCCATCTTGGCTACTGTCGTCCGGACTTACAAATCCGAGGACGACAAAACAGATTTAATAAAGAAAAATAAAAAATACAACAGAATATTCTTAGAGAAAAAATGAAAGAAAACAAATAGGAAGAAAATAATACGATTTTTCGTGAGAAAGTTCACTGGATTAAGCGTTGTTAATCCCTTGGAGCGACAAACACGGCCGATGTTTACTCCTCTAAGGCTCAGGGGCAACTGTTGCTAATGGTTCGGCTAGATTATCCTTTCAGGATTATATAGATGGGGATAAATAGGAAAAGGAAAGTAAATTGTTGAAAAATTAGACTGTAAAATTGATTGATGTGTGGAATGTGATGAATGTTTTATATGTTATATTATACGTTTTGTGTGATGTGATGTTATATGTGTGTTATCGATATTGAATTTGATTAATGATATTGGCGTAGCTGCGACTGAGTTTACATGTGTCTGTTCTGTAATTGATGCTGTGTTTATCTCTGTTGATGTAAACCATTTCTAAAAAGTTACGTTTATGTTTGTTTTGTTCTGGGTGTAATATTTTTGGCTTGTTGATGTCGAAATTGTGTTTGTGTTCAAAATGGATGAACGCGGAGTTAAAGATCGTATGGGGATTTGAATGGCAATACGTGGAGATTCGCGTGGCGATGAAAGAGTGATCTTATGCGGTAGTTAATTACTATTGTTCAACACTTAGGGGACATGACAGGGCTGTCGGAGAACGGGAGAAGAGAAGCGACGGAAAAGACAAAAGCTGGAAGGTTTTTTTTTTTTAGAGAGAGAGAGAGAGAGAGTAAGAGAGAAAAAGGGAAGAAGGTTGTAGATAGAGGGGTACTGTGTTCGTCATAAATCGGGCGTTTTGACGCGCCCGAACAATCATATCAAGAAGATATTGTAATTTAGTTGATTTTAGTGTTTTGCAAATATTTTTTTTTTTTTTATAATAATGTTAATTTCAAATGCATTATGTTTAGTGGTCCAAATTACTTCTTTCAATTGATTTTTCTTTTTATGTAAGGTCTTGGTTGAAAAGAAAAAGTTAGTGTCACGAGCGGGATTCGAACCCAGCCGAAGGCCGTATTGAGGGAAGCAATCCAACTTGAATCGAGTTAAGCATGTCCGGAGCTTGGCAGAATGTTCAACATAAGCAATGAAACCATTCGCTCTAGCTTACACCAACTTGGGAAGACATGGAAGCTGAGCAAATGGGTTCCTCAAAAATTGACCAATGATAACAAGCTTCAGTTTGCCTTTAAACATTTGCCTTCCATTGTGGCACAAAGGAAAATTTTTGACAAGAATATCTCATACAATGCAAAATGGATCTGTACAGTAACACCAGGAGGTGGTACCATTGGCTGTCACGAAATGTCACTGTCCCATTGACGAGAAAACCAAATATTCACATTGGTTTCCACACACCATGAAAATCACATCAAAAAAGGTGATGATTTGTTGGTGGAGTACGGCAGGCATTGTTTTAAATTTAACACAAATTAGGTTTGCTGTCAATTATATATTTAAATAGACCAAATTGGTGTTTGCGAAACATGGCTATACACAGTACAGGAGAGAATTATTTTCCACACACAGAACGAGTGTGCCGTAAAATTAACGTAAAAAAATCTCTAATTGAGTATAAATAAACCAAACCTGTAAACAACAACAAATAATAATGAAGGATTAAATAGAATGAATTATCTCCCTTAATTTAACAGTGCTTTCGAAAGATCTATGAAGTTGATAAACATATTTGTTAAATGATTATTCAGAAATCGTGAGATGCGGTCTGGTGTGACGTAGGTTTCAGAAAAACATTTTCGTTATCGTGCCAACGTTTCGATTTTTATTGAGATCATCTTAAAGGCCTGAGATTTACAAACATTGTTTACGTTGAACAAATACATGTAGGATGTGGAAAAAAGTGAAATATATTTTTTTATATTCAATTAAAGTATTTCTACTCACTCAAACTGTAGTAAAAAAACACTTTGAGCGAGTAGAAATACTTTGATTGAATATAAATAAATATATATTTTGCATTGTATAAATTCACTTTTTTCCACATCCTACATGTATTTGTTAAACATAAACAATGTTTGTAAATCCCAGGCCCTGAAGATGATCTCAATAAAGATTGAAACGTGGCACGATAAAGAAAATGTTTTTCTGAAACCTACATCACACCAGACCGCATCTCACGATTTCTGAATAATCGTCGACTAACGGTCACTAATAGCCAAACATATTCGTTAAAATTTCGAAAGTAAATTCCACAATTTATGGAAGAACTTTCTGCAACATCTGATAATTGACATTAAAATCTGATGTCAATGTAACGTGGCCTTGCATTAAAATGAATTTATCACCAATAAAGTGCGCGTATGGTACCATAGCCTTGAAAGATGACAGCCACGTACAATTGTGCATTACGTGCACCGCCACACTGCACCATTCCAGTTATGTTGCATGGTGGATAGCGTGCCCTAAGTCTTCGATAGACTCGCTGACGACCGTCAAAAATCGATCAAGTAGGAAGTAAGGAAACAGACCAAGAGATGTAAGAAGAAGAGCCGAGGATAACTCAGAATTTTTTTACCTCTTTATCATTTTATTCGGTTCTAAAGTAACGTAAAATGTCAGGAAGTAAGAAAATCAACCGAGCCGTCCACGAGATATAAGAGGAAAAAGGGGAGAGTAACTCAGAAATTTTTTTGACTACTTTTCCATCTAATTCGGTTCAAAACGGACGTCAAACCTTAGAAGTAAGAAAATCGACCAAGCCGTTCACGGGATATAAGAGGAAAATCGATGGGTAAGTCAGAAATTTTTTTTTACTACTATCCCATCTAGTTTGGGTCAAAAGGGACGTAAAAACGTTTGAAGTAAAAAATCCGACCGAGCTATCTACGAGATATAGGAGGAAACGCGATGGGTAACTCAGAAAATTTTTTTAACTACTTTTCCATCTAATTCTGTTCAAAACGGACGTAAAAACGTTAGAAGTAAGAAAATCGACCGAGCAGTCCACGGGATATAGGAGGAAAAGGGGTGGGTAATTCAGGAAATTCCCATCTAATTCGGTTCAAGAATGAGGAAAAGCGGTGGATAACTGATTTTTTTCCTCAAAATTGCATATCGTTAAAACGAAAATTCTAGTTCAATAAAAAAATGTTAAGTGACTTTTTAACATCAAAATTGCTAGACCACCTTCCTTTATTTTGATGTATTAATTAAGTTTAATTTATAAATATTAATTATCAACTTTCAATTAATTAAGTAAAATATTACTGGGCGTTTGAAAATAATAGAATGCTTAATATTGTTTGAAAGACACAAAAAAAATGAAAAATTGCGGTGGGCCTGAGATGATCTGAGCTGTTTGTCGGCTTTTCCTCCTTTGTATAAATCGTAGGCCGC
The DNA here is from genome assembly GCF_000648675.2 of Cimex lectularius. Taxonomy (NCBI): domain Eukaryota; kingdom Metazoa; phylum Arthropoda; class Insecta; order Hemiptera; family Cimicidae; genus Cimex; species Cimex lectularius. The sequence goes on along the minus strand of NW_019392675.1, from coordinate 2,589,634 downwards.
CTAATATCATAGAAAGTAGGACTTGCCGACTCGGAGCTACTAAGTGACAATATATAAAGCCGGCTCCAGACATGCGGTATTCGCCGAAGGCCGCGGAAATTTTTGCGGAATCCCGACTAGTGTGGATGGACGCTCGGCTATTCGCCGAATAACAACATCCGGTGCTCGGCTTTTTGTCGGTTTTCTTGTCCACTTCAAAGGGCAGGAATATTTGTGATGTAACCACGCTTAAAATATCCATACATTCGAGAAGCTGTTTTTACTATCCGTTACCTTTATTTATATTGTGTTACTATCCTTCAACCACTGTCAACTGTTCAAAATCAACAGTAAGTGTATACTTCTATTTAATACTATTTGTTTTTCATTAACAAACGATTCTTAACTAGTATAAAAGTATTAATTTACATAATAACAACAGCTTTTTGATTAGGAATTGACTGGCCCAACGCAACCGTTCTGGACTTCCTCGATATTTATGAAACGGAATCAGTAATTTTTTGGCAAGCAGCTCATGGTAATCATAAAAATCGGAACGAGGTCGAAAGTAGGATGGGGTACCAGTACTCGGTGACTGATTAAAAAAAAAAAGATTCACTAATGGCATCATTTACAACTTGTCTCAAAAAAATCAAGGAGAGCTTAAAAAGCGGAGCAGGTGCCGAGGACATTTACCACGGTTCCCGTGTCGCGCGATCTCCTGATTCGTGACACCACCCCCCTTCTGAAATTCTTCTTGATCCTGCAGAATATGTACCCGAGACTTGGTGCTGAATGCCACGAAGTCCATCATCGCCATATCGAGCGAAGAGGAAAAGCTGGCACGCCTTGAGTGCCTGAAACGAGTCAGTCCTCTCTCTTATTAGCTGAGGTGACTGTCCAGGAATTTCAGGGGTAAGCTCTTCCTAGGAGACACCTAAAAGATAATTATCCTGACGTCTTAACCAAAACATTAGGATGTACAAGGGGATACTCGTATGACATTGCATTGAAGGAGGGGGCTGTCTTGGATCCCAGAAAATCAGGGATTTGCTATCGTTCAGGGCCCGAGCGGTTCCAGAGCCTCAAGTCCAAGATTGCAGCTCTTCTTGAAAGTAAATGTTATACAGAACGTTAATTCTCATTTCACGTCCCCATGTTTTCTTGTCCCAAAAAAATCTAGGGGAGAAAAATAAAAAGATTTTCGTTTGGTCGTGGATTATAGGACACTGAATGATAAAATTCAGTATATTTCACATCCTACCCCCACAGTAGAAGATGCAATTATCCATTTAAGAAACGGAGTGTACTTCACCGTTTTTATTTAAATTCAGCATACAATCAAATACCCCTGACTAGACAGTCACAAAAATTAACGGCATTTCAAGTCCCGTGGGGCGTATATGCTTTTAAAAGAGTACCATTTGGGTTGGCAACTGGATGTCAAGTGTTGCAAATTTTCATGGAAAAGACATTTAGGATTCAAGTTTTTCAAACACACGACAAAATTAATAGACGTATTTGAGGAGGAAGAACCACTAGAAATCATTTAAAACTACCATAGAGGAATCGAAGAAATTACGGAAAGAATCAAACGTTGTTATTATTGGCCAAACATGAGAAAAGCAACTCAAAATTTCATCAACAGATTAATTGGATTTCAAGTCCAGCGATGAAAGATTCGGCTGAGGGTAAGCATCCCTTTTCATAACGGCGTTCAGCTTTCGAAAATCAACACAAAATCTGTGACTCACGTCAGATTTCCGCACCAATACCACTGGAGAGGACCACAGACTCGAAGAACGTTCCACCACTCCTTCTTTTTACATTTTGTCCAGCTCTCGATTATCAACTGTTTGAACCGCGGGGGAGACTGGATAATACCTCTGTTTTATAGGTTTACTGTTGCCAGTATCAATAGAGTGTTGTACCAAGTCCCCCTTTCTTAACATTCGCAGACGCAGCCTGCCAGTATGCCAAGAATTCTTTCAGTTTCGCTTCTTGTTCAGGAGCAAGTTCAGCCCTTTCCACAGCGCAGCAGAAACATTTACCTCTCAAGTCACCTCTTCATTAAACATCCAACGCTTATTTTTCAGGTCAGGTACAATACTCATTGATTCCCAGAAATCGATTCCTAAGATAAGCGAGTTCACTAAAGATGGGACTATTAAAAATGCAATTACTTTCACTCTGCCAGCTAGTTCCATGGGAATCTCCACTTTGCCCAACACCTCGCATTTATTACCATTTGCGGTTGCTACTTTCAGATTATCATCCTTTTGATTCTTTAATCCCAAACTGCTTAATCTTTTCCATCTTGGTCCTCCAATTAATGATCGGCTGGCTCCGGGATCAAGGAGTCCAATGAAATTAATTCCAAAAAGCAAAACCCGTAGATGAGGTCTCCCATCCCGTTGTCTTGTCAATTGCCAAATTGGTCTGGACGGTTGGCTATTCATAAAACGCTTTACAACCGCCACCCATTCACGTCATTCTCGATCTGATGTGAACATTGAAGGTCTGCCCGAACTTTGTCCACTTAAGTTCGGCGACCCTCGGCGTTTCCCGACGGCTGTCCGCTTTCCTTATGTTTCTTTTCACAGTTGGTACACGTTTTCACAAGGCGCTGTCGGCAGGCCTTATAAATATGACCTATGTTGTTGCAGTTCCAACATCTCACGGGTGGTGATCGCGTAGCCACCCCTTCCGATGAGCTGGTCGGGACATCAGGTTTTGCCCTAATTACTCTTCCTCTTGGCCCGCGATAGGCTAGATCTTTCCATCGTACGTCTTGTTGGGGGCTCCTCGTAACGTGCTGACATCGTGGATCCTATTTTCAGCTTGTCAAAACCTCTTCTAATTCAGTGATAATTCGATAGGTGGTCAGAGGAAGTAAAGCTCGACATTCTCCCATAACATTTCGTCCGATCATTGAGAGATTTTGTTCTTTAAGCACTAGAGGCAGGAAAACAGGGATTACATTTTTGCAATGTATATAGCTAGGCTCTCTCTCATTCGTGCCTTGAGTCCGGTGAACAATTTCCTCCCATAGTCGGTGATCATAGTCCACATCAAGAAATGGTCGTCTGAGTTTTGCCACCTAAATACTAAAGCCGTTCCGCCAAGTATTCACTCGCTGAGTGGAATAAGTCTACTTTAGAGTCGCCTCTTGCGACTCTTCTATCCTCTTTATCGTCGAGAAAGAAGCATAGCGATTGCGTACGGACATGTGTGAAAATGAAACCCCATTTATAGACCTTTAAGTCTTGACTACTTCCAGTTGTGCTAAGGTATTCGGATAACATAAGATTCGGGCGCACCTTAGGGAATGGCTGCGCTGCTAATTGATAGTGACCGGCTAAGATTTCTAATTTGTTCCGCTAAATCTTCTTTTTCTTCCCCACTACCCTCAGAAATGTTTATTTTATCTACGCGGCCTAGTATGTAATAGACGAGTCCCAATTCGTTTCATTTCGTTTTTATCTGTCTCATCAGCCACTTCCACCAGTTCTTTTAATGTAGCCAATTTGGTTTGGAACTGAATTAATTCTTCTGATGCCCTTAAATCCAAATAAATGTCCTCTAATTCATCACTTCATGTGAGTGTCAAATGCTTTAATTAAGCGTTTTCTTAAGCTTTCTTAATTAAGCCTTCGCCAGATAGGCCTCTTATGATTAGTTCAAACTCGTCTTTCAAAAGCCTGTCCAGATGGCCGTGAAAGAGTTTGGAGAAGGCCTGTAGAACGGTATAGTCGGTGCTGCACGTTAGAAACTGAGCCATGTTCTGGGGGCGGCATATTGTGGGAGGCACATACCGAGTTAGTGCCAATCCTAGGAGGGGCCTTGAATGCTTTAAGGTATGTAGAATTGATTCTTGAAGATCATGTAGTGCCTTTTATGCCGTTCATAGGCTCTGAATCGTGGCTCATGCATGATAATGCCCGTCCTCACAAGGTAAGATGTTTCTGAGTACCTGAACACCACAGATATCCACACCAATGATTGGCCAGCAAGAAGTCCCGACCTTAACCCAATCGAGCACGTTTGGGATTATCTCAAAATAAAGGTTCGGTCACGAGATCCACCTCCTACTACCCTTGAAATGCTAAAGCCAGCTGTATTGGAGGAGTGGTACAATATACCCCAAGGTTTTCTTCAAAACCTTTTTACGCGTATGCCAAGACGAGTGGAAGCAGTCATTAAAGCCAGAGGGGGCAATACGTCTTATTAAATGTAAATTAAAATTTAAATTGTAATTTAAAAGTTAAAGTTGTAAAAAAGAAAATTTTAAAAAGTAAGTTTTCTAACTTTTTTGTTTATTGGTAGAAATATTGTAATTTATTTTAATAAAACTTGTTTACGTTCAGTTTAAAAATGTTTATTATAGACTTCAGAACCTTTTTTTATTATGAAAAAAATAGTTGTTTTCGTAAAATTCAAATATTTCAGTGTTGCGATACTTTTGACGGGGAGTGTATAATGTTCCTAGGCTCAATTTTAGAAATTGAAATTCATTCTATACAAATATGGCTGTGACTAACTATATTAAACGTAGCCCTTGAAACCGTTTGATGACGGAAGGGAATTTGTTATCTTTTGACAGCATATATAAACTTAAAAAAAGTTATTGTAAATTACATTAAGTTAATTCATTGTAATGATTAATAGTATAAAATGTATAATTGTGGAAGTTCCTGTAATTGAATAAAACTAACGGAAAAACGTTGGAAGTACGAAAATCCACCGAGCTATCTACGATATGTAAGAAGAAAAGCGGAGGAAATTTTTTTGAGTTGTTTCCCATCTAGTACAGTCCAAAACTAACGGAAAAACGTCGTTAGTAAGAAAATCCATCGAGCCCTTTAGGAGATATAAAAGGAAAAGCGGAGGTAAACTCGAAATTTTTTTTTTGACTTGTTTGCCATCTAGTACGGCCCAAAACTAACAGAAAAACGTTGGAAGTAAGAAAATTCATTGAGCCGTCTAGGAAATATGAGAGAAAAAGCGGAGGAAAACTCGTAAAAAATTTTTTCACTTGTTTCCCTTCTAGTACGGTCCAAAACTAACAAAAAAACATTGGAAGTAAGAAAATCTAACGAGCCGTCTAGGAGATATAAAAGGAAAATTTAGTTGCTAGTGCTGTATGGCTTAGAGTAAATAGTTAAACGGAGAAAACTGTAAAACCGAAAATATCTCTGAAACGTCCGTACATATCGGGCTGAATACCGCACAGCAAGTAAACCTGAATACCGCACATCGTGTGCAGTACCCAGCCGTTTAAAAATGCCAGTACCAATCGACCATGTATCTCTAAAATATTCATTTTAGTAATAAACCCGAAACACAAAAAAAAAAATCATCAAAATTTGCTTATATGTGGTTTGAGAGAGTGTGTCAATTAAAGGAGTGAGTACTAGGTGTACGTTTCTGTTCTATTTATTTACTAATTTTTCGTTCGTACATGTACACAAACCAATTTAAAAAACAAAATTATAATAAGTTACAGCATTTATTGGGTTTAGTGTTCTGACAGTTTGATTACTAATATTTAGCAGCAAAACTTTCATTTGAAACAGTAATTATCAAAACGGGAAAGAAGTAATAAGTTGTTTTATAAATGAACAATATTATTGTGATATCAAAGACCGTCCAGGCTAAAAGTTTTCCACATGTATATTTCTAGGTTAATATGGGAATACAAAATACACAACTTTTATTGTTATTATTTACTACTTAATCCCCTAACTAAGGAAATGAAGTGTTATAATTCTACACAGTAAACCCCCCCCCACTTATTTTACTTATTACCAGATCAGGTCCTAATTCCATTAATTAATTCAATTAAAATGTATCTTCATTTCTTCACACTGTTCATTATAATGCCCAAGTAAAGTTGATGTAGTTATACAAAACAAAAATAATTTGTTTTTATTTACTAGCAAAAAAATAATGATAAAAACATACCTGAAAATTAAGTACACTGGAAACAAACATTAAAGTTAGAAGGAAATCAATACAAATGCTAAATTTGCATAGGGCCCGTCTAAATTTTCATCAAAATGACACTAGAAAGCTTAATAAGGTATAAGTTTGAAAAAACAGGCAACAAAAGATTAAGTAATACATAAATTTGATTAAATTAAGAGCACAATTTTCAAATAATTCTACGAGTCATGCTTTTCACAAGAGTATGTTACCAAAATTTATAAGAAACAAACCTTAATTAATTCATGTGCATTTGAATTTATTTATTATCAAATTTATTAAAGATGTATTTTTTCACTTATAGATAACTGCTATTTTAAAGCACCAAATTTCACTAGCACAATTCAAATACAACAATATTTTTTCTATATAAAAAACTCATAAGGTTAAGTTAGGTAAAAATTAGACAAATGTAAAAACAATTTTTTTCTTGTATTAAAAGAAATCAATTAGTTTGTAACACAAACTATAAAATAAAGAATACATTGTTTGCATATAAAAGGAGAAGTTAAGGGTACAGGTAATGGTAAGTGTCAATGGAACTGTTACAAAGAGTAAAGCATAAAAGTTAAATGTTCTGATCAGAAGAAATGTTACAAGATTAAAACAATTTCACCCACTCAAAGATATAACCCAATGATATTACAAGAAATTAGTCAATTCCCACTTTTTATTCAAACCACACAAAAACAAATTGAAAATAAAAATTTCCTTATATCACAGAAAATAATCTTAAAATTTGTACATTGGTTTAGTTTGCAAACGACAAAATATTACATTAAACAGTATTACAATACATGTTGTTATGAAAACAAACTTATCGGTAATAAAGATGGATAACACAGAACCAGACATCAATCTTTAACATGGACAAGAGCAATTCGTATAAAAGAAGAAGGACGATATATTTTTTCAATCTGAGATTTTTTTTTATCATAATACAATGTACCAAATCTCTTATGTAGAACAGGTATGTCTGAAAGAAAATATGAATAATTTCGATGTAATGTAATATTAAATTGTTAAGTAGCTTGATATATTTTCTTGTGTAAATTAAATTACGTTTTTACATTAAGTTTAAAACTAAGAAACTAAAATATCATAAGCCCAATTGTTAAAAGGACAATGCCTAAACACAGAGAATTTTCAAATCGTCAAATTTTATTATTTTTGAAAGCTCAATTCAGAAATTTTTTAAAAACTATAAAATTAACCAATATTATTGGTGATTATTATTGGATTTTTACCAAATAAAAATTAAATGCTTTAGTAATGTTGTTTGTTTTAAATTGACAATCAAAGCCTAGTTAAACTCAAACAATTAAAAAACTTTTTATTATATTACATATTTTGCTTCACTCAGAATGAAAAAAAATTTATCATTAAAAGTGGTTAAAAATAAATAAATAATAAACTAAAATGGATTTGTCCAATTTTGATTACATGTTTTTTAAAAATATAAATTTGCTAATATAATTGAATTTGGTATTTATCATAGTGCAGGTAACACAATATTCGTTAACCAGACAGCCAATGAAAATAAAAATTCAGCAGTGATTTGAACTTAGTGATTTTCCCTCTTGGATGAATGATATATGGCATTTTCCAATCATTTTGCATTTGAACAAAGTAAATTGTTAAATTCTTAATGTAAAAAGATGAAATTTAACTAAAATTTGATAATATAAGCTTAAATTGTCAAATTGAGTTTGTGTTTGATGATTTAAATATATACAAATACAAAATATACATGTTTTTTGTTTAATTTATTTATGCTAAAAATTATTTAATAAATTTAAATACATATACACCATTTTTAGTAACATAAAAATCAATTTAAAATGTTTTCCTGAAATAAATGAAATTAGCCCTAAATTTTTAAATAAATATTTACAAAATATATTAATGGATGTAACTTTTTTTTTGTTTTTTGAGAAAAAGAACAAAAAAATGCAGGCTTTACAATTTTTATAACTGAAACAAACTGGTCATTGGGATAACACATTTATGCAGCCGTCTAATCAGACAAAAATTAAAAAAAATTAATACCTGCAATTTGTCTCATTTTTCCCAGTATAAATTACATTGTGCTGATGCAAAAACCCTAATAATATCACCATAATTAAATCAGAAATATTTATCTGGACATTTTAAGATTTTTAATATATGAACAATAAATATTGAAAAATAAACAATTTACCAATGGAATCCGAATTCCACAAACAATAATTTATTACTCCATGACAATTAAAAATAGAAAATAAATAAGAAAGAGAAATCGCCGTTATATTAAATATATGTAAGAGGCCTGCAATACTGTTCTATGCCAATGACCAAAATAAAAATGATATTTAACTATAAACAGTTTGTATGTTTACATTACTTTTAAAATAATGACATATCCATAAGCATTTGTTGGATGTATATATATACAAATAGAACTTCTCTATTTTTTTAACCTCAACATTACAGGCATAAAATAACATAATAATGAATTTAATTTTAAATGTTCCTTATTATTTTGTTGTATGATTGCCTGATCAATAAACAATCTTTATTACAATTCACTCAGAAGTTTCATCCAATTGTTTCACAGCCTTTTCTTTAACTTACTAAATAAAATTGTAAAAAGACTGAATGCCTTAGAGTTTGTAATAATTACATTGATTGTAATGATTATTATTACCTGTTGTGTTATGTAGTTCATTGTCAGGCAACCACCATTACAGCTTAGTGGACATTTAATTTAATGTTTTTCATTGCAAACATTGAAGTACTTCTTCCATTATATGCTTACTCTGTTTGTTTAATGTATTAATTTTAAAACAAACACAAATATTAGCACGCTTTCAAAATGATGAAACAATTTCGGCATGGAATAAAAAGTGAGACTGTAAAACGACCATCATGATTCTCCATTTCCACTATCATCACCATCTTCAAAGTCATCTTCTGACATTTCTTCATCATCATCTTCAATGTGATAGTCATCTACATAAAAATCTGTCATGTCCATGTTTTGTTCTGGGGCCCTTACTCTAGTTTTTATGCAATAATCTTCCAGTGTCATAGGTATTTCCACACCATCTTTTTCAGCTTCTGCTCTTCCACCAGAGACTTGTTTTCTGTAATGGAAAAGGCAAAAATCAATCTTTTTTTTCAATTTTAAATAATTTACAAAAATAATATGGATAAAATCAATCTATAAAATAATTTCCCACATTTACGTTAGGTAACAACACAATAGACCCTTCCCTATATACAAATACCATTCCACAAAGAAAACCCCTTTTTCGAAGCTAGTTGTGAGGTGTTGGTTAAAGAAAGAGAAATTGCCTTAAAATTGAAATTAATTTTTTCCCCTCATAATAGGTAAGTTTTATATCATCACGCTGTGAAATACTCATCCTCTCTTGATGGTAAATTTATCAAATACACTATCTCCCTACAATATATATTTTTTTAAATTTATTAAGACTTAATGTCTTACTTAGTGTCAGTAAGTAGAAATATACAATTAGTCAATTTTTTAATAATATATGGGTGGGCATATGTAAATATTGAGTGGGTAAACCATAAATATTGCTGATTTGCCTAACCTGACCCTCACATATGGACGTACTAAAAAAAATCTAAAAAAGGCAATTATTTAGCAAAATTTTAATCAAGTGTCCTTTAAAACCTTAAATAGATTTACAAATTCTAAAAAAAATCCATATTTCTGGAGTGCCTTAACAAATCAGTGCCACAATGAATGTGTTGTCCAATTTTCACCAAATGATTACCTTATTATATTTTCGTATTCTTTATCTTTTCCTTTCGAATCTCTCCACCTGCGGTACATCACTGATGCATCAACATTAGCGGGACTGAATGTGTTTGGTTCATTCAGCAAAGAGATCACCGACAACAAAATTGTTCTGAAAAATAAAAAATGAACAACTCAACTGAAACTCACTAAAAAATAAAAAAGGGCACACTAGATGCATATACAGGGTCAGCCAGATTTCAATGCATCTTTTTATATAATTAAAAGCTGTACTATGTTTTTTCTTGTTGTAATTTAAATTAATTGTTTATTCAGAGATTGTGAGATGCGGTCTGCTGTAGCGTAGGTGCCCACGTTTCCATCTTTATTGAGATCATATTCAGGGCCTGGGATTTATAAACATTGTTTAAATTTTACAAATAAGTGTACGATGTGGAAACATGAATTTATACAATGATAGAAATTTTAGATTAAAAAAAATGAATTTATACAATGCTAGAAAATTTTAGATTAAAAAAATATATAATGAATTTATACAATGCTAGAAAATTTTAGACTCACTCAAAGTGTTTGTTTTCCATGTAGATGTGTCATTCTTGTCTGTCGTGTTGAGAGTGCCAGTGAGAGATATTGATGTTTTACGTTTGTATACGTTGGATTTTGAAGGGGTGGGGAGGGAATTCGGGAATAGAAAGACATTTTTTATATGAGGAGTCGGCTTCTTTGAGGTGAAAGGAGCCAACAGTAGGAAAAAAATGGGGAAGGGTTCGGCCTGATTATCTTTTCAGGATTATATAGACGGGGATAATTTGGAAAAGGAAAGTGAAATTGTTGAAGAATTAGACTATGTAGAAATGTTTGATGTATTGAATGGGAAGTTGTATTATATGTTTCGTGTAATGTGATGATGCATGTTATCGATATTGAATTTGATTAATGATATTAGCATAGCTGTGACTGAGTTTACATGTGAGTTCTGTAATTGATGTTGTTTATCTCCGTTGATGTAAACCATTTCTAAAAAGTTGCGTTTGTTTGTTTTGTTCTGTGTTTAATATTTTTGGATTGTTGAAGTTGTGTTGGTGTTCAAAGTGGTCGGTAGCCAGTGCTGTAGGATTTTGTTTGGGCTTTTTGCAGTCATAGATATGTTGCTTTACTCTCTTATCCACATATTGGGATGTAATACCGATGTAAGTTGCTTGACAATTTAATCAAATGATTTTGTAAATTACGTCAGATTTATTTGTTACTGGTGTGGGATTTTAATTTTGGAAAAAAGTGTGTGAAGAGTGTTTTTGAAAGCTATTTTAAAGTTATCGGAAGAGAGCTTCTTGAACAAGAGCTTCTTGTTCTTGTGGTGAAATGATTTATGGCTTAGGGTAATAATTGCGTGAATAACCCTTTGGTCGTGTTTATTATTGTACGAAGAGGATGGTGAGATGTAAAGTTGAGATAGCGATCTGTGTTTCTTGGTTTTTAACACCAGATACCAATCTGTGATTAATGTGCCATCTGGTTGTTTTATTACGATTGTATCTAAAAATGGTATTGTTTTGTTCTTTTCACCTCAAAGAAGCTGACTCCTTATACAAAAATGTCTTTCTATACCGACTTTCTTCCCCACCCCTTCAAAATCCAACGTATATAAACATAAAACAGCAATAGCTCACTGGCCCTCTCAACAGGACACGCAAGAATGGCACAATTACTCAGAAAACAAACACTGAGTGATTAAAAATACTTTGATTGAATATAAAAAATATGTTTTGCATTGTATAAATTTCCTTTTTTCCACATTCTACATGTATTAGTTAAATTTAAACAATGTTTGTAAATCCCAGGCCCTGAAGATGATCTCAATAAAGATCGAAACGTTGGCACGATAAAGAAAATGTTTTTCTGAAACCTACATCACACCAGACCGCATCTCACGATTTCTGAATAATCATCGACTAACGGTCATTAATCACCATACATTTATTTTTATTATGATAATCAAAATTTGTTGTTGATAAAAATTGATTTTATTTATTTATTGATAAACGCATTTAAGACAAAGGAAACTACAATTGTAAACATTAGAAGAAACATAGTTAAAGATTTACTAGAAGAAAAAAACCAACACATTTTTTCCTATGGTGCATTGAAATATGCCACCACCATTTCTCAACTAACATTTTTACCTTAAGGTGTCTCTAAAACTGACCCACCCTGTATACAAATCCGTACAAACTTACTCATAGTACTGATTTAATTGATATCAGTTGCTCTGGGGTATTTTTGTACCCCAGAGCATTTTTTTTTTAATGTCTTGTAGAATTTGCATAACTAAAAGAGTCTATAGTCCATAATCTGATTTTTATTTATATTTCACTTTTCATGTTTCCCATAAAACCCCTAACTCTTAAAATAATTTCACCACTGTAAATTTGATTACAGCAATGGAAGGAGCATTAAAAATCCTGTAAGATTTTTTTGTATCCTTGAGGAAACAAAGTACAAAATCAGTTAGAATATAGATTTTTCACAATTCTTGCTTAAAGTTGAGTAATATTTTTGTGGCTCAGTAAATAGGTTCAAAAACCAACCCCCCTTCCTAGTAGTGAAAGCTGGGAAACGTTCGTCGCCTGCCTAACAGGATGGTTCATAATTGATCATCCACGTCATGGCACGGTGCTAATAGGCTAAAGGAGATCTAGTGTCCTACCCTTTAAGTGGGGTACTTAAAAAACCACTCCTCACTAAATGAAGTCATACCAACCCCCCTTGTCCCAGCACCTGTCAGCATCCACTATCCCCTCATACACAGAATCCTTGGGCACAAAACAGCATCTGCCCCAATCAATGGTGTTATGCAAACTGTCCCGAGTGACTCATTGGCACCCATGGTTAAATGGCTTCTTGAACAGTGCCTCTCTGATGCTGGGCGACCTCAGAGAGTAATTAGCCTTACTCCATCATGCGGGGGGGGGGGCTCTGATGGGGTGGACCATTTTGTTCCTTAGCAACTCGTAGGAATCTTATGAGTAAAGAAAATGAAATTCAAACAAACCTGAAGCAGGACATCAGTGCTTCAAAAGGTCACAATTGACGTCTGGAGATTGACGTTCAGCCCACAAAACAAAAGGAGAAACTACNGATGCTACGTGGGAAACCAATCACAACACAAACGAAGAGCCCAGTACCTTCAAGTACACAGGAAGAAACACACCCCTCTTGGGAAACCAAAAGGGAAGAAAAAGGTTTTCGCAGAGCACGAAAACTAAGAGAGCCAGGCAGAAAAGATGATCCTCTCAGGGAGGTGCTATGACCAAATGATACCTGAGGGCGAAACAATCAAGGGAAACACCAGAGGAAGATGGTCAATGATAGAAAGGCCAAAATCCAAAAAGAAAAACTGGAGACAGGAGCAATGTTCATCCACCCATCCAGTGAAAGGGCTAGAGAGCTATCTCTAATCCCAAAAGAACTCAGATGAGAAAAGAAATAAAGCCATCCACATCCCAGGTACAGGACAGGGCCAAAGTTGTTGCTCCAAGTATCAGTTACGCTAATGCAACAAAAATGATACACCCTGGCCATTCTACCAGAGGAATACCCACTGGTAAAACTGACTACAGAAAAATTAACCCATCTGGAGGAAACCCTCATCAATGAAATTGCGAAAAGATGGGAAAACAAAATACAGTTTGAAGGAATACACTTCAGGGCAAGCATGAATGTCCTTGACTGTCAGGATGGCAAAACTGTAGAGTGGTTACAGGAGATAACTCCCAAATTGAAAGTTAGCAAGGAAAAGAAATTAGTAGTAAGATTGCAGAGGATGTTCCGTCCGAGACCTCATTCTATTGCAATGTTCTTCCCTAGGACAAAGTGGGAAAAGAACAGAAAACCCTAGGCATTGATCAAGGCACAGAGCAATGGGATCAGCGCTGAGGAGGGGAAAGTACACTCAGTTAAAGAGAAGGGGCCTGGGATTGTCATGTCCTGGGCATTGATGAAGTTTCATCAGAAACGATAATAAAAAAAAGGACGCACCCTCACTTATCATTTCGGGAGGCCCCTATAGGCTTGAAAAAGGGAGAAGGGGAGGAGGATACAAAAAGGGAGAAATCCCACACCTCCACCCCAATAATGCCCCCCCCCCCGCATTCAAATGTAGCAGGCCTCTGCAGTGATACCACCAACTGTGGAGACTACTTCCATAACCAGGTCCTCCTGGGAACCCAGACCCCTCCTATTTAGCCAGAAACAAGAATGCTCAGTGAGGAGGAGAAACCTCCACCTCCCCCAGTTCCCTTTCAGTTCTCATCTCAATCGATCAACCTCTCAATCGTTAACCTCAAGTGCACACCTCACCTAGCATTGAAAACCCTAAGTTTAGCCCTCTTGCACCCAAATCCCTGGACCCCGAAGTTTTCCCAAATTTTCATCCATTCCAAACCTTTTCCAGTGTTCCATCTACCCTGCAGGTCACCAACTTCACGTGGCGGGGCCTGTGGATCTCCATCAATACTTAAACATACAGTCCACAAAACCAAGTAAGTGTTCCTTTTTTTCTTACTTCCTATTTTTTCCTCATTTGATTTTTTTTTTTTTTTGCTAGCCCAAACAAGCTCAATATCCACAGGGGAAGAAGAAAAATTCTGTGGAGAAATATCCTTAGTATCAACAGCAACTAGATTACACAAAGCACTAGCAAAAGACAGAGTAGACATAAACACTGCCCTACCTAAAGAAAGCAGAGGGTAGCTATACAGAAGATGCAAAACAAAAAGCAATGCTTCTTCTAAGTATACATTTTCCAGGCAGTACTTATGACACACCCCTGGAGAATATGAGAGCACATAAACACAAGAAAGAAAACTGGAAGAAAGCAGCTGAAATATGCACAGAGAAAAAGATCCTCTGGGTGATCAACACTTTCAGCCCATATAAAGCGCCAGGAACGGATGAGATTCTTCCCATCATACTACAAAAAGGAGCAGGAATAATAATCCCAACACTGCTGCGTATACATAGAAGTATCTTAGCATTAGGCTATATAATACAGACATGGCATGAGGCAAGAGTAGTGTTCATACTAAAAATAAGGAAAGAGACCTACACTACCCAAATCCTACAGACCAATCGGCCTAACATCCTTTCTACTGAAAACACATGAAAAGCTGATATACAACCATATAAGAAGAGTGCTGAAAGACAAACTACTACCTCAGTGTCAACATGCATATATGCATAGAGCATGCTTTGTACCAGTTAACTAGTGACCTGAGGGAAACACTGGAAGTAAAGGAAATTGCAATCTGCGCATTCCTCAAGATTGAAGAAACCTTTAATAATGCATCTCATGCATCCATAGGGAAAATACACTAGATCAGACCACGTCTAGATGGATTGGAGAAATGTTAAGAACCAGAAAAGCTGAAACGAGCATAGGAAAAACACTACACAAGTCAGCACAACCAAGGGATGTCCACAAGGAAGGGTATTGTCACCTCTTCTATGGAGCCTAACAGTTGATGAACTGCTCGAAACTCTGGACCATGAAGGAATAAAGTGTGAGGGCTATGGGGATGATATAGTCCTGGCACCACATGAGGCAAATAACACTCAATAATACTGTGATAGAAATTTAAAAAGAGGTTAAATATCTGGGCATCACTGTAGGTAAGACATTGATATTTAAGGAAAATATCGGCTCCTCCATCATGAAGGCAACACAAGCTTTGATGGTATGCAAAAGAATAGCGGGGAAAAACTGGGGAAGAAGACCAGAAACTCATGTTCTTACACGAGGAGGCATAAGCCTGGGCTGATAAAGCAGATCAAGTAACCAAATGAAAAAAAACACAAAAATACATATACACACAAAAATACACATAAATACATACATCTGTGTAACAGGAGCGATGAGAATATGTCCCGCAGTTGGTATGGAAATGATATTGGGATTAATACCCCTATATCACATGATAATGAGGACAGCACAGAAAACTATTATTAGTATTATTAAAGAGAAACCTCCAACAGGAATAAAAGTAAAATGGAGAGATAGCAACAACATAATGAATGACCATCCAATTATCAAGGCTCCAAGAGACGATGTGAACGGGATGTTTGAATTTGATCAAAACTTCCAAATAAATTAGGTACCAAAAAAGAATGGAAAAGAGAGAAAAACACCTCCTTTAAGAATGGCACCATCTATAGGTTACCCAGATGAATCTAGAACACAAGAAGGTACAGGGGCAAGTAGGAGTAATCGGTCCCGGAACCAAATACTCAGAACCCATGGGAAAATACACCAGAATCTTCCAAGCTAAGGTCAACACAATCGAGAGATGTACTCAATTCAACTTGAATAAATGGTACAAAAACTCTTAACATAGCTACATAGCCAAGCAGCCATCAAACCACAAAGCTCGAACATCAAAAGTTCAAAGATGGTGTTGAACTGCAAAATCAAACAAACAGTTTAGGTATGCTGAACAGTCAGTCTCTGCTGGGTGTAGAAGGCAATGAGAAAGCGGACACGCTTGCAAGAAAAGGGGCTGATATACCGCTGATAGGACACTACCAATGAGTACCTCAGACAGAAGGTTAAAAAGAAAATGAAGGAACAATGGAACCTTCTCATTGGACACAAACAATCCAAGAACTCTTACCAAATTTCAGAAGGAAAGAAGAATAGAATTTATCAAAGGAAGCAGAAAAAACTGTGAATCCTAACAGGATTCTTAACAGGACACGACAAACTAAACAGACATTTAAAGAAGATTGGCATGACCCAACAAGGCATGTGCAGATTCTACAAAGAAGCAGAAGCAACACCTGGCACTATACTTGCCCACAGGAGGAAGTGCTTTGGGACATACAATGTGACCAAGAAATTCAATCACTGAAACTGGGCCTACTAATCGAATTCCTTAATGAATTAGGGCTCACCGGTGAGCTATAGGCAGAACAGAGGATACAACTCTTAAAGGCCGCATATATTACACACCCTGACTGATACATCTACATCTACAAATACTGGCAAATATGGCACTTGCAAAAACATTGTCCCTACTAATAAGCTTTAAAGAAATGTATTTAATTTCTCAAAAGGCTATTTCACCCGTGTAAACATTTAAATGCTAAAAATTTGATTTTTTTGGTTACAAATGTTGGTACAAAATTGAACATAAGCAAATACAAGCTGCTAAAAATTACACTCAATGTTGAAAAAGAATACAAGCCGGGGAATGTTTCCACATAGATTTTACTGTTTTTTAAAGTACATTGTGCTTCTGTCAGTCTCATAAGACTGCCTCATAGAAATGATTCAGGAATCCAGTCCTCTCACGAGAGAAGAGAAGCAGTATGAACTCTTGAGAGCAGTAAAATCTGTCAGGAAACAGTGCCAGACTTTTATTCTTCAAGAAGGTGAAAATTTTGAACAATTAACTCTCGCACGATGATGAGTTTTTCCTCTTGTGTCATCTATTTTTCATTTGTTTAATCTATCCTCCAATGTATTCCTCTATTAGGTCTTTGCTGAACGTGAAGTAATTTTGTTTGAAAATTTTTGAACAAAAATGGTTATTGCCCTTTGTACAGTTAAAAAGATGTGTGGGTTTATTTAGATACCCTGATCACGGGCCATGATATAATGTTTTTCCCGTAGAAATTTGTTTGGTTGTTTTCAAGTAAAATAAGTGTTAATATAAGTCAATTTCCTCACTCTGATAGGAAAAAGTACCACTTAGCCCTACTACCCACACGCTAATCCCTTACCTTTCATCTATTGTCCTGTTTTTTCCATTTACCCCAAAGCTCTCACTTTTCAGTTTGTATTCAGTTTCAGTGTTTTATACTTGCATGGATGACAGTTTGAAAGTTTCCTTGGCATAAAGAACAAAACATTTTTCTTGACTATCTACATTATCTGCTCTGGTAAACATTTAGCGGTGACCAAAAAATGGGAATGTATTGTTGGAAATTCAGAACGTAATAATTAGGAAATAAATAAATCTTACAGAATTTTTAATGTACTTTCCAGTGCTATAATCAAATTTACAGTACAGTAATTATTTTATGAGATTTGGGAAAAAAGGATTTGGAAAAAGTCATGAAAGTTGAAGTAACATGAAAAATGAAATATCTCGAATATAAATGAGAATCAGTCTATGAACAACAGACACTTTTTAGACTCATTTAATATGTAGAGTTACCTTCTGCAGTATTGACATCTGTTAATGGGACACCCTAATATAAATACATTATTACAAATTACAATACCCAAGTTTCTTTTTGCCAAGTGGTTGTCTAATATTTTTTTATCTCTAAAAGATAAGTCCTAAAGATTTTTTGTAAAATAAATGTGGAAAATGCTATACCACAGGATCCCCCAAAAAAATAAAATAACTAAGCCTATTAAAATGAAACATTTGACTATATTTAATTGGTCATTTCACAAAATAAATAAATAAATAAATAAAATAAACTAATAATAATAATTACCTGACATTCTGGGTAGGTGTCCACCTTTCACAAGGTAACTCGCCTGACTGTGGATCATCAACCGGAGGATGTAAAATGGAAATGCAAATGTCTCCATTCTAGAATTACAAAAATAATTGTAAATTAATTAAACAAAATTAAGCAATAAATACAAAAATATAGAAATTACCTCATAAACATTTGGATGCCACACTTTTGTGAGAAAACGGATACTAGGAGGAGAATATGGATAGTCAGGAGGAAATTTCATATGCGCCTGCAATAAATAATAAAAATTATTTACAGTAAATTAAAATTTAGAAAATGTACAAACATAAATATTTTATTTTATGCCAATTTTATTATTAAAATTGTATCATATATAATTGACAAGTGTTTTCATAGATGCTTAATTACATTTCTTTAAATTTAGGTAATTGGTTAAATTGGTGTTTTGGCTATTTTGATTACGCCCAATTTATCATGTAAAATAGCTCTCTGGTATTTAAAAATAATGTAATTTTATTACGTCTATCTAAGTGATATAATTTATATGACCCAATATTGCGTCTCCGCAGCGCTAAGTAGACGAAGTAAGCAACAAGCAGAGCGTTTGTTCAATTTGGGGGTGTAGCTGAATAAATCGGTTTAAAGTGTTAGATGCATTGACTCCTTTTTTACTCAAGAATAATTTAAGACCTCGGTATGGTCTGTATGAAGAAACAAATTCAATTGTCATCTGCCAAGCTTTTGACCCCTTTTAAGGTAATCATCAGGGCAAAACTATCTTAAAGATGTCTACAAATGGACAAAATTAAATTTGATAAATGGGTTGAAATACCTTTCAAAGACCAACTCAGTCCCAACATTGCCAAGGACTGTAATAGACAGTTAAATAGAGTGTGGTTACAGTCCCTTGCAATGTTGTAAAAAATTTGAAACCATCTATTAACAACTTAATTATGTCAATTTGTAGACATCTTTAAGATTGTTTTGCCCTGATGATGTCTTAAAATAGGTATAGAGCTTGGCAGATAACAATTGAATTTTTTTTTCCATACAGAGACCTACTAACATAGTTTTTCTGTTTGTTCGTATCAAATTTCGACCCAGAACAACATCACACAAACTGGATTCTTCATAAAGGCAAATTCCAAAAAAATCATTAAAATAAAAAATATCTGTAACGGACAAGTGTTATTAGGAAACATTAATGTAAATAAATTAGAAATCCCTGAAGGAGTGATTATCATAAAAAACAACACAGCCCTTTGTGTGGTGAGAAAAAACACCGATAATAATATAGAAATAAAGTTTGAGCACCCGATTATGTTTGAAAACATCAATGACTTCATTGTACAAAAAAATACTAACAACTTCAACATGATGACTCAAACCAAACCAAACTTTGACCCCAATAAAATTAGAACATTTAAATTCAGAAGAAAAAAATGCTATAACCAACCTAGTGACATAATTTTCTGACATTTTCTACTTAGACAGAGATAAACTAACCTTCATAAAACAAATTACGCACAAAATACAAACCATAGATGAAATACCTGTCTACTCTAAAAGTTACAGATGCCCGCAAATATTTAAAGATGAAGTAAATAACCTAATAGAAAAAATGTTAAAACAAAATGTAATATGACCATCATTTTCCCCATACTCAGCCCCAGTTTGGGTTGTCCCCAAAAAACTTAACGCTTCTGGATGAAAGAAATGGCGCTTTGTCATAGATTACTGCAAGCTCAATGAAAAAACTGTTGAAGACAAATATCCCATACCAAACATAACAGACCTACTCGACAAGTTAGGCTGATGTAATTATTTCACGACAATTGAACTTGCATCAGGTTTCCATCAAAATGGAGAAAGACAGTATATAGAAGATCACATTTTCAATGGAAAGTGGACTACATGAATTCCTACGAATGCCTTTTGGACTAAAAAACTTCCTGAGGATGTTCCAAAGAACAATGGCCCATGTATTACATGAACTAAACAACAGGATATGCACAGTATACCTAGATGACATAACTGTATTCAGTACACGCTTACAAGAACATATAGACCGACTACTACAAGTCTTCCAACGGTTACCAGACACAAATTTCAAAGTCCAATTAGACAAGACCAAATTCCTAAAACACTACGTCAGTCATCCCCCCCCCCAAAAAAAAAAAAAAAACAACAACCAAACAAATAAAAGGATTTCTCGGACTATTGGGTATTACAGAAAACTTATCCCCAACTTCTACACCTGATGCAACTTCTACACCATTAACAAACCATTAACAAAATGTTTAAAAAAAAAAGCGCAAAAATAGACATACACGACCAAGAATACCTGGAAACATTTAACATGCAAAAATTAATCATCAATGAACCTATCCTAAAGTACCCAGACTTTACCACAACATTCCACTTGACCACTGACGCTAGTAACATAGCGTTTGGGGTTGTCGTGAGCCAAGACTTTGACTGTTCAGACTTACCTGTAGCATATGCTAGCCGAACACTTTCAGACACTGAAACAAAATTATCTACAATAAAACATGAACTTCTAGCTATCGTATAGGCAGTAAAATACTTCAGGCCCTACCTATACAGAAAAAAATTCCTATTTTCTCACCATTGCAGTGGCTTTTCTCAATAAAAGACTCTGTATCAAAATTACTGCGATGGAGACTAAAACTGGAAGAATATAACTGTGAGGTTAAATACAAAACAGGACAATTAAATTTAACGCAGATGCTCTATCTAGAGTAGAAATACACATAAACGAAGGAAACTTTCTCAAACCCGAGATTTCACGTTCACAAACTCTAGACCTGGACAAAATCTTAACAGAAGTGCTAGAAGACAGAAATGTAAGCTCACCAAACAAAAAAGTTAGTGTCCCACTGGTCAAAGAATTACTTAACGTTTACAAAATCGACACACATTTTACCCGCACATAACATACACGATCAAATGGGATGATAGAACAACTACACTCCACAGTAGCAGAGCACACACGAGTACTCAAAAATAGAGAAGAATTCAATGATCAGAATATGGAAGACAAACTTAATTATGCTATATTTGCCTACAACAGTACGACATATTCTGCCACAAAGCACACACTACTTCGAATCCACAGTGGCCACATAAATAGAGACTCCCTACTAGATATAAATGTAGACAAACAATTAATTAAAGACCGCATAGCAACCCACAGAGAACGAGCTATTATTACATGAGAAGATTAGGGAATTAAGCCAAATCAACAAAGAGAAATCTTCTAACAAACGGAACGAAAACAGGGAAACCCTCCTGAAATCCCCAAAGAAGTTTACATGCAAAACGCACAAAAACAGAGCAAAACCAAAGATCGTTACAAACCAGAAGAGATAGACTGTTTCCGAGAATGTGCATGTAGGTCGTCTTTGGGCAAAAAGGACAGCTATGGTTTTCAACATCAAAATTTAAAGCCTTTTTCTAATAACCACTTACTTACATCATTTAATGCATTTTACGTATAGTGTTGAAGAGTTTCAATATTTTTACTGGTAGAAAATAAAACAACATTATATTAGCATACAACATTACTTCAACTGGGAAATTGACACACTCTAAGACTTTATTAATGGCAGCGCAAAACAACATAGCACTTAATCTCTTAACAATCTTGCAGCACCCTGTTTTCTTGAGCAAACTCGCCTGAGACAGTACCACCGCACCTGACTCTAAAACTTATATTTTTCAAGAAATTTTCTATGAATTTCATAACATTCCCAGTAATGCCGAAACTTAAAAGGGTATCTAAAATTGGCCTTCTCCAGGTACAATCAAATGCATTCTCCAAGTCAAGAAACACTGCTAGCTAGTTTTCCTTTTTACTGAAAGATTCGCAAATAGCATTCTCTAACTTTGTAAGATTATCCCTCGTACTTCTCCCCTGTCTAAATCCACTTTGCCAAGCTGGTAATAAGACTATCTATCGTACTCTAAAAACCAATGAACCCTGCTAGAGATAATTTTTTCTACCAGCTTACACATGGAGCATGTAATAAATATTAAGCGATAACTGGTCACCTCTGGTGCAGGTTTACCTTTCTTTAAAATAGGAATAGCAATGGCTGTAGAAAAGATTTTAGGAAATATACCAGAGACAAAAATTCTGTTTATTGCTTTTAGCACGGTTTGTTTATCGCTGTTTGCCAGAGTTTTGATGAAGGAAATACAAATGTTATCGGTCCCGGCGATGTATCTTTGCGCGAATTTAGTACTGTAATGAATTTGACTTCACAGAGTGGTTTGCTCAAAGGATTGGTTTGGCTGCATGATGCACCACAAAAGGGATAATCTCATGCCGTGCCTTTATTTCTTTAAATATAGTGGAATAATTTGAAGTAGCCGAAATTTTGTGAAGATGTTGGGCAAAAGGATCAGCAATTTCTTTAGATTCAGTTAGGAAGCCATCGTTATCTCCTTTAAGGGAGGTAATGAGTGGGCTGTAACTGCATCCTTTAATTTTTTTATCGTGTCCCAATAAACAGACATATTGAGCATGCTTTTCTGCCACATTATAATTTCCTAAAATTTCACTGGAAGGTTGTCTTAGGAAAATACTAAGGCATTTTTTCCTATTTTTGGTCGCTTGCCAAGTCTTCATTCCACCAGGGAACTGTGACCTGATTGATTTGCCAAGTGCCAGGCCCCTGATAACGATTCTTTAAAAAAGTATGAACGATAATTGGAAAATGATCAGAACCATGTGAGTCTTTTAGACTTTCCCATTTCAAAATGGGTTGCAGAGTTGGACTTGCAAGACTAAGATCTATTACTCAAGTTTTATCAGACCTAGAACAAAAATGTGTTGGAGATCCATCATTTAATAAGTTTAAGTTACATACATATATAATTAATTAAACGGACTTTCCTGAAGTATTCGTTTTATCCCTACCCCATAATGGGTTGTGGGCATTAAAATCACCAAGAATAATGACGGATTGTGGAAGTTGATTGAAAGCTATAAATAACTCCTCAAGTATTACTAAGTCCCCTCTAGGATGGTAGAGGGAACAAACCGTGAATTGAGGAGGGGTAAGTATCCTGGCAGCTATGATTTGTAGTCCAGAATCTAAGTCAATTTGTGAATATGGTACGTCATCTCTAATTACTACGACACCGCCACAAGCAATCTGGCTGTCAGTACAATCCTTTCTTAGTAAAGAGAAATTTGTAAAGTTAATTTTATCAGAGGTTAGTTTCCTGTAAGCATGCTATATAGCAATCAAACTTTGATAATAAACGTTGAAGTTCATTTCGTTTCAATGTAAGGCCATCCATATTCCATTGTAATACTGGCATAAGTAATTGAATTGAGATAAAAAATTAAAAGCTATCAAGCAAAGGATTTCGGAAATCATAAAAAAAATAGTGGGTACAGGAGGAATTGAGGTTGTGGTGGGTGAAGAAGAGGGTAGGGGGTTTCTAGATTCACTAGAAGCTGCTCAAGCATATGACGTTAATTTATCTTGAGGTGATGAACACTGTTTGAATAAAATTTCGGCCTGTTTGAAAGACACTTTTTCACTTTGACAAATGTTTTCTATTTTCTTTTCTGTAATGTAAATTGAACATTGTTTACTATAAGCAGAGTGAGAACCAGTACAGTTCATGCAACAAGGCTCATTAGAGCAGTTAGCAGTTTCGTGAGATGATTTACCACAGCTTTTGGTGTGATGACATTTACCTAAATGCCTATATTGAGAACAAGAGTAACATTGGGTTGGGACTAAACTGGCGCAATTTGGTTTGAAGAAAATCTAAGATAATTTTCTCAGGGATTTCAGGCTTCTTTAATGTAAGAAACAACATAGTGGTGGGGAGGGGTTTACCATTTTCAGTTTTCATCACTCTTTGTACTTTAGTTACTCCTTGAGATTCTAGCTCTGATAAAATCTCAGCTTCGGGACAATTTAGCAACTCAGGAGCAAATGCAACCCCTCTAGAAAAATTCAGCGAACGATGTAAAGTAAACTTTACTCTTGGGTTTTCTTGGGTGTTGATGTTTTGGGGATTGAAATAGTCTTTTTCACTGTTTATGTCACGAAGGACAGATCCATTCCTTAAAAACTTCATATTTATTGCCAGGGCTTAACTTCTGACAAACCGACAGACCTTAAAAGGACTGAAATTGTTAAACGAAATATTTTCTTGATCAGACTCTAAGGACACGAGAACAAATTTTCTGCACCATTTCATTTTGGTTTTTATAAATAGACCTTTGTCCGGGGAGCAGTTTTATTTTTCAAAACAAAATTTGAAAAATAAAATAAAACAATTAATTTAAAAATAATTATAAAAAGAAAATTATTTGGGTATAAAAAAACTATATTATACTCCCTGAGTTAATAAGGATATAAGAGATAACACAATCCGATGTTTACCGGTGAAAGGACATACACAGACTGAGTACTAAGTATTGTGTGTCGCAATGGAACATGCACACATGTTATTGTATTATGTTGAATATTTATTTAAAATACTGGTAACAAATAACTTTTTAACTAATTATAATATAAATGGTACACTATTGTTTGTTTATCTTACGTTTTATCAACATTTTAAACTGCCTACCCTTGATGTTTTATCAGTGAGACCCATTTCTACAATTCACCATCTTCAGACTTGGCAGAGAAGATGGCGACAAGCCAAAACAAAATGACCGACCAAAATAATTTGATGAAACTTTTTTTTTGGGGGGGGGGGATCAGCCTACCAGCCACAGCCAGATTATGTTTTATTAACTGAGTTGTAGAGGGCCGTTGTAGCCGAGTGGTTAAGGCATCAGACTCTCGGCTAGTAGATCCCGCGGTCATGGGTTCGATCACCACTGTCACCTCTGGACTTTTTTTCTGATGCCTAAGGGGAATGGTGGCCGCAATTTAAAGAAATTGACACGGCACTCATCAGTGGAAGGTCTGGGGCGGGATCAGATCTCAGCGACCCTGAATTTGGTCCCAACCCTCTTCAAAAATGAGTTTCTTCGATGGAAGAACACCGGCACACCGGGGGCTCGTATTCACACGCGTGTTGCGTGCAAGCCCCTAAAAATGGTGCCAGGGATAAATAATAACAAAAGCTGTACAGCTGCAGTGCTCAGGGGAACTCCGCCAGTTCCTGGTACCCATTGTAATATTTAAAAAAAAAAAAAATTGTGAGCCTCCTCACATCATCTCCGAAGCAATAGCCAGAACAGCAGTGACAAAAGTGTCGGCAATTAGTGTACCCTTCTGCTGCATATGGATTTTATCTTTACTACTACTTTACTACTAATTAAGTCGTTAATAGGAAGTCTAATCTCCTTAATTGTCCCAGCTTTGTTTCCTTCGCTAGTAGTATATCCACTGTTTCATTTCCCTCAATCCCCACAGGGTTTCTGATCCAAGCAAGGTGGACCTTTTTATGCTCGGCAAACCATTTCCCTAAATTAACTAAGATATTAAGGCATATACTATTTTATGAAAACCTATTTTTCTTGTTGGCAATCAACTGAAGTACACTTCTATTATCTGTCAAAATTGCAATATGACTATTGCAAAGAGAGGGTGTGCATTCCAAAGCCTGAGTTTCGCAACTAACTCTGCAGTATAGACAGAAGCGATGTTAGTAGTTGTGTTTCAAAAATCTCATAATGTGCTGGGTCCCAAACAGAATAACCCACTGTTTATTTTATTTTTGACCTATCTGTAAAACTAATGCGAGCGCCTTTCCATCTTTCTTTAATTATCTCTCATTACGACAATAGGTGTGGATCTCAAACTCTGGCACTTCAGTTCTGAATTACATCCAATGTTTTTTAATTCCCTTAGGGATTTTTTTTTTCATTAATAGTTGAGTCATTAATCCACCCGGTGGAATGCCTTGCTTAGCCACCTCTGGGTTGATCTGAAATTGCCGTCGAGTAGTTGATAGAAAAAGTTTATTTATTAAAATCACTAGTTTTCGTGGCCTGTTTGACCAATTACTATCTTTCAATTTTTATCTCAACTAAAAGCCTTAATTAATTGAGTTTATTTATTTACATTTTACGCCTATACTCTATTGCGATCACTGCACCGGGTTACTTTTCTTTACTTTCTCATTCATTGGCCACTAAATACGTATAGCTTTACCAGAAGCCAGAAAAATATGCTTGCTTCAAACTTTAAGACAGATTTCTCAAATGAGGAAATTTCTCTATTGGCCAAGGATATTAAATCTTCGATGTTGAACTTTATTTATTCTCTCTCTCTTCTAAGGGAGCTGAGATTTTGGACAATAATATTACTTATCTTGATATCATACAATTTATTTCAGTTGAAAACATGGGAAATGCAGTTCTCTATTTCATTTTTACCTACCCCAACCATCATTGTGCCCCTCTCCACTTATCCAACCGGACTCTCACCATGCATCTTTGCTTGTTACTATTCCTTGTTATGTTCGCTCTCATTTCCATGGGAAGCTACCATCTGTCGGGGTGATTTTGTTAGTAAGAATACATTTCTTAGTGAAGTCAATTGGGACGGATTTTTTTTCCTTTTTTGGATGACATTAACAGTAGTTTGCTGAATTTTTATGACATTTTTTATCGTGCGATCGCTTTATTTGTGCCCTTTAAAAAGAAGTTTAATCGCCATTTTCCTAACTGGTACTGTGTGGAAACCATTAAATTCATTCATTAGAATAGGACTCATAGAAAATACAAGAAATCCGGTGACTTAAATGTATACAAAAGGTTTTTGCGAATGAGTAATGATTTGAGAGAGCCTGCCAAAAATCATATTAACGTGGACTATAAAAATTATGTTCACAATATTCAACTAGACAGTCAGTAACATTAAATCCTTTTGGTCATTTGTTAATTTTAAGTATTCTAACAATGGTATCCCATCAATTCTACACCTCGATGGTCAGAGCTTTCCTGATCCTGCAATTATTCCCCATATCTTTGCAATTATGTTTCATAAAAACTTTAAATCAAGTACTGACTATAGTTTTTTGTGTTATCATTATTATGACGTCAATTTAAAAAAACATTGACTTTTCTGAAACTACAGTACTTAATGCGCTTAATTGCTTGAATCTTAACCCAAATCCAGGACCGGATGGTATTTCTGAACAACTTCTTCGATCATGTAGTCATTCACTCTGTTCATCAATAAACCGCCTATTTCAACTGTCTCTTAGGACCAATATTTTCCCTGACTCCTTAAAACGTTCTTATGTTCTCCCTGTGTTCAAAAATGGTTAGATCAAATTCTGTTTATACTGATCTTTCAAAAACCTTCGACACAGTGGATCATTTTGTGCTGATTCACAAGTTGTGATTGGCGGGGGTTGGTGAACCACTGTTGAGTTGGATCTGTTCTTTCCTGATTGGTAGATCTTTTCGGATTAATTTAATTTAATTTTTTTTTTTCAGACACGGATCAATGGCATCAGGAGTCCCTCAGGGATCACATTTGGGGCCAATCTTGTTCAATATTTTCTTTAATGACGTTGCTAATTCAATTAAAGTTTCTGAAGTTTCTTTATTGGTTGATGACCTAAAAATCTACAAATGCATCTCTACATTTCATGATTGTTTGTTGTTACAAAAAGATATTTCTGTTTTTCATGATTGGTGTATGCATCATAAATGTCATTACATTTCTTTTTCTGCAAAAAAGGTTCCTTTCTCAGAACAGTATTTATATTATATTCCTTAGGTGGTGTCTCTCTTGGAAACTCCATGATTACTGATTTGGGGATGGTCTCATAAGAAGTGTACCTTTGAGGATCAATATTCATACATGATCAATGTGGCATACATAACTTTTTTCATTAAAGGTCTGAAGTCAGACATTATAAGTGTTTATGCAATAAAAATATTGTATTTGTTTGGAGTATTTTTTGTTAGGAAGTGAATACGGTGATTTAACTTGGTCTCCTTTTTACAAGACCCATTCAAATGATTTAGAAATGATTCAGAGAAAAGCTACCAAATACCTAATGTTTAAATCTGGTCTTAATTCACAGTGTATTCCGCAGTCCTAGACTTAATATGGACTTCTTGGTCACTCATCATTGTGCTTTTTCGCTATTCGGATGGAAAATTTTAAATGGTTTTATTATGTAACAACAATGTCAAGCAACACTGCCATACTGTGCCTACAGGATCGAGAGAAAAAAAAGAAGAGGAGGACAGTTCTACACAGAACGCGGTATCTTAAACTACTGCCAAAATAAGAGACCACATTTATCAACGGTGAGCCATAAAAAATAACCATTCAAAAGAAGGGATTCTATTTTG
The DNA here is from genome assembly GCF_000648675.2 of Cimex lectularius. Classification (NCBI taxonomy): domain Eukaryota; kingdom Metazoa; phylum Arthropoda; class Insecta; order Hemiptera; family Cimicidae; genus Cimex; species Cimex lectularius. The sequence goes on along the minus strand of NW_019392675.1, from coordinate 2,561,084 downwards.
TTTGTTTATTAGAGAAGAAAATTAAATTTTGATTGTAAGAGAATTATTTTTTAATTAATTTTTTTATGTAAAAAAGGAAATTTTTAGTTTTAAATTTATTTGTGATGTAAAAACAACTTCGAATCTTTATGCCAACAACCATAGACCGATAATCCCATCACCACTAATACAAACATCACAATTATAATTCAACTGTCATCAAAAGTTACATTTTAAATTTACAAAAAATAAGTTATAAGATGTTTATATAAAAAAAGAAATTTTGCTAATTTATTTAAATTTAATACTTTATAATATTACTAATTATTATCATAAGGGTTTATGTTTATTCGGAGATCGTGGATGCGGTCTGGTGTGGCGTAGGTTTTAGAAAAACATTTTCTTTCTTGTGCCAACGTTTCGATCTTTATTGACATCATCTTCAGGGCCTGGGATTTATAAACATTGTTTAAATTTTCAAATAGACGTAGGATGTTTATAAATCCCAGGCTCTGAAGATGATCTCAATAAAGATTGAAACGTTAACACGATAAAGAAAATGTTTTTCTAAAACCTACGTCACACCAGACCGCATCTCATCATCTCCGAATAATCATTGACTAACGGTCACTTAACACCACACATAAGGGTTTATATTGTTCATGTACAATTTATCTCAATAATAAACCGATGGTTTAGTGATAATTCATTTCAATATTTGTTCTTTTTTTCTAAATCAAAAACTTCATAAATAACTTCAAAATAAAAAATTCATTAACTTTATTTATTTTTGGGGAAAGTGTTAATAAATAAAATTAAGAAACAACTACAGTTTTATTGTTACTCCAGAAATTCTATCAGCCTACAGTTACCTGCCTGTATTATGTCAGCCAGCAAAAGTGCTATACAGAATATTCAAAACTTTAGCCTGACTATTTGCTTTGTGAAATTATTAAAAGAACTTTCGATCTCAGCAGACAAAACAAGAACGTGGTTTTCTGTTAGATTCGAGGCCATAGTGGAATAAAGAGTAATGACACAGTGAACAAATTGGCCAAGCATGCTACTCAATTCGGCAGCATTCAAGATTTGAAGCTTCCACAACTTGATGCGCTGAAGTTATTCAATAAACTCTGGATCAAAAAGTGGCAATATATTTATGGTACAGATGAAAAGGGGTCTTTCTAAAGGGCCTTATTCCTAAATGTTAAAACTCCCTGGATTTTACATGTAGATGGTAGTAAGGGATTCTTTTCCGTAATGACACAAATCCAAACGAGTCATGGAATAAGCAGTGCCTTACCTTTATAAAATAAAACAGAAACAATCCCCCAATTGTTCCACTTGCAATGTACTCAAAGATTTAAAGCATTTACTTTTCGATTGCGAGGAATACCACAAAATCTGAAAAACTTTCCTAGCAGAAATTTCTGCATGTAACCTCAACAATACCTTCAAACTTGAAACAATGATAGCTTCAGAAAACTTATTGATTTACAAATTGATATTTAAATTAATAAAAAATGTAATTTAAATATATAAAGTTAGAAGTAACTATAGCACATCCGAAGTGGGCTGTCGTGCTTCCCTGAGGGGTCCATGGTGTTGGGGGCGCTGACAGGTCAGTAGGTCGGAGCAGTTGTTAGTTAGTGGTGCACATCTTTTACAATGGCAAGATATTAAAGAAATAAAGCCAAAAAAAATATATTGCCATAAATCAGAGCTATCTAATCGAAGTATGTTGTAATGTTTAAATGTACAAACGCATTTTGGCTTAAACCATGTCTCTGACCAGGCGACTATATTAATATTATTTTGAAAAAGGAATATTTCTAAACTTCCCTTATTTGCTACAGCTGAACGAGCGTTTCATTGTAATATTTTTAGATTTTCTAGCATATTTATATTAATGCTAAGCTTTTAACCTGGGTCTTTAATCATGTTTTTAATATCCTCTTCTTGTTGTGTGGGAATTTTGTTCCCTACTGCATTTAATATGGAAATTACTATCTCACAAATTTTAGACTCATCTAAAGCATTGTTACTAGGAGTTACAAGAATAGCAACACTTTATGTGAGTGAGTATTAAATACTCGGTTCAAAATTTATATTTACATCTGTATTGTATTTTTTCCAATCAATACATGTTTTGTAATTCACCCAGGTCCTGAAGATGACCTGAATAAACATTGAAATGTAGGAAAAAAAAATGAAAAGGTATTTTTCATGACCATCTCATTCTTGAATCCAACAAATAAATTAACTTTATCAATTTTATTTTATCTTTTATTTTTCAGATGGATAATTTCAATTAATTTACCAATTGACATAGGGTCAATTGACCTTGATATCCCCGCTTGGTATTTTTTTTAACTTTCTATGCAAATTCACTAGTTTTGTGGTCCGCTTGACCAATTAATATCTTACAATTAATTAAAGTTTTCAGTTGAGATAAAAAAAGTCAATGGCACGAGCAGGATTCGAACCCACGATCTTCCGCTTGATACGCTGCTGCTCTACCACTTGAGCTATTGTGACCTCGATCCACTGGGACAAGTGGAAGAGCAGCGGCGTATCAAGCCGAAGATCGTGGGTTTGAACCCGCTCGTGCCATTGACTTTTTTATCTCAACTGAAAACCTTGATTAATTTCACTGCAAATTTGAAAAGGACCAAGATCTGTTATATGATGACCATGTTAGACATTCATTAATTTAATTTTTAACTGTGGACTATTATTTTAAACTGACTCAGTTCTAAGATCGAAGGATCTTTTAAAGTGATAATTCCCAAATCCATAGCAATGATGTCAGATTAATTATTACGCTAGAGAAAGAAAAATAATTTCTTTGCAGATTTAGACAAAAATAAATAATGATCAAAATTTAATTGAAATGGTTTTGAGTAAACGATTCTACTTACCACTCTCCTAAATAATGTTGGTGTTAATTGTTCAAAGTCTAATACTCAACTGTACCTATCCTTGCTGGTTTTGTCGGTGAGACACAGACCCGGCAGAGAAGATGGCAATAAGCCAAAACACAATGACAGACCAAAATAATCAGATGTGAACAAACAACAATTAAAATGAGGCAAAAAAAAGTTGAAAAAAATTTATCAGCATACTGCTGACAACACTGTTCTTTTTCAGTCAATAAATCTATTGTAAATAAAATTATTGTGTTGAACTATTCAATTTATTTATTTGAGGCTCTGTAACTAAATGCTACGCATAATTTATTCAGTTTTTTCAACATTTTGGGTCTGTGTATCCTTGTTTTGTCAATGCGTCACGTTTCTGCAATTCACCATCTTCAGACCCGGCAGAGAAGACGGTGACAAGCCAAAACACAATGACAAACCAAATGGTGAGGCTAGACAGACCAAAATATCATAAATGACAAACAAAAGATTCTTCACCCAACAGATGCTGTCAGTGTTACACAGTGTTAAACTGAGACAAAAACAATTGAGAAACATCTGTCAGTACACTGCTGATAACACTGTTTTTTCTTTCATCATTAAATCAGTTGTGAATAAAACTGTTGTGTTGAAATATTCGATTTTTATTCGAGGTTCTTTATCTAATGTAAATATGGTATCTACGGTTGATTCGCTTGCGAAAGCGATTTTTTTAAAAGTTTAGTTTAGATCGATGAATCCTCCTAGAAACTAAATAGTCAAATTGTTTAATTTTGGTGCGTCATCGTGAATTTTGCCTGAGGCTATAATGGTTGAACTGTGCATCGAAGTGCAAGCGACTTTTCAATCAGCACGACTCATCCCAAGAACAAAATCTTCCTAATTCAACAGTGGCCTAGGATCGGGCCAATCTGACCAAATATGGATAAAAGAGAAATACACTTGGAAAGGTTCCGCAACCTTAGCCCCGAAACGCCTTGCGTTTAGACGGGTCCCGTATCGCTTTCGTTGGAAAATAATTCAAATAAAAACCCTCATTTACCCGTGATAGTACTTTTATAAAGAAACGTTTCCGAGGGAAATGGCTCGGCTGCGTACTACCATTGCGGGACTTATCGGTTTTCAAAATGAGTGGGGAAAACGTGAAGATTTATTTGTGTAAATATTTTGACAGGTGAAGAGTAAATGAATTCTTATCAAACGAGAGGGAGAAAATGCAAATAGAAGACAAATCGGGATCGAGTCGGCGAAGAGCTGCAGACTATTGTGGCGGTCGTCCTGGGGGACGGTCGAAAAATAAAGTAGTCGAAAGTCGGGTCGGTGAATGTGAAGAATAAAAAAAGTTGAAATTATAATTTTACCTTAAAATATCCACCCTGGTAAAGCGTCTCCGGGGGTCCGAATATCGCGACTTCCCATTCGAAGAGTGTGTCTTCGTGGAGCAATTTGACGCGAAATCCCTCGACTGGCTCTTCTTGCAGGCTCTTGTATTCTAGTGCTAGTGTTCTCGCCGCACTGCCCGTCGGTTTTTGGGTCATAATAAACGAGAATCTGTTGAAAACGACTCCAGGTAGAAACTGTGAAAAAAACAATGGACTCAACCGAAATAGTGAACTAATAAAAATCACGGTGACGTCATGCGCCTACAGTTACAGAGAGGAGCGTTTTATATAATTCCGTTTTTCATAATTCGTAAGGGCGAGAATCGGCTTTGGCCGAGGGAGAAAAAGTCACACGTCGAAGGAAGGCCTAGACACGAGAGGCGAGTTTTGTCCCAAATCCAATTTTGAAGAAAGTCCCTCGGACGAGAGAGCGGAGTTGACAATGTATACTCTGAATCAGCTGGCGATTTCAGCCAAGGGGAGAGAAGAGACCGCAGCTGCGCACTCCCTCACTACGCACCTTTCTAATCACAATTCTCTGGAATAACCAAACCCCCCCACCATAAATTTATACAAGTTATATATATTATAAACAATATTAGTTATAGCGTTACTTATACAGAAAAATGCACTCGGCTTATAAGATGTCGATTAAGCACAATTGCCTTTTTCTCCCCCTTAACCCGAGGTGACTTAATGATGGACCGAGGTAATTTAGATTAGATTCTGTGTACGCTTTCTCGAATGCATATCGGCGGAGCTACTACTTTTTAAATAAACGTTTTTAAAAAGGAAGATCTCGAATAATTATCTATAATTGGTGCAGTAGGTAGGACGGCAAAAGTGTTCAAGAGAATATTGAAACCAACTGTATCAACGGTTAATTTGTCGTCTCGAAATTCATCAACCTATTTGTACTTCAGTCTAAGGAAGAAAGATCTAGAATTGGACATGGTACACTTTGTAATCGTGCTGTGAGTAAATATTAATTTATAGGCGAAATATTATAATAATTATAATAATATATTAATAAAAACTCGCAAAGTTGTAATAATAAAAATTTAAAAATTCGTCAGATTTGAAACTAATACTAGATGCTGTACCAACTTATAACGGTAATCCTAAAACTTTGGCGCAATTTATTATAAAAGTGGAAGAAATAAACACTATTGAGCAATGTACAAAATGTTTCTACTTTACAGCGACAATTAGTGTCCCTACACATAAGAAACAAATTGACAGACAAAGCTGTAGACAAATACTACCTCATTTATCTCTCCTAACATAGCATTCAAACACTTTAAAGACAACATAAGGAACGACCCATTTAGTATTACTATTGCACACACGACATCAATAGGAAAATTTAGCACAATTGTATCTTACGACGAATTGTTTAATATAGACAATTTAAAATTAAAGTTTCAATTATTGGAATTTCACGACCGATTTGATATGTTGATACGTTTACATACTCTTAAAAAGCTCAATGCTCAAATTGATTTTAAAGAAAATAAATTAATTACGCCTGATACTGATATACAAATCTTTTACCTTGATACCCCTCAGAAAACACCAAAAATGTAACAAATACAAGCAAAAAGTTAACAAGTAATAAAAGTTCCAATAAAAAATGTTCAATCTGGATATGCAATTATTCCCCACATCTTATCTAATGACTTAGAAATTAATGAGTGTCTCGTAAAAGTGGAGAACCACCGAGCCTTATGCATTATAAACAACAAGAGCGATTCACATAAACGTGTACAATTACAGAACCCCTTAAACATGAAACCAGTCAGCCATGAAGAAATAATAGTATTATCAAATCAAAGAAATAAAGAACCAAACACCACATTGTCTTGGCAAAAATCAGGACAGATCACATGAATACGGAAGAAAAACTAGCTATAGAACAATTGATAAAAGAATTTAGAGACATATTTCATCAAGAAGGCACACCTCTAACATTCACGAATGACATAAAACATGTAATAAGAACGAAAGACGAGGTACCAATCTACACTAAATCCTATAAATATCCTGAGATATATAAAAACAAAGTTAAACGACAAATTGACGAAATGTTAGAACATAACATAATACAGCCATCTAGCTCCCCATGGAATTCACTGATATGGATCATACAAAAAAAAAAGAGACGTCTCTGGAAAAGAGAAGTTCCGTCTTGTGGTAGACTACAGAAAATTAAACGATAAACCATAGATGATAAGTACCCACTTTCAAATATCACAGACTTATTTGATAAGCTAGGGAGATGTCAATATTTCTCTGCGATAGATTTGGCCAGTGGCTTTCATCAGTTAGAGTTGAGTCCTGAGAGTATCCCTAAAACAGCATTCAATGTAGAACGGGGACGTAAAGAGTTGCTAAGAATGTCGTTTGGGCTAAAAAATTCGCCACCCACGTTCCAATGGGTTGTTATGGACAATATCCTCCGTGATATTACAAATTGCATGGTGTACCTTGACGATATAATTATCTTCAGTGCTAGCCTCCAAGAACACATTGCTAAATTAAAAGAAGTATACCGTCAGTGAAGGAAATACAATTTCAAAATCCAACTGGATAAAACAGAGTTCCTAAAAAGAGAGATTGGATATTTAGGGCATATCATAACACCTAACGGCATAAAACCGAATAATGAAAAAATACAAGTAATACAAAATTACCCAATCCCAAAAACAACTAAGCAAATTAAAAGATTTTTAGGGTATTACAGAAAATTTATTCCTAAATTTGCTAAGTTAACGAAACCTTTGACAAAACGATTGAAAAAGAATTCTTCCATTGACATTAATGATCCAGACTATAAAAACTGTTTTGACTTGTGTAAAAACATGCTAATTAATGGACCCATTTTACAATTTCCATTCTTTGCTAAAGAATTTATACTGACCACGGACGCTAGCAACTTTGCAATAGGTGCCGTACTTAGTCAAAAAACAAACTGATCCGACCTTCCTATATCCTTCGCAAGTAGAACACTGAATAACACGGAAACTAAACTTTCGACAATAGAAAAGGAACTTCTAGCCATAGTATGGGCTATGAAATATTTCAGATCCTATCTCTTTGGACGACGATTCAAAATTTTCTACAATGGCTCTTTGCACTAAAAGAACCGAACTCTAAACTACTAAGATGGAGATTGAAATTGGAAGAATATAACTATGAAATAATTTATAAAAAAGGATCTGAAAACGTTGTAGCTGATGCCCTATCTAGAGTAGAAGTAAATGCTAATGAAACAAACGACATAGACAATTTGGATGATATGAGTATAGATGAACTGTTAGAAGAATTTTATAGTAAACACCCCGAACAAACAGTATTAGACAACAGAGTAGAATTTAACCATGCTCTTGTTATAGAACTCTCAAAGTTATACGAAATTAATTTACACTTCATATCTTCACAGCACCCTGATTCAAACGGAGTAATAGAACGCTTTCACTCTACACTAATTGAACACATTTAACTCTTAAACAATGAAGAACATTTTCAAAAGGAAACAATAAAACGTAAAGTAATGATAAATAAATGTGATATTAGCATACAACAACACTATTCACTCAGTTTCAAAAGTGAAATATTATAATAAAATAATTACAGGTCATATAAAGCAGGAATCCCTATTATCTATAAATTTAGAGTCACAATTTTTAAATGATTACATTAACAAACATAAAGATAAAGTAAAGATAATATATCGAATAATTAATGAAAACAGTTTAAAACATAAAGAAAAAATTATAGAAAAACTCAACGAAGATAGAGAAGAAATATCAGTTATCCCTGAAAATGTATACATAAAAAACAATCTAAAACAAAAAATTTGTATAAAAAGGAAAAAATAAAATCTCATAATCCTTTAAGGAAAACAGCTACAATAGAAAAGTCCCATCATAATACAAAACCGAATATTCATTTAGCTAATGTAAAGAGACCACGCAAAACGGTATCAATTAATACCAGAAATGTCGATGTTACAGAACCAGGACTTTCGCGATGTCAGCTGCCAGGCCTGCATTCCAGATAAAAGATATCTCACATAACATCGGAATTCTACCGATATCATTAGGAATATTCAACAAATAGCCTCAGTTAAAGATACTTTTAATCAATTACAAATCCTTTATCAATTATTACTAGAAATAATACAAGATATTGAAAATTCAATAACTTTTTGCAAATTAAAAACAATGCATCCATGCATAAATTATTTTCAGAGTTAAAAAGATTGGAGAACCGATTATATACTAAGTTGCCCTTAGAAGTGAAATATGAGAATATTATAGACTTTGAAAATATGTTAAAAGTCGACAGTAGAATAGAAACAAATCAAATTATCTACTTTTTATGATTATCATTATGTAGTGACAATAAATTTGAATTATATAAATTACAACCTATTCCAACAAAAGCTGGCCAAAAAATACTAACAACTATTCCAGAAAATAAATATGTTCTTAAATCCAAAAGTAATGAGATAACATATTTAACAGACGAATGTATTAAAAACAAAGTTTACCATTGTCCACAAATTCTAATATCGAATCAACAAAATCATTGCGAAAAAGAAATCATCTTACACGGAAACAATACATAGTGCGTCTACACAGAGCTTCAGATAAGCAACAACAATATTCATTCCGGAAATCAACCAATTTTTATGCGCCTTCATCACGCCAGAGAAAATCCAGATCACGCAAGCCACCATGATAGAAACAAAAATCCTGGAAGGTATATTTCTGTTAAAACCAGGCAACAGCGAAATAATATACAAAGGATACCCACTCGTCTATCGGACAACGAGCCATGGAAAACCAAGCATCAATTTCAACCTCACATTTGGACCAAAACAAATCTCCAATTTCAACATCTAGCTTTCTCCAAATTTTGTGACAAAAAATAATATTTTACCATATGTACATGTTAATTTAAGCCTATGGACATTATTCTTTTATATTTTAATCATTATTAAAACAATAATATTTATAATTAGATGCATAAAAACTAAAATTGTAAATAAAAATAAACACAAAATAAAGGTAGTAAACGACGACCCCCCAGGAGAAGCTTTATTCTAAGGGTGGAGGAGTTATATATATTATATTATAAACAATATTAGTTATACAATATTACACAGTATATATACAATATTACACAGTATATATACAATATTACACAGTATATATACAATATTACACAGTATATATACAATATTACTTGAACAGAAAAATGCACTCGGCTTATAAGATGTCGATTAAGCACAATTGCATTTTTCTCCCCCTTAACCCAAGGTGACTTAATGATGGACCGAGGGTAATTAGATTAGATTCTGTGTACACTTCTCCTGTATATCGGCGGAGCTACTACTTTTTAAATAAACGTTTTTAAAAAGGAAGATCTCGAATAATTATTTATCATTTTCATCTTTCAAAAATTCAATGTTCATCTCATCCAGACTTGATCACTTTACTGGGTCTTTCTACATTATATTGTAATCTTCAGTGAACAATTACACCAAACCTCAATAAATATGCAAAACATGTAATTTGATCCATACCGATTATCTTGGTCTTCCAAATGCCTATCCTCACTGTTGACGATGGACCTTAAGAGGAAATTTCACGAATTATGCAGAAACTAGATCAGATACAACGCTTTTCTATCTTACTGCGAAGTATGTATGATTAAGATTAAAAGGAGTTGGCCTGTTTACGACCAATATTTATTGTGCATCTCCTTTGTTGTCTAAAGCTATTCATTAATCAGATCCCTAAATTTTGTTAAGGCCTACAGTGTGTATTGTTCAGGATTTGGCTTTTCCTCTCCCAATTGTAAGCGTCTTGTGAATAGGCTTTACACCAACACGGTTGTTCCACTGGTTATGTTTCTTCTCCCTGACAATGTCTGGTTTGTTTCTGCTGCTCTGAGAATATACATGTGATTCCAGAGTCTGCAGTTTTCAGTTAAGATTTAGTAGTTCTGCTGTTAGTCAATGAAGGTTAAGGTTAGAAGGAGTTGACCTCTTTATGGCCTATTGCACCGCAGCCAATATTGGTCAATTGTACAAGCTCCAGTATTATCTAGGACTGTTCATTAAGCCTAAAGCTTTTTATCAGATCTGAAAGGGTTGTCTGTGTCCTTTTGGTCTTGGAGGAGTAAGAATCTCAGCCTGCTGAGGCCTTCGCACCGACAAAGGACTAGTTCCACTGTTTCTTCATCTTCCTGGCAATATCTGGCCTGTTTCTGCGGCTATGAGTCTCTACATATGTCTCGGGAGTCTGCAGTGTTCATTCAGCCGTCCAGGTTTAGTAGTTAAGGTTAAGGCTAGAAGGAGGTGGCCTCTTTATAACCTTAAGCAGTGTCACTAATAATTGCCTATCTTTGTTAATATGTAGAGCTGTTTGTTAAGCTTGAGGCTTTTTGTCAGGGTTCAAAGCTTACTTAAGGGTTGCCTTCATCCTTTCCTTCAGGCTTTGAAGGAGTAGAAATCAGCCTGCTTAGGCCTTCACACCAACAATGTTCCGCTATTTCTTCTTCTTCTTCTTCTTCTTCTTGGCAATAATGGTTTGTTTCTGCGACTGTGTGTATATGTATTGTTAGTACCAGAGTTAAATATTAAAAACAAACTTCATCTACCATTTATTGACTGTGTAATGATAATAAACAAGTTTGACTTTCAAATAATATCTAATACATTGAAATAATATGACAATAAATGCAATAAAAAAATTCATAGTGTTAAATTTAAATAGTTTGAAAATGTTGACATAAAATTTACTAGCAGGAACTTATCTTTGTTTGTTTAACATTCTCCTTTAAAATCGATATCAGCAAACTCACATGATCACGAAAATTGATATTCTAGAACATAAAGAATATATGTAAGTAAATATTTGAAATTTGAATAATTGTAAAATACTTACAGTATTTTTCTTTGTCATGAAGTTAGTCTGCAATAAGTTGAAATCTCTTTCAAATGATTTCATGACACCTTGTATATCATTTTTGTATTCATGAACTGGAATGCAGTCATAAGCAGACAAATTTATTTTTTTTATTTTTTCAGCTGCACAATTATGCAACTCTGTCAATTGCTTTGATTTATCATGAATTTCTTTAATAAGTCCCTTTAACAAATGGTAAATAAATTATTATAACCAATGAAGCTACTTGAATAGGTTGTTTGAATAAAATGGTTAAATTATTCAGAACAATTGACCTGGTGTCATTGCTTTATCATTGCCTGTGGAAGTGTAACATATTATATTTACAAATGCTAGGCAGAATACCAAATTTTAAAAAATATTTATTTAATAAGTATAAATTTTGATTTTAATTACTTTTGAAGTGTCATGCACCAATTAAAATTTAAGAATAATATAAAAATCACCTCTATTTCTGTTTCTATATGCACAAACTTCTTAACTTGTGTATTGAATTTGCTTGAACAAGAATTTTTTTGTAGTTGTCGTTTTTCTAATCCCTGTTTCTCTTGTACATTAGTTTTTAAGTTGTTTGTGTTGCTGATAATCTAAAACCATTGGATGATTATCAGTTATAACTATCTTATTTAATCATAAATTTTCTATTTATGGTTTTAATATTAAATATAACAAAAGCTGGGCATTTTGATAATGGACAAAATTAATTGTATTTTAGTGTTATTTATCATTATGTGATTGGAGTGCCAATTCGAGAGGAATGGACAATTGAACTGACTGGTGAATTGTTGAATAAACAGAGTAAGATACAGGGAGGTAGATTACTACTTCACTCAATTTCTAACAAGGTACAACTGTCTTAACTCACACTTACACAGAATTGGCAAGTATGGAGCCCAGCTTGCCAATATGGTGATTCGTCAATCACACATCCTTCAAATGTAGTATATGTCTCAAGGAAAGCCAGACAATGTAGTTGGGAGTGACAAAGCCAGACAATATTATTGTATTAGAAAACTTCTGTCAGGTAAATTATTATATAAAGGATAACCTGAGCACAAAAAAGAAGCAAATTGTTTAAGCAGTGGAGCCCATCCATATATAATCTGATGAGCGATTACAGATTGAAATCCAGATCACTGCAAAACCATTATTTTCAATTACATACCAGTTTGCAGATAATATATGTAGGTACTCCTTTTTGCTCTTTTACATTTTTATTATATTTTAATATTTTATAAGTAATTGTTGTTTAGATTAGGCTAAATAAACAGTTTATTAAAAATTAAATGATTAACAAATAGAATAATAATACAAATTTGTAGATATTAAAAAGCCAGAACTGGGAGATTTACTCATTTTTGCTCTTTTACGTTTTTATTGTATTTTATATGTAATTGTTTAGATTAGGTTAAATAAACAGTTTATAAAAAAGAAAAGAATAACGAATGGCATAAGCATACATACTCAATATCAACATGTTGACTTTTTCCAAATTAGTTTTTCTGTATATACAGGAAATAAATTTAAACCCGATAATTCGGGATCGGGTTTGTATGTGAAATAAAATAGAAAATATGTGCACATACAGGGTGACTGGTGATAAGTGTCAAAAATTTCAGGAGGTGTTTCTATTCACCATATGCAACAAAAAACTTCCTATAAACCCCTGTTCAAATCTCAATGGTAAAGAAGTAATTTAAGGTTTTGGGCGTTTTTAAATTTTTCAACTAGGTCCACCAAATAACTTATAAACTTCAACATTTACTACTAAATACTATAAAACCACCTGAAAGAATGTTAAATTTCCACGTTGAGACGTTCCAGCAGATTGCATGTTCCAACGACTTCATTCTTGCAGTCGTGGCACTCTCAACACGACACGCAAGAATGGCACAATTACACAGAAGACAAACACTTTGAGCCCTGAAGATGATCTCAATAAAGATCGAAACGTTGGCACGATAAAGAAAATATTTTTCTGAAACCTATATCACACCAGACCGCATCTCACGATTTCTGAATAATTTTTTTTTCTGAATTTTTCGCGCAGAATTTTTTCATTAATTCTGCAATGTAAATAGGTTTCCTTACAGCAAATTTAACATTCTTTCGCGTGCAAACCAGATTTTTCTATAGTCAGTAATTCTGAAGTTTATAAGCAATTTCATGGACCTAAGTCGAAAAATTAAAAAACACCCAAAACCTGAAATTACTTATTTACCATTGAGATTTGAACAGGGGTTTAAAGGAAGTTTTTTGTTGCATATGGTGAGCAGAAACACCCGAAATTTTCAACACTTATCGCTAGTCACCCAGTATATGTATTTACTTTCTAACAAATATGGAAATAAAAATGAAAAATATGTAATATAAAAAAAAATAGTTATGCATATTTTAAAAGAATTTTACAATTTACACATACTAGTTGAATAATAAGAATGAATGAATAATATATAAAATAGTTATTATATAGAATATATAATAATATATAAAAAGTTAATAAAATAGAAAATAAACCTTTAAAAAATAAATAATATATTTGAAATAATGCACATTTTTTAACTTTTTGTAAGTAAAAATATATATATCTTACTAATTCTAAAGAAAATTCTATACAATAAAAATGCATTTTTTTTAAATGTTACAAGTGTAATTATATTAGATATTTTAAATAATGCACATTATTAAATTTTCTCGAAATTTATTAACAACTTGAACCTAAGTTCTCCAAAACTTTTCTTACATTTTTGCTCATTTTTTAAAATTTTCTAAATTTTATTGTTTATTTTATCAAATATGGTCCAAAATGTGTAATTACATGTAAAATCTTCCCAATATTTACAAATATGTAAAATAAACTATTGTTTATTTGTTTGTAAATAGCATGAAACGAACTAAAAGTATCAAAAATGATGTACGAGGTGAAAAAAAAAAAAAAATCGTACCTCTAAAGAATTATGTACATAAGTTTTCCACAATGTATCCATTATCCCCTCTGAAATATTTATACAGTAATTATTTAAGACCAATAATTATAGACTAGTTTTTTTTTTAAATAAGCTACATCTATTTTTACAATAAAAATTACCTTTCATAATGGTGAGATTATTTTCAAAAGATCTAAACGAATGTTCATATTCTGTAATTTCTTTCCTATTTATAAACATTGCTATTTTATTATAGATTTATAATATTATTGTAAATTATTTAAAATACTCCAACTAATCATAACTTACCTTAATTTATCAATTTCCACTTTCATATTTGCATAGTCCATTTTAAGTTTTATTTGTTTCTCATTTCTCAGCTTTTGTTGAGCTTGAATTCGAAAGTAGTTCTTTTCCTTTAGTTTGTTTAGATAGTCCTAGAAAGAGTACATATCTTATAAAATTATATATCATATACAATAAACAAACTGCATGATATGTGTGATATTAACAAATATTTAAACATATTTGCAATGGTATAAAAGTACAAATGTATAAATATATCTATGAATTATTCAGGTTGCATAATATTCATACCTGAACTTCCTTTTCATCTTGGTGCTTTTGTGCCAATTCTCTTTTCAATTTTTCATTAAAGAGTGTTGGGTTAGTTGACTTTAGTTCTACATACTCTTTACGTACTTCACGCTCATAGTAAATTCTCTAAAACCATGATCAGACAATCAGTATATTTGTTTGTCAGTTGAAATTGAGTCTTGAGAAATTTTACCTGTGCCTTTAATTCATCGCTTCTTAAAATATTTGCAAAAACAAAGTTTATCAAACTCTTTGCTAGAGTTGCAAAATTGAGAGTTTTAAGTGTTTCATCAACATCCTTGTGAGCAGCAGACAAAGTGGCGATCAGAACTGTTTTTGTGTTTCCTTGAATCGAACTTTTCAGATAGTGAGTTAAATTTGAATTCCTGCAAAGTTAATTTCATTTATCTAAAATAGACCTGAATTAATCAAATTGAGAAATTACATTATAATAATTAGTAAAAGATTTAGGTAATACTCAAGGTCCTGTGACTGTTCAAGGAAAAAATAATAGTAGACACGTAAATTTATAAAAAGGTTTGATGAGCAGTAAACTTTTGGAACTTCAAAAGCTCTAGACGGGAAATGCTTCTAAATATTTTTTATTTACATAAGTATTATGAAATATTAGTTATAGCTTTTGATTTTTTTAATATGTAACAGATAAATAAATGGGGTTCTTCTGTTATACAGATTCTTAAGGGAAAAGGAGCAAATTGTGATAAGGTCTGTCTTACTGAGACAGGCTCTTTGTTATTTATCCTTGAGAGCTTGGCTATTGTGATGGCGGCTTTGGAGCTTCTCTGACCCAAACTATCACATTCTATTTGTTTTAGGGTGCTTTGCAGAATTGAGAATTTTGTCATTTGTCTTTAAAGAGGATTTTTTTTCAATAGCTGCCGGTGATTTTTCAATTTAAAGAGTTCATTTCTTAATCGGCACCCATTTACCTCTGGTCAAACAATCGTTAAAGATAAAAAACAATGTACATATGCCGATAGAATGGGCACAAAGAGGACCACATGGGTCTTTGATCCACTACAATCATCTTTCAATCCAAATTGCTATCCAGAGTGACATATATATATATATATATACATGGTCATAGTCATCTCGTAGGACGCATTAATTTGCAGGACAACATGGTATATACTTGTATACCTGAGTTCAACCAATATTTGACTGTATTTCCTAATGAAGAACCTATTAGTATAAGCCGCCAGGATGGGACTACAGTAAAACGACTAAAAGGAGTATTTTTACTGAACATCAACAGCAGTAAAGTGGTCTACAGGAACAGAGAATTGTACCACTCTTCCAAAACTTATGGACATCCAAAAGTTATTAGTAACATTAAGCTCAAATTGAGCAAGAATCAACAGCCAAAATTCTCAATTAACATTAAAAAATTGGGATTAGAGGAGCTGAAACTCAGTCACGTTTTGCCAATTATCAGGACTTCCTACATTTCAACATCCATGAGCATATGGACCATGCCTCTACTGTTTATTGGTTGTAGCCTCAGCTTATGGAGTCCTTCACATGGTATGGCACACGGAGACAACCCTTGGCCATTGCAATCCCTATCAATCAGCCGCCCCCGGCAGCTTCATTTGGTGATGGAGGAGTTACACCTGCACAAATACGTTAATTCAGCGACAGATGATGTTGCCACTGTACAGATTCGGAGAATGTGTGTAAGCAAAAAACCCTTCCCTGTTCACTATTCACATTACATTTGTAAAGACAAAATGAGATTAATCATATCCGTGAACAGGAAAGGTTCTTCTCAAATTGTAAGTTGCGTTTAACTAATAAAGTTTTTTAAAAAGACTTTTGATTAGTCAACACACGCAACTGGCACAAGTAATGAGAATGAACCAGGAGGACTGCATTCGACTTATCCAAATATATCTCAGCTAATGATTTTTTTGGAATGCTAAAGATAAAACTCATTGTAACCAGAACAAGAGAGAGGATGTGTGGAAGGAAATGAGCATCAAAATGGGACAAAGACAAAAAAAAATACATTAAAAAGTAATGCCATGAAGCAAATACTGATGCAGCAGTTGGTGTATTTATAAACAGGATGCTTGTCTTGTACAAATTGATGTCTCATTTTGTTTCACCTCTAAGTTGTGAAATGTTTTGCCTTGTGGATATGGTTAACCCGAGACGGCGTTTGACGAGTGATTCTTGCGTTTAGTTGAATGAGTGCTTTTTTTTTCACAAAATGCAAACCCAGCTAGACCTTATTACTCACTCTTGGTCCCATAAATATTAATAATAACAGTAATCACATTGCACATAGAAACATGTGCACATGCAATAAATAACAAATGTCTCAAGGGTGCAACAATTCAGATAGCCAGAAAGCTCTAAAGGCTTTCCAATCCAATGAGATCAATTCAAAATTAGCCTGGAACTGCTGGAATATCTTTTTTAAAAAATCTACTGGTATCTTAATTTCTTATATGATATACTAAAGGCTTGTAGATGGGAAATGGTATAGGCTTAGGCATAAAGGGGCCAAAATGTAAGCCTATTAAAGGTGAACTGCTACCAAAAAAAAGTCCACATGGAATAAATAACAAAATCTCAAGGGTGTAACAATAACAATATCTGATAGCCAGACATTTCTAAAGGGTCTATAAGTCTACGAGATCAACTCAAAACTTGCATGAAATTGCCTGAATATCCTAAAAAACTGGAATCTAGGAATAGCCAAACTTTAAGGTGGGTCCCAGGCCATGAGGGAATTTCAAGTAACGAGGCAACAGACATCCTAGCTAAAAAGTTACATTCAAACAATAAGGCCCAAATCCTATTTGTGGCATAAATTATAGCCACAGTACAAAAGCTGAACTGGAATTTGGGTTACTAAAGAGCACAACAAATATTGAGGGGGTAAACCAGGCATAAGATAAGCAGAAAGCCTACTCGCAAAATTAAAAACCCTAACCATGTCTAAAAGAGAGACAACTGCCCTGCATAGCTTGGAAAGGCTTTCTTGAGCAATGTAGACCTCAATACTCTACCTCAGAGAAGAATTAAAGAAAGCAAAATCTTGTAGGAAAACTAGTATCAAAGCTCTAACACAATAGATACAAATTTAAGTGGAAAATGTGACAATCCCTATGACCCCAAAAGGGAAAGTGAATAAATTTAGATATTTGTACACAATTTATTAATGTTATTTATGTTACACATATGTTAATGAAACATACTAACTCAGATATAACCGTACACCTACCTGAAAGGGATGTATGCAGTTCCATTGGCCAAATGTGTGATAACACGGCTTAGAGTTGACAGTGACTTTTCTAAATTTTCATTCTGCGACTCAGTACCACTGGTAACTCCAGAAAATGATGTAGGGTTTGATCCAGCCAATTTAACAAAAGTTATTTTACCAATTTTACATGTATTAGACATGTTATTATTTACAATAACCTTTAATGTAAAAACAGAGTGGAAGAAACTAAAATTAAATAAAAGATATACATATATAAGTATCATTTGCAATTAAATTTATAACACTTACCGAAAATTTGAGTTAAAAATACAAGAGCAAAACATGTTCAATTCTGTTTCAGCAACACATACCTTGATTGTTTATTTAATGAAGTGTACATTTTTTTATTGCCCTCTTTTAGGACTCTGTTGAATTCAGGGATGTTTTTTACCACAACCTCTTTCAAATTTTGAACATACATTTCTCCTTTAGATCCTTCACAAATTCTATTAACAATAAAATTTTAAAATCCAATAATATGGAAGTTTAAGAAAACATCTATTGTTTTACTTCAGTTTCTTTTCAGTGAAACTATCAGCCAAGAGGTCGACAATCTTTTCTTTGCATATTGCAAAATATGATATTTTGACCATAAAATCAATATTTCCTGAACAGTAGAGAGTTTTCAGTACATCGTTACAAGTCCTTGGAATTATTCCACTCTTGCACTCCTACAAACAAACAAAAATTGTTATACAGGGTAGTCATGAAAGTAATCTACTTATTTTTCACAGATTGGTCACACTTCAGAAATTAATTTGAACTAATTTCAGTTACAACTGGAATCCCAAGGGGATCACATTTGGGTCCTTTATGATATTTAATTTTTATAAATGACCTTATATTCTTT
Source organism: Cimex lectularius (assembly GCF_000648675.2). Lineage (NCBI taxonomy): Eukaryota > Metazoa > Arthropoda > Insecta > Hemiptera > Cimicidae > Cimex > Cimex lectularius. The sequence continues at coordinate 2,542,153 of NW_019392675.1, read as the reverse complement.
CTTTCTGCTACATCATTTTTATTACATGCTGATAATCCTAAAGTTTTCCTCTCTATAAAATCAACACAAGACCCTCTTCTTTTGTAGCAACCTGTAGATAAACTTAGTTTCTGGTAATAAATAAATTAACTGTATAAATTTAAATGTAACTATTGGGTTGTCCGGAAAATAATGCAGGATTTTAAGTTTTCATTAAAAAAAATCTATATAAAATATTCTGTTTACGTTTACAGGATTANTTTTGATTAAAGAACATTGCTTTAAAGTAACTAGTTTCTTTTTTTTTTTGTTTAATACCAAAATCCTGCATTATTTTCCGGACAACCCAATAAATGCTAGTAATTTTGTTTAATCGTTCATCCAGTACCATTGTGCATAATTATTCTTTCAATAATACACTAAACAAAGTATTCATTGTCAAAGACTTGTGTATTTTATTTGATAGCAAGTGAAAATTTAAGAAGCATATTATCAGAACTCATGAAAAAGCTCTTAAAATTCTGGGTTTTGTAAGAAGAAACACTCGTAATTTTCATAATCCCAATTTATCATTGACATTGTACAAAATTCTTATTGGTACTCTTAAATTTTCTACTCTTGTAGAAATCCACACTGTTCATCCCATTCTGAAATTTTAGATAAAGTTAAAAAACAATTTTTAGAATCCTTAATTTTTGATATCAAATTTAAAAAAAAATAATAATAATAAATTTGTCTAACACAAATATTATTCCAATTCTCCAATGAATTAATTCAAATCTTTTTCACACATATTTTTGTACTCATTCCAGTAATTAAAGTAGCTGATATTTCATCCTCGTTCTTTAGATAAAAAGATATTCTAATGTAGATGAAATAATTTACAATTTTCAGTTAAAATCAGTGTCACGAGTGGGAATCGAACCCATGACCTTCAGCTAAATATGCTCCAACACTTGTGCTATCGTGATTTCGTCCCTCTCGTACACCAACTCTCCATCTCAACCTACAACCATTCAAATTGTCCTTCTTTTTGCCATTTTCAAATGTCGTGTAATCAGGATTCGATTCTCAGCGACATATGTCCACGGAGAGCTGTTTAATGAAGTGATACTTCTTTTACTTATTAAATATTGTATATTTAAAATTATTATATATTAAAATATTATATATTAAATATTATGTCCATTTGTGTTTTAGTGGTCAATTGACCAAGTTACTTCTTTCAATTAATTATTCCTTTTATGCAAGATCTTGGTTGAGATAAAAAAAGTCAGTGTCATGAGCGGAAGAAATGGCAGGAGAAATGAAAAATGGTAAAAAGGAGGGAAAATTCGAATGGTTGTAGGTTGAGATGGAGAGTTGGTGTCCGAGAAGGTTGAAGTCACGATAGCTCAAGTGGCAGAGCAGCAGCGTATTTAGCCGAAAGTCGTGGTTTCGAATTCTGCTCGTAACACTTTTTATCTCAACCAAGACCTTATATAGAAAGAATAATTAATTGATTGAAAGAAGTAACTTGGTCAATTGACCACGAAAACGTAAATGGATTAATATTCAGCTAAAAGTTGGTACCATACAATTTTTCTTAATTATTTTGTTGGTAGGAAACAATTATACAATTACTGACATAATCAAATATAATGAGTAGAAGTCAACCGGTTCACATAAGTAAAAAAATTAAGGATAAATTTTATTATTTTAAACTCCAGGTCAATGACCTAGAGCTTTGTTATAATGGTGTACCCTTACAGATTGGAAATTTCAGGAAATTGAGAAGGCACTTGTCAATGTATTAACTCATTATAACACAGAGGGATTTCATAAGCAAAGGGTGCATTTATAGGAACAGTGATTTCCAATTAAAAATAGAACAATTTGATGATACAAACCAGAAATGAGCAGCTGGGAACAACTGGGACTTAGGCAATGCAATAACCAATAAAATTATTATTTAAAAATTGAACTCAATGAAGAATTTCCAAGCATAAGGGTAATAGCCAATTATTATAATTTTACATAATTATATCCATCCATTCATTCATCGTTTACTAAAATCTTTTAGAAAAATGTCCTTACATTTGTTATGGAGAAAAGATTTATAGGTGAAGTGCCATCCAGTGTGTAAGCCTTTCCACTCTTGCTTTGTCCATAGGTGATGAAGGTACAATTGAAGCCTTCTAAAGCATCCTTTACAAATGGTGCCACAGCAGCATCATAAAAGCTGCTCTAAATGTATGCAAAAATAACATAATTATTTACAGTAGCAGAAAAAATATTAAGGTATATTCTATATTTTGTAATTCATAATTAATGGTGTAGAGAAACATATCCTTCTACTTCTAAGAACTGGTACAGGGGACCTAATAGTCGACTCTCTTGCCCGAGAACTGGTTTTATTTTGAGTGATATGCCTACTCGCCCCTTGTAAGGAACCAAGGCATGACACCCTTTGTGACACACTTAACTTTTCCCTATATCAGGATACCTGTGTACGTTTAAGACCAGAAATAGGTGCCCATGTGTCAGTCAGATAAGGTCTATCATTAGTTGGGTAAGCAGGACCTTTTCCTTGCGGTTTAAACTCTCGGAGGGCTATTGTTCAGTTGTACTCTTAATACGCAAGAGCTTCTTCATAGTTTGTCCTCACGGAAGTGGCTTTTGCGACCTCGTCTGTAAGTGATTCCCTTCACCCAATGGGTATTCAGACAACAGGAGACTATTGTATTAGTAAAACCGTCAAATAAATTACTCCATGCTTTTCCATATGAAAATAATAAATTATTAGGTAATTTGATAAAAAGGTTTTCATTTCAAATAAAACGTATGTCAAAATCAAAATGGAAAATTGTCAATAAATTTATAATTTGTATAAATAAATATTTACCTGTGAAGTTTCAGGCCCAAATATTTCATCAAATTCATATCGCATTTTTTTGTCTTCAATGGTAATTTGACATTTGTCATATTTTATATAACCTGAATCAACTGATGGCCTACAAATCAATAAAATTAATAATCCATTGAAAAAATTAGAATATTTAATAAGTATAGTAAAATAAAATAATTCCTGTAATACAAGAGGGCTTAACCTGCTGGTTGTTGTGAACAAGAGGTCAAACCTCTTTACAATTTTTTTCATTTTATGATCAATTAAATTAAAAAGCTGGAATTCGAACGCAGAACAGCTAGTATGGCTAAATGCATATACAAGTTGGATGCATTAAGCCCTCATGTATGACAAGAATTATTTTATTTTTTACTTAGTTTAAATAAAATTTTAATGATTATTTGGAGATTGTGTGATGCGGTCTGGTGTGACGTAGGTTTAGAAAAACATTTTCTTTATCGTGCCAATGTTTCAATCTATGAGATCTCAATAAAGATCGAAACTTTGGCACAATAAAGAAAATGTTTTTCTAAACCTACGTCACACCAGACTGCATCCCACAATCTCCAAACAATCATTAATTAACAATCACTAAACACCACACATATAAACAATTCAATACTTATGTTCTACTGAGGCTCATAATATCAGATACATAAAAAAATGTAGCACACTGGCTGATGTTTCAAAATTCCATTGATTTCCGTATTTAAGTATACCATACTTGTTTAAAACTGTGACACTCAGTGTTCAACGTTTTTATATAGTCTTACATGTCTTATTACACATAAAATACTGGTGGATGTTGTTGATGTGTTCTAATGGCTACTGTTTTCCAGTATCTTCGCAATACACAGTATTTAATACTTTTAGGGTACTTTTCACAATAAATTAATTATAAATATACCAGATATTTTGTTGAGAAGTCCCTTTGATTTTAGTGTAAAGAGGATACAAAATACGTGTGTACGGCACAGTATTTCTTTTGTACCTAAATAGAGGTAGTGAGTGAGTTGTTAGGGCATACACTTGTATTTGATCTTTGTTTATTTAATAATACATAATTAATAATTATAAATATATTATTCTTGGAAGTAAACATAATGTGGAAGGAAGTAGAGCTTCAATTGAAACAAAAAATGTGTCAGTCCTCATTCGTATTTCCAATTTATTACCTAAACCTAAGAATGCCACAAGTGAGAACATCCAACTAACTTTTTTAAAAGGATTCAAGTGAGAACTTCACCTTCTTTTAAAATAGCAGGATGTTTTTTCCTTTCAACGTAAAACAGAAACCCCCCAGCAATGCAGGAATGATATTAGAACTGAAATTAAAAAACTTCCTTGACAAAAATATCTGATTGACTGAAATGGAGAAAATTAATGAAATCTTAAAAGGAAACAATTATTTTGTTATACAGGGAATCTACGATCAAATTATATTAAGTTCCTACTAGTATGCTCCCTTTACCTCTGTTGACAGTGGAAAGTTTCTATAGAAATGATGAAGGTGGGGTGAGCATATAGATTCACTTTTTGTAAAAAGTGGTTTTACTCAGATTTATGTTGTTAATTGTTATAATCCATTAAATGCTTTGACTAGAAAATTAAATAGGAATGATGAAGATGGGGTACGTAGTCACTTTTTGTAAAAGGTGGTTTTACACAGAGATTTAAATTAATTTAATTTTTAAATCTGTGAGTAGAAACACCTTTTATAAAAAGTGAAAAAAAAAGTTGGAATGCTTTTGTCAAGGTACAAATATTTTTGAGAGGTAAACCCTGTAGTTTTACATAAACTAACTTTGAAATTGTATATCATAGTCAATTTTAATTCAGATCATGAACTTTTCATTGCCTATAAATCCGGGCTGTAGTGATAACATTATTTAATGTTTGAGTTACTCAAGTGGCTTTAAAGGTTTAATATTTAATAATTAATAAATATATATTTTATTACACAAATTGAACATTGTAGCATTATCCACACTGAACTAAATCAGGTTGAAATTAAAAATTGTTTCCTGTTTTCAGAAATGATTTTTTTTTTTTTAATAAAGCAGCTGCAGCACTTCCTTAATCCCAGGCTTTTCTCATTTGAACTCTAGATTGTAAATATTTTTCTCATTTATAATGATTATTGATTAATAAAGCTGTTTAATATTTTAGATACTTAACTAAATGCAATATACAATTTCAATATGACTTTCTTTTTACTTACTTAATCCTAATAAATGTTTTTACTCTTGCCATGACTGGAGCTGATGAAAGGTGCAAGCAATGTTTATTTGATAAGAATGATACATAAACAAGTTTATCAACAAATTTTAGACACTATACATTGACCTTTAACCAAATGAAACTAAATTCAAAGGGTGGGGTTGAGATGGGATGTTAGTGTCCAAGTGGATCGAGATCTCAAGTGGTAGAGCAGCGGCTTATCTAGCCGAAGATCGTGGGTTCGAATCCCGCTCGTGACACTGAATTTTTTATCTCAACCAAAAACCTTAATTAATTGAAAGATATTAATTGGTCAAGCGGATCACAAAAAATACTGAATTTAATAAGTTTAAATGAAGTGTACCTTCACTAAAGCTCTCCATGGCCATTTCATTTGTCACCGAGAATCAAATAGATTACACGACATTTGAAAAATGGCAAAAAGGTGGGAAAATTCAAAAGGTGGGGTTGAGATGGGATGTTAGTGTCCAAGTGGATCGAGATCTCAAGTGGTAGAGCAGCGGCTTATCTAATCGAAGATCGTGGGTTCGAATCCCGCTCGTGACTCTGACTTTTTTATCTCAACTAAAAACCTTTATCAACAAATTTCAGACACTATACATTGACCTTTAACCAAATGAAACTAAATTCTTTATCCGACCTTGAAAATTGGTGCCAAAATAATAAATGTTCCTCAACATAAACAAATGTAAACTCATTACATTCTATCACTGTGAATTAAGATTGGTTTATGAGTTTTATTATTATAAATTATTTGGATTTAATATTGCTAGGTGTGACTGTAAAAGATCTTGAAGTTTTATTTATTTATTTAACCAGCAGCCACACCCTTTTTATAAAAATGTACAAAATGGCAAGGTGGCTAAGGCTGGGACACCCAACCTTTCAGATATAACTAATGTGATCCGGCCCTATGGTGCTAAAAATGCAACTAGATTAAAAAAAAGTGGTATGGTCAGTGGATCCAATCGGAGAAGCTCTCATGTATCAAGAATACTGTCGATAGGCCCTTGGAGGATTCACTGGCAGAAGAGTCATCTTCACCTCATTAAGATGTGAGGTTGAAACCTGGACAATTACTTTGGGGCAAAAGCTCATGTATATGTCTTAGAGACAGGTTGCTTGAATGTCCCTCTTAATTGAAGGGTACCATTCCTTGGCTCCATATAGATTCTTGTGAGAAGAATGACACACTAGAATTGTGCTTGAACATGGCAACAAGTATTTTGGTCCCCTGTTCTGATTTTTAGGGGTAACAGTACTATTTTACTGTATATAATACTTTACTGATATATCACTTTTTTTTCTTTTTTTCGTGTGAGTATTGAGATTTAAAGTATTTATTAGCATGAATGTGTAGTATGAGAGGAACGATGGCAGAATATTGAGTACCCCATCAACCCTCAATTGAGTTAGTTATATTTTAATATGTGTGGAAGATGAAGTTGGAATGTAAAGTACTCCACCACCATAACTGAGTGAATGGTATGTAAATAGGAAATAATGTATTTAAGAGTGAGTGGGTTTAGGGCAGAATCTGAAATTTCCTAGCTGTTGAAATCCGAAGTTGTAGCTTTTTAATGAAACTCATTAATGTAAGACCAAATTAAAAAGACATTTAAGCATGAGTTTTGAACCAAGGAAACATCTTATTTGTTATTCTATGAAAAGCTGCATCTTTCATCCGTTCTACTACGTTGTAACACGAAGATTTGTACACTGGGCCTCTGTCTTTTCATAAAACAAGATGTCCTCGCACTCATTCTGTTGGGTGAAATAAAATACTGCAAGTGTATAAACAACACAAAGTAAAGTATTACAAATACTTTAATAATAATTTAAATAAAAAATAAAGCTACATAAAAGAAAAAGAATGTTTTTGAACTAATAAACAATCGTGGAAATTAAACCAAGTAATGTCATGCAGTGACATTAATTAAAATAAAAAATAGACAAGAAAAATAAACTGTTCCAATTTAAAACTAAACATGCTTTCAAAAAATTAATATATCTGGGACTTGGTCAGCTCACGTGTCCTGCATAAGTCTCTTGGACTTGTTCACATACCCCAAGATTTTAGACGATTTTATCTGGGGGAGTGATTTAGTGATGTCCTCTCCTTCAAAGATTTCAAATCTAGACCTAGCATAACTATCACACTCTGCGAGGTAGTGCCTTGCCGTTTCTTCTTTTATTTCGCAAAAACGGCAAAAGTGATCTGGTAGAATACCCATTATGGAGAGGTGTTTTCTCAGTGGGCAGTGGCCCATCAGAATACCTATCAGCCTCCTAATTCCCTTCCTTGAGATAGAGAATAGCCATTTTGATTCTGCTGGTTTGATTGCCTTAACTCTTTCAATTGCCTGTGTCCAGGGGATAAATTCCACTCCCTAAGGAATTGTTTCATGCCCCAGTTATTAATACTCTCTTTTGCTGTGCTCATAGAGTGAGGTAATACCGGTTGTGGACCGACAAACGCAGTATTAGAACCTTCTTTGGCCAGGCCATCCGCCTTTTCATTGCCATGGTGTCCTTTATGTGCTGGTATCCAAATAAGGGTTACTTTGTTCCCAAACCTGGAAGAAAAAAATTCTAATATCTTTTCCCCTAATTTTATTTTCCATAAGTGTTCTACAACACACATTAATGGCCCAGATTTCCACCTGAAAAACGGAGATGTTATTGCCAAGAGGGGAGGAGATGCTGATTCCTAATTCCTGCACCACTTCCTCTACCTTTGATAAGTGAACCATCTGTGTAGTAGTCTATGTTGCGATGGTCATCATCCAAACTATTAATTACATTCATAAGGGGTGACTACCTGAAAGTACTTTTTCCCCGAAGGGGTTTTAATCTTTTTATCACTAATGCTTAATAATAGGCCGTTAACCTTACTCAATGGTTGTGAGATTTTAGAGTGACCTATGTTGATGATTCGCTAATTAATCTGTAGCAGCTGATTAGTGCTCTGACCTTAACCTCAATGTGTAGAGGTGTGGTATTGGTTATGATTTCAAGTGCTAGGGTGAGTGTAGTTGAAAATGCTCCTCTCATCATCAAACAGCCTAGTCTTTGAAATGACCTTAATTTGTTACTGTTCCCTTTATTTTCTAGACCGGTTGCTAATAACATTATACAGGTCATAATCTCTGCGTATGTAGAAGCGTGTCCTGAAAAAATACTATGCCAGAATCAACATCACTGGTGGAATAAAGATCTCACTAGTTTAAGAAAAAGAGTCAGAGCATTACACAAAAAAGCCCTGCAATAGAACTCTGAACTGTACTGGAGAGATTATTTCTCCATGAAGAAAGAATATAAAAAAAGAGTTAAGGAAAACTAAGAGTAAAGCCTGGTGGGACTATTGTACAAAACAGAAAATATTAAGGAAAGTGCTCGTATTTTTAAACTTCTTGGAAAATATTATATTAATCGTTTAAGTTTATTACAGGATGATAATGGGGTGTACACCACATCCTGTGAGGAGACCCTGAACCTGATGGCTAGAATTCATTTCCCCAGGTCAGACTCTTCCACTATCCTAGCCGAGGTTGAACTACCAACACCAAACTGGGATAAGGCTAATGAGGTAATTTCTTGGGAGGCCAACAAATGGGCAGTACAGTCCTTCAAGAAATACAAGGCAGCCGGGGTGGATGGAATATTCCCTGCCCTCCTTCAACAGGATACAAATTTTGAGGCATAATATGAACAAAAACTTCACTCACTGAAATTCAAGAAAAATTAGATCTGTTCCGTTCAAAAATAAATATTTTAGAAGGCACAGAAGCCAACAAAGTTACCTAATTCAGTTTCAAGAATTAGTATATGCAACAATTTCATAAGTTCACTGAAAGATCCTTTACAAAACAACTTAGTGACCAGGAACCCGAAAACTTTGTTACAAATTGAAAGGTTGCTAGTTAATGACTTCCAATACATGAATTATGAACCATACGCAGAGTCATCCCATTTAAAACCTTTAAAAACATTTCAGAATTCTCATCCCAGGAAATGTTTAACACAAATTTCACGACTGGACCGGTGCATATAACACCAAGACCCCTTAACCCTCAAGGAAAATTTGCACCTAGAATGCCAATAACCAGCACACAAAACACAAAGCCCACACCGATGTCAACCCAAACGACTCAAAGCTGGCAAAGAAACAGACATCCCAACAATTACTTTACACAATAAAATAACAAATTTGGTCAACACAACCTAATTATATAACGGAAGAACTTAACCATATGAGCAAGAAATCAGCTAAATGAAACAACATGATGACTCATTGTTTAGAGGTTCCCGAACACTACCCGAATTTCGGATGATGACGAACTGGGACAAAGTTCGTCTCCTGTACATCAAATTACCTAAGTACAATTTAAAAATATTATTAGATACCGGAAAATCAGGACATATCACATGAATACGAAAGAAAAACTAGCTATAGAACAATTGACAAAAGAATTTAGAGACATATTTCATCAAGAAGGCACACCTCTAACATTCACGAATGACATAAAACATGTAATAAAAACGAAAGACGAGGTACCAATCTACACTTAATCCTATAAATATCCTGAGATATATAAAAACAAAGTTAAACGACAAATTGACAAAAATGTTAGAACATAACATAAAAAAAAACTATGCGATATTAGTGTACAACACTATTCACTCAGTTACAAACCTGAAGTCAATCGAAATAATTACAGGTCATATACAACAGGAATTTCTATTACCTATAAATTTAGAGTCGCAATTTTTAGATGATTATATTAGCAAACATATAAAGTAGAAATAATATATAAAAAATAATCAATGAAAATAGATAGAAACATAAAGAAACAGTGACAGGAAAACGCAACGAGGATAGAGAAGAGATCTCAGCTATTCCCGAAAATATTTATGTAAGAAACCAACAGAAACAATCGAAAACAAAAATTTTATTAAAAAGGAGAAAATAAAATCTCATAATCCTTTAAGGAAAACAGCTATAATTGAAAAATCCCATCGTAATACCAGACCGAATATTCATTTAGCAAATGTAAACAGACCTCAGAAAACAATTTACCAGTTTAATACTAGAAATGTCGATATTACAGAGCCTGGACCTTCGCGATGTCAGCTGCCAGGCCTGCATTCTAGATAAAAAATATCTCACGCAACATCGGAATTCTACCGATATCATTAGGAGAAGCGAGAATAATTACGTCAGAACACATTTTGATGCATTACTTACTTGGCAGAAACATTTAGGAATATTCAACAAATAACATCAGTTAAAGATACTTTTAATCAATTACATATCCTTTATCAATTATTACTAGAAATAATGCAAGATATTGAAAATTCAATAACTTTTTGCAAATTGCAAACAGTGCATCCAAGCATTATAAGCACCCGTCAATTATTTAGATTTAAAAAGATTGGAGAACCGATTATAAATTAAGTTACCCTTAGAAGTGAAATGTGAGAATATCATAGACTTTGAAAATATGTTAAAAGTTGACTGTAGAATAGAAACAAATCAAATAATTTACTTCTTGCGATTATCATTATGTGGTGAAGATAAATTTGAATTATATAAATTACAACCTATTCCCTATATACATATATATGGTCAGTATACATATGAAAAAAGGAAGATCTCGAATTATTATCCATAATCTATATCTATATATATATATATATTATGGATAATAATTCGAGATCTTCTTTTTTCCATTATTAAGTCACCTCGGGTTAAGTGGGAGAAAAATGCAATTGTGCTTAATCGACATCTGATAAGCCGAGTGCATTTTTCTGTACAAGAAACGCTATAACTAATAGTTATATTATTGGGTTGTCCGGAAAATAATGCAGGATTTTGGTATTAAACAAAAAAAAAANTGTATGTGTGTGTGTGTGTGTGTGTGTGTGTGTGGTATATGTATAATTTTTTTTTTAATTAGGAAAAATAAATTTTTTGTAGATCTTAACACTGACGTTTTCCGCGTGTCAGATTGCAAAATTGGAACCTTCTCACCGTGCCTAAGCACTAAACCTTGTGGCGGGAGTTAGCTTAGGATTGGTGCCAGTGTCGGTGATAACAAAATTTCAGAAATTAATAAGTTGAACATCTTCAGATTTAGGAAAGAGGAAAGGTGTGGAAACGAATAAAAAAATTAAGAATATGAAGGTGTTTCAAATGAGTGCCTGGCCGGCTTGGAGCATCGTCGGTCAACAAGTCGAGAATAGAATTTTAACTCAGTGTAACACTAGATAGAGAAGACCAGATTTAGAATTTCCTTTGACTCCTTAGCTCTCATTCAACCTAGACGCTTGTGTTTAAAAATAGCCTGCCTCTGGCAAACTCCCAAAATAAAAAGAGAGGCGGATAGTGTATGAGTGAAAAAAGGAGAAATTCCCAGTACGTCCGAGTCTTGTAAGAAATGACCCATTGCTGCAAAAAGGGATTTCTGTTGATTTAAAACATAAGTTGAATCTTTTAAATTTTGTGAAGTCAGTGCTTAAAAATTTCGTTCGGTATGAGTGATTTACCCGAGCCAGTTCAAAAATGTGTTGCTGTGCTGAAAAATGCTGCTGAAGACACAGATAAACTCTCTGCACTGTTCTTGGTAACGAGTGTCATCAAAGGTGGAGAATGTTCGGACGCGGTGAAGGTGGCACTTTACGAAGCCATCGGTGTCGATTTCTTGACAAGGATGTTGAATCCGGTGGCATCCGGCTTTTCGCCTGATTGCCCTTCACCGATCCTAAGATCCCTGGCCATGTCGATATTCTCAACTTTCTGCACAGTTGAGGAGTTGGCTGACAAGCCGCAGATGTTGGCGAGGATCCCCGACTTCATTAAGACAGTTGATGAGGTGGATGAAGAGGATGAACTTATGACGGTGAGCGACGCTTACGAATGTCTCAAATTGTTTTCAAATTTCTCCAGGGGTCGGGACACCTTGATCAAAGAAGGCGCTATTGAAAAGCTGATAGAAGTATACTGCAATCAGGGTTTTCAATCAGACGAGGCTCTAAAAATTGTAGTCATTCTTATCGAGCACCATGGCCCGAAGACATGGGAGAATCACAGTTTAGAATATTTCAATACGTTCGTTGAGAAGCTGGCTTCCGACTTTATGACTGATCACTCAGAGCGTAAATTCGTTCTCTGTAATGCTCTCCACTATATTATTTCGTCGGCTGCTTCAATCCCAGAAATCGATAAAGTGGACACCTGGCAAGGTGAGATATTCAAGGGTGTGACTGACATTTTAGGAGGGAAAATCAGTAAGTCGCAAAGAGAACCAGCTTTGCATTTGGCCTCAACTATGGTTCAGGTATTTGGCATGCAATGGACTTCTCGTGATCCAGAAAAGCCAAAACAGTTTTTTTTACTGCTCACTCATTTGAGCAGTATAGAAGTGCGTATGCAGCTAGAAGATAGAAATATAAGCCAGATAGTACCCAATATTCCTATAATTCTTTCTTGCTTCTTTATCGTAGAATGTGCTGTGACCTCGATGGGCAATGATTTTATAGAAATGGATTCCAAGGAGAAACAACAGATATACATCGCTTTAAAAGGAGCGTTTACTGCTGTCGTAAACTTATTGAAAAAACTTCATGTCAAAAGTAGTCAGACTACAGCTGGGATTAATGATGTTGAAAAAATGTTGACAACTGCGTTGATTCGGGTCTTAGCATCATGGATGTCTCAGGAAACATCATCACTGAAAGAAAAGATTTATGAGTTGTTGCCTTTTATACTGAGTGTGGCAAATGAATCTTTTTATTCTTACCGCGCTGCCTATGTGGCTCAGAAAGTGAAGCAGTCACAAGGCAGCAGTGAATTGGTTAAACCTGGAAAAGAAGAAGCTGATCTTTTGAGAGTGTTATTACCAGCATTGTGTCACATTACCATAGATGAAAAAGGAAGGAGGATTATGTTGGACAACAAAGAAGAGGAGGTTCTTTTTGAGAACTTTGGCTTTCATTGGTCTGTTGTTAACTATAAAAAACCGGTCATCCCCAAATCTGAAAGATTGAAGCAAGTGAAGACTCAGGCTTTGGAGTTACCAGAAAATATTAAAGAAGCGATTAAAGACTCTAGAGTTGCACTGGTCAGTATGTGCAATATATTTATGAATATTATTGTGTTGGATCCACAATTCGTCGAGACGAGCAGCACATTTTCGTCTCTCTTAAAATTTGTCTTGAATAATTTAACTGAACTGAAAGATCTATCAGATAACATTGTGCTTCATGCTAATGTAGCTGTACTGGGTTTACTCCTCCTAAAACATCAGTCAAAAAAAGTAAGCAAGACAGACTTTTCTATCTGTCGGTACATTCAATCGACGATCAGATTTTTATGGGATGCTTACCATGTTGATGAGTCGGATCACATGTCCGATCTTGTTGTGTCTATGGCTTACAAAAGATTTTGGATTGAAGTCATGGAAATGTGGTTCCTCGGTATGCAGACCATGAGCATTGTATTATCTCTCATCCCTTGGATATCCGAATTCATAATGGAGACAGGTTGGGCGCAAGGTACTCTAGACATGCTCAAGCGCGCTAGACCAGGGTCGATCCCTCATAATACAAAAGCTGCTTATGAAGATTTCCTTTGCCAACTTGTCAAAACAAATAGTACTGTAATCCCTATATTTAAAGAACATGATGCCTTAACAGTATGCAGAAATCACATGTTCCTTGCACTTGGTAAACTACTCTTTGGTGATTAATACTCACCACTTAGTATGGTCAAAAAATCTCTTCTATATAAGTTGTTATCAATGGTTTTGTGTATATTTCCTTTGTACCACATGCAAGTTTTGTTTTCTTTTTTAATCTTCTTGTAATAACTTGAATTTCAATAGATGTTCCACACTAATATATATGAATCGAATGAAGTTTTGAAGCTTTTTAAATTACCTAATGAGCAGTAAGTTTGATATTGGCTTGTTCCTAGTAATTTTTGGTACCTTAAAGTTTTGAAGCTTTTGAATTTCGCTTCATTTTTCATTCATTTTTTCTAATGTATATTATTAAAGAGTTTATTAGCTGAATATTTTTTTCTATGATATTATATAACAAGGTTTCATTTATAACAATGATGACTCCAAATATTAGTATTTTTATAACATTAAAAAGTGTATTATGCCAGAACTTTGATTTTTAGGATAATTAATATTTAGGAAATGGTGTTAAAAATTTAATGTACTTTTACCCTAGTACAGTTCAAAAAGAATTTAATGTCTTGCTTCTCTTTTTGTTGGATCTTTTTCATCTGGATTATAAAAACTTCTTCGTTTTCCAATGTTTACTTATTTGTTAGGTAGATGCATTCGAGGATCTTTCCACCACCTCAGTACATTTTTCTAAAATTTTGATAAATCAACAATAAAGAAATAGATTTTTATACATTAAGAATATTTTACAAACTAACACATTTCTTACACTTTGAGTGTCAACAAATGACTGGCTTTTTGTATAAAAATAATATTGATTATTAATAGTATTGTGTAATATTGTTAATGTTTGAAAATTATTTCATTAGTGATTTAAATTTTTTTAGAAAAATGTACTGCGGAGTGGGTGTAAAGAGCCTTGAAATGCATCTCCTTAATAAATAAATAAACATTGGAAAAGTTTAAGAAATTTTTTTAATCCAGAATTTAATGTTTTCATATTTCATTAGTACTAAAAATGTGATTTGAAAGATTTTTACACAAGAATTACTATTTGTTCATCATTATTATTGTTGGCACATATGCATTTTTTTCTATTTGATTTCTTTGGGTAACACCATACTTTAATATAAATATTTGAGGCTAATGTAAATCTATTTGAAGACTAACCCAATGGAATTAGTCTCCTGAAGAATTATGTCTTTCTGTGATAAAATGTATCAAAAATATGTTTATAAGAAAGATTATATTTTCTCAAATTTGATGCTATTGACTTAAACGCAAAATGTTTTGTGATGGAGTACAATATATGTTTTTAGAAATTATTAATACCATATAAGCAGTTATTTGAAATCTGCATTGAGCAATTTGAATTTTGTTGAAAATATGAATAATGTCTGGTATTTAGTTTTTATTCCTGTTTTTATATTTTGCTTTTTTACTAAACAGTTTGTAACAAAAGGTGTAATTGAATAGTTTTGCTTAAGGAAACAAAAAATTTTAATGTTTAAATTTTTTTAAATTTAACATGCTACTATCGTTGCATTAACAGTACTTGCTTTTACATTTAACCTTTTACAATACCTGTAAAGACATATTAAACTTAGGTACATACTTGTGAGCATAACAATTAATAAACTATTAATAACCAAAATGAGTGTTGATAAAACAAATAGTTCTTCATTTTTCAATTGTATCATTCAGTCATTTTTCTTAATTATCACAGAAATATAAAAATATTATCAATGATTAATTGTATGTTCATTTTTCAAGTTTTTCTGTTGTATTTTTTTACAAATTTACAATGATTTTATTAAATAATGAAGTATTTAATTTTATTTAGAACACATGGGTTAATTTGCAAAAAAAATATATATATAATCAATTAATGCTTGTATGACTATAATTTTAATGGATTTTGTCATAAGTGTGTCAAATTGTCAGTATAGTACGTTTGAATTGCTGCTTACAAGCTTACAATAGTTACCATTAAATAATTGATTTACCTGGTCAAAGAACCTTATATATGAATGTTTTGAATCATTTATTGTCCAATTTATGAAACAACATTATATTACTGTCAAATTATCTCAAGAACTTCCATTGTAGTAAATAATATGTCTGTTATTAAATGGAGGGAATAAATGTTTTAATTCAAAAACGTATTATTTTTCTAGCTAATTTCCCTACCTATGAAAAATATGGAAAAGTTGCTAATCTGTGGATTTTTGAATAAGCAGCTAAAAGAAATAATCAAAAGTTTCTTTGTACTCCATGATCATAAGTGTTAGCCAAGTGAAAATGCAATTGCATACAAATCCGGGCTCTACACATAAGTCACACGGTGTGTCTCAATTGTGGAAGCCTATAATTTTTACCATTTTCCTTTTTACTTTTTCTATTGTTAGGTTGTAATTGTAATATGATGATCAAACTAAAGCAATATTCCAACAAAGATTATTGAACAGAAAAGTAGTCTCACTATGGAATGTTCCGGAAAATCTCTGGTTATCCTTATAAATCCAAAAATTGTATAAATACAAGTAATGGATAAGCCATATTGCATATTTGATCAGTGGGAAAGATAGATTTCTTTTTAATTTACATGTGCATTTTATTTTTGTTGATTAAAAAATTTACTCTGTTCTGCAACTTTCGACACGAAAGATCACTCATTGAATCGTTCACCGAATCGAATACTGAATAGTTCGTTCTTTTATGAACGTTTGAAGTTGAAAGTTGAAGTTTGGACCGGTTTGATTGGGGATGACTATCGGGAATGTTTTGTGACGAATTACACAGCAGGTTTCACGCATTGTTTATTAAGTTTTTAGCTGATTTCGAATGACGAAATTGCCTTTCTAAATTATCTCTGATAAACTGTCCGGAATCCATCCGATTCATTACGACAAATGGATATGATAATAAAATTCAACTGTCAGACTGCGGCAAGAGACAAACTCGCCAGGTATTTATTTTCAGTTTCTTGACTAATTTGGCGCTGACTATGCGATTTTCACGCATTCATATCTAAAGGTTGTTCCAGTACTCCTGTCGAACTCTCTGGTACGTTATGAAAGAGTATCAATTGTCCAGTAACAATTCAATTGGGAAATTTGAAAGTTTAGAATATCATTTCAGCACTTTCAGAAAACGTAAGTAAATAGAAGGCGAGAGAATCTGACAAAAATCGTTTTAAATCTCAAAGAATGTCTCAAGCTCACAGTTAAACAAAAACATTTGTTTACTAAGAGAAGTAGTATTTAAGATCTTAGATTTTATATGATTGTGATGTTTGGTGTAGTTTGGTTATTTTCATTCATCTAATAATGATATTTCTCGTATTTTGTAAAGAACTGAACTGTATAGAGCTACTTTCCTGAAATTAAAGTAATTGTGCTGCATTATGGAACCATAAATTACTGATGTTTAAAATTCTTCACTTCTTATGTTTGCCCAGTTTTTCTTTTATCCTGGGAAAAATATTGGCACCGACAGTAAGCATAAATGGTCAACATAGTATACTCAAAGAAAAACAATTGGACACTTTTTATTGTTTTATTGTCTATAATAACTAAGTATAAAAATTAATAGTTAACTTAAAACATAAACAGCATTAATAACTTGTTAACTTTATAGAATGTTACTAACCCTTTTACACTTTTTAGATTAAAAATAAAGAAAATTAGTTAAGTTTCATCCTTCCCAGGGACAACTTGTTGAGTGGGTCAATTGGTTTTTTAAATGGTTTTCTTTGATGAAACAATAAATTTGAATAAAAAATTGATTATTAATTTTTATCTTAAAAGTATGGTTTTAAGTTGAAAAGATCTTGTCTGGGTAGATGCGTCAGCCAACAACAGAGTACTGTTTGCTACATAGCACAAAGTCCTTGGTGTGCACCACAATCCTTGATGACCTACAGCGTTTAGGGCCACTATATACCTCAATCAATTTGAAATTGATGGCCAGAGTTTTATTGCTTTTTTTTTATTTTTTTTATTGGGGCTTCCGACATCTATGTCTATATTCTATTTACCCTTTCAAACACTACATTCATACAAATAAATACATCCATACAGTACACTCATTCCGTTTGGTCAGTGGAGTACTTGATATTCCTCCACCGACCCTATACTGAAAATTATCTAGATTGGGGTTGATGGAGTACTTTTATAAATATTCCGCCATCGACCCCGAACACACACTCTTACGCTCTCATCCTTCGAGGAGTGATGATGAATTATATTTCACCCTCACCCCTTGCCTTCATGTTAATAAATACATACACTCAGACAAAACATATCGACACATAAGACATACTATATACAATAAAAAAAAAACCAATTTCCCCTAAGAAGCGGAACAGGGGACTCTGAAATTCGCTACCGTGCTCGAGAACTCTTCTTAAGTCCGGCGGCATGCCTACACGCTCTCTGTTTGGAGCCAAGGCATGACACGCCTCTATTATGTGGGACACATCGAGCAACCTTTCTGTGCATAAGGGGCACCTGCGCGGGCTTTGGCCCTTGCTCTTATTGCACTACAGAATGTCATTTAAAGGCAGTCAACTCTAAATGGTCCATAATGTAAGGGTGAGCTTTAAACAGTCATCAGAAGGCTTCGTGAGAATAGCATTCAGCATCAGGTTCTCTACAACTGGAGAGGCAACGACTAGAAAGGCAATTTGCATATCAGCAACTCGCTTGGACACTTGGACAATGGGGGCTGTCCTCTTCACAGACGAGTGCTGGTTTGGTTTGTGGCAATCAGATGACCAGGGCTGCGTGTGAAGACGTGGAGAACACTTCATGTGCCATGCTTGAGTCTTTTCAAAGAGAGCCATTTTTGGTAGGTGGATTCTATGTGCATGTCCGTTCTGAACTAATTGCCATAAAGAATGGAGCTTTGTCTTCAATAAGGTACATTGAGTAAGTTCTTCTGGAATCCCATTAGCTCCATTTATTTAGGGCAACTTCATGACTGATAATGTAGCTCGAGTTGTTACCCATTTCATGGAGGATGTAGCAATCACCACAATGAATTGGCCAGAACGTTATCTGACATGAATCCCATTGAATACTTATGGGACATGATAAAGAGACGGGTTAGAGGTCGTTTACCATCTCTTTTTTTTTATTCAAACCCGGGACCTTTAACTGTGATGAGTGCTGTGTCATCGCATAAACCGTTGTGGCCACCAACACCCCTCCAACAAACCTTGAATAGCTTCAAACTGCTATTATTGAAGAATGGGATTCTGTTTCACAAGACAAAATCCGATCACTACTCAATGCCTAGGAGACTTAGGCCGTCTGCATGGCCAGAGGAAATATGTGTTATTAAGAACAAAACTAGGTAATAAATTGTTAGTTAAATTTTAAGAAATTTCTTTCAAATAAACAATTAAATAAAATTAAAAATTAAATTTAAATTAAAAATATTAAATTTTTATTAAAACTCATGAATCTCTGATCTCATTTATTTTGGTTTATATTAAAATAAGTATACTGTAATTAATATAATGATAAAATAAATATATAGTTTAAAATAAACAAGAAAATACAAGTGTCTGGTTTTTTTCTTTGAGTACCATATTACTCACCACCTACATATTTGCTTAAAAAACATAAAAACACATTGAAGATGGTGGGATGCCAAAACACATATGACATACTGACTCAGCAAGGATAGGCAGTCCAAATAATCAGTAATGATCAAATTACAAACTCACTAACACTCTCACCACGACACACTGACACATCTACACAGAAAACACACACTTTGAATGAGTAGAAATACTTTAATTAAACCTAAAATTTTGTATATTGTGTACATCATTGTTTAAATTCATTGTTTCACATCTTACATGTATTTTTATAATTTAAACAATGTTTATAAATCCCAGGCTCTGAAGATGATCTCAGTAAAGATCGAAACTTTGGCACGATAAAGAAAATACATCTCGCGATCTCTAAATAATCATTAACTAATGGTCACTAAACACCACACACTTGAACATATGTAAGAACGCTTACAGACAAATCACACAAGCCTTCAAACCATCAGCAATTTATTTTTTTTTAAACACTTTTGGCTAATCAATACACCAATCAAGAAATCTATAGTCAATCCTTGCTTTGTTTCTGTTGAGATACATTTCAGAATTGTAAGCCACCATCTGTGAGAATCTGCTGTGGTTACCCTTTAATGTAAATTCTTTGAGGAAAAAAATTTCCTCGGACAGTTGGCATCTTTGTCACTCTGTCCTATGAAAACATACCATTAATTGTGTTGATTATGTTACAATCAAAACTATTAGATATAAGAATGTGAAGAATAATTTCAATTTTTTTAATTGTTTTATTAATTATATTTTTATGTTTCAGTGTTAAGGTTTGGAAGATTTTTTGAAAACTTATATCACGCATTGAATACCATTAATCGCCCAAATATTATTGTAAGCACAACGTCTACATTAGCACACATATCGAATGCTATATTTCTTTTTTGTGACCATATCCTGTGGTTGGGAAGGGCTGGTCTCAGCGATGTACACTCCAAAAAGTGGTTTAATTTGAGCAATAAATACTGGCTATATTCTATAATCATGAATCTTGTTAAAAATTATTTTGAAATTAAACAGCTACTAGAAAGAAAAACGAATCTGAACATTCAATTCTTGATCAAACATCATAAAACACTGTTGTGTGACGTTATTAAAAACAGTTGTGATATTTTCATACCACTTACAGCTCTAGGATTTCTTAAATTTAGTCCTGGTTCTGTTGGATTGTTTGGAGTAGTTTCATCCATTGCTGGTATCTTATTATTACTAGATCAGTAATTTGGCACTTTTGTTATTGTTGAGTAATATTTGTTTACTATTAAATAAATACTTGTTTTGAATTATGTGCCGTTAAAGTTTCAATGAGCTATATATACCTCATATGTTTAAAAAAAATGCTACCTTAATTTTTTATTTTCATTACTACTCATAGATATATTTTCAAATGTTATTAAACAAACTTTCTTTGAAGGGAAGGAAAATTATTATAACTAAAAGTACTGCATCTTTTGTTGAACTTTTATATCTACTAGCCAGAAAGAAGTTAAAAGAGCAGTTTCATTCAAAATTCAAACTTTTTTGCCTTTACCTTATTTCTTTTTGATCATATTTATTGCATTTTTTTAAAACAGCAATACCATTGTGAGTTTACTCCGTGTTGTCCACGGATGAATCTGAAATTTGGTCGTTACCGAAATATTTCAGTCTGCCCAGTCTCATTGTGTTGGTATGTGAGACAACATGCAACAGTGATGGCAAAATGCCTAAAATACAGTGAAAAACCAATGCAGGAAGGATAGGCAGGCCGAAATTATTGGTAACAACCAAATTTCCGCAATACTATTTCTAAATCCTGTACAAAACATGTGGATTTATATTCTTATTATTAAAGCACTATAAATTAATGGTATCCGAATTGTACACTCAGTAAAAAAGTCTCTGAACACCTTCAGTGAAAAAGAACCTTTCAGAAATCTTTTAAATTAAAATAATGGGCTAAATTGATTTACAACACAATGTCTTGCAACTATAAACTTTCTTCAATGATAAAAACCATATAACATGTAATAGTAGTCAATACATAGAAATTAAACAATGAACATATATAGAGTTATACAATTCAAGCAAAAAATTTCTGAACACATTAGTTTTCATTTGGTTAATTACTGACACTTATTTAAATTTTATCTCAATAATATGTAGGTCCACCCTACTTTTTATTACAGCTAATAAATGGTTTTTCATTGATAGAACTAGCTTTTTTTTTATCAATGAAAAACTGTTTATTAACAGTAATAAAAAGTACACAAGTGCTAAATCGGGGGATAGAAGTGTCGGAGTATTGTGGGATTCTTGAATTTTCTAAGCCAGGTGTTTGGGGTCGTTGTCTTGCTGGAAATGAAAGTCTTTTCTATAACAAATTAATAATGCTTTTTCTTAAATTCTATTTTAGAATATAGATGTATGTATATATTGGCCCATTATCCCTTTGATTATGTGTAAATTGTCAACTAATCTATAGCCTATGCAGCCCAATCAAGCACCCCCATGTTTAACCATTGGTAGTGTATTTTTTAATTTCAAGTGTGTCCCTGGCTTACGCCTCACTTTTTTTCCATGTAATTTGCTCTCATTAATGAAAATAAGTCTCCTAAAATGCAAACTGGAGGCACATTTCTCTGTTATTCTTGCTTATGTAGAACTTTTTCTAGAATTGCATCTCAATCTTGGTTTTTAATAGTATTTCATACTGTCTGGAGCGTAACTGAAATATTATAATCCTGATACTGAATGCCTACAATTTTTGGGGCAATTGTTGAAGGGATGGTGGCTGCTTCTTTGAGAATGGCACACTTTTAGATGGTGTTTAATTTTTCTCGCCGGCCTAAACACAGTCTGTTTTCATCATTAACAAACTCCTTGTACAGGGAGATGATATAATGAATTGTTGAACGCCACATATTAAGTACATTTCCTTCACAAAATGATTTTCGTTCATTGTACAATCTAAAAATTACTTCCCAAGTGAACTGCGGTATTTCCATATTGAAGACTAATATTGTACTAAGCAAAATATGCTTGCTATTAAGATAATACCGCACAAAGAAAATGAAGAGCCAGGTTGTAGATAGTAAACTTTGGAAAATTAAAATATTTGCCTAGGTGTTCAGAAACTTTTTTTGCCTCTCGATTAGTGTATTCAAAGTTATTATGAAAACAAATAACCTTTAAATTAAATAATTTATTTTTTCTTAATGTTCAAAACCCTAAATAATATATTAAGAGTTACAAATATAATTTTTTATATACAACTTTATAATAAAAAAAATTTGGTGCTCATATTATGGGCAAACTAATAGGTGTTTTACTGAGTGAATATAAAGTTGATTAATTCGTTTTTCTTCTAATTTGGGATGTGTGATCATTTTGGGTAAGAGAAAACTATTTCATTTGGCTGATGTTTCCAAAAATTTATTTCCTTTCTCAAGGCAAAATGAAACCAATGATTTTGAATATTTCTCTGGTTTAAATTTTAAAACTTTATACATGAAGTTCCCTGAGTATTTTCTGTATTTTATGAAGTTAGGCCTACAGTGATTACACACCTTAAATCAAAAGTAAAAAACAATGTAATTAATCTTAACAGTCAGCACTTCTACTTATAAAGTTTATTTCAAAATTTCACTCTTGCATTTTTTTTCTTTCAATACTTAAGAGAAAGACAAAATTCCACCACAATTTTGTGTTATTCCACCACAATTTTTCTATGTGGTGACTAAACCAGTGTGCCTTATTGATTACAATAAAAAATGATTTTGTATTGATAAAAATAGTTGGTAGATAGATAACATATTATTTCTGAAAAGTTAAGGACCATGAATGATGAGATTGGCGTAGCTTGTTATTAGTAATGAACCTCTCATTCATGATATTTTAAAGGTAATTGGAATATATTGAAAACGCTGAATTTAGAGAAAGAATAAGTTATTACTACCAACTATAATAACACTGTCCATTATGTAAAAATGTAATCAGCATATGGTCTGCAAGTCTGACTGGGTCCATTATGTACATTCGTAGGTTTTGATATCTCTGAAACACTTAGCTTTGTGCCAATGTCAGAATTGTTTTCTTCTGCTATAATTGAAAGAAGTATTTCTTAATTTATCGTAGGGTTTGAAAGAACTCTAAACAGTAGAAAGTGTGGTGTGGTATGCAGTATATCAGGGTGAAATGATGTTGACTATACTGCAACAATAACAAATATTAATTATACTTCTTATTGTGAGTGCATGAAAGTTGATTTTATAAATAGTTACACTTTAATGAACAACTTAAAAGAAAGCTTTTACTTATATTATACATTATGTGGCTTTATGCCATATTAAGATTTTAGATTTTAAAACACAAATGTTAAGATATTTGTAATTTTATCATGTGAGTACGATGTGATGTCTCATTTCAGTTTGTATTTGTGATATTAATTATTTTTATACATTTGTACATAAAAAATGTTTGTTTTTGCCGTATTTTGTTATTTACATGATTTTAATTTTTTCCCACTGTACTAATTTACCTTTTCAGGCTACTTCTGAAATCATGTCTGTATTAGTAGAACTTGTAGTATAATCTTACATGAACTCAATTTACATTTGCTCTTCAAATATTTGGCTTTTTTTTCTTTTTGTCTTGTGTGAGGCAGGAGTTTTTGGATTTGGATTGTACAACATACAAACATGTGCTGAGTTGAGCCAATTCCGTTCTCGTAGTCCACCAGCAATTCCAGCTTTTGCTATTTACAGTAAATTGTCGGCAGATTCGAGTATCACCCACCCCAGGTGCCAGGGGTAGATCTCAGTCTTATGCGTTCAGCCACTGAGGTTTTGTGGCTGGGGGGTTGCTGTCAACAGCTAGGTTAATTCAGCACCCAACACATGCCGTTCAAACCCATTCGTACTCATGTTCATTCTTAAATACATTCATTCCTATTTACATACCATTCATTCAATTAAGGTAATACTTGATATTCCTCCATCACCCTTTACACATATATTATACAACTAACCTAATTGAGGGTTGATGGGGTACTCGATATTCCGCCATATACACTCACATCACACATTCACACTAATAAATACATTCTCTCTCAACACAAACTAGGTATACGCAACTATTATTACTATATACAATAGGACAACCCCGTTTCCTCCAAGAATGCGAACAGGGGACCCAATTACTCATTGCCTTGCTCAAGCAGAATTCTCATAGCGGGTAGCATTCCTACACACTCTCTGTATGGAGCCAAGGAATTGTACCCTTTGATTAAATGAGGCACATCGGGCAACCATTCTCTGCGGACACATATGCGGGCTTTGGCCCAAAACTATTTGGCATGTGCTTGGGGATGGGGTGATTCGAGACGATGGTGGCTCTGCCTACCTAGTCTGCACATACTCCCTCAGCACGTATACACATTACTCGAACTTATTTTTGGGCCTTCAAATTGCTTATCTTACCTGCATTAGATACTGTTATGATCTTAAACCAAATCCTATATTAATGTCTTCAGCAACATTCTAAAGATTTATAAGCTTAAAGTTTTTATATATATATATCTCCCAATCACATCCCTAGCCTTCAACACTCTCTAAACCTTTAGCCTTATACTTCAGAATTGCAGGGTCAAGACTATGGAATTTGCTGCCCCAGGAAGTAAATTCTGCTTCCTCATTCACTTATTTCAGATCCGCGGCATCTTGAGTTTTTAAAAACGACATGAATCATCTCCTTTTCTTCCCTCTTCCTTTTTTTTTTTTTTCCTGTTTCCTTTCTCTCTCTCTCTCTCTCTCTCTCTCTCTCTCTCTCTCTCTCTCTCTCTCTCTCTCTCTCTCTCTCTCTTCTCTTCATAATTTCATCATTTGATTATTAATGATTAATATTTTAAAGGATGTATTATTGTCATTATTGTTTTGTTGTTTTATTTACTATTATTTTATTATGGGTATTATCATTATTGCTGTTACTGTTATTTTACTATGTTTATAAAACTTAATTTATTTCTAATATAAGTACATGTAAGAGGGCTTAAATCCCTATTTGTACCGTTACATATAAATAAAATAAAAACATAGTTCTGCCATATAAACCCTACAATGCGGCAGGACTGAGCCCGAAGTGATTACACCCTCGCAATACATGGCACACGCCACACCTTTGTCTGTCTTAGACCCATATGTAAAGATGAGCCTAAAATCAGCATACATACTTCTAAGCTTCTAGAACTTAGCTTGGTAAAGGTATGGCGGAGTAGACAACTTGGCTAACATGGTGAGATCTTCCTGGATGAGTACGGCTGTGAGGACCCAGGGTTGAGTTGGCCAGTTGCCCAGTTCAAGTACCGTTCCAAGAGTTATCCCTGCCCTCCACAAGGCTTTACTGAAGCGTATAACAAGCCTCAAAGAACCGGGGCAATTAGCCTCAAAATCCAATATCCCAACATTTCCAAAGTATCACGTATCTCCACGTTGTATCTTCTGTAGGTCAAGGAATACAGCTAGAGCATGCTCTCTATTTGAGAGTAAAAAAGAGAAATTGAGTGAAGAAGGGGTGAGTGAGATTGAAAAAGAGAGAGAGAGAGAGAGAGAGAGAGAGTGAATGAATGAGAGTAAGAGAGAGGCAGCAAGTGNGCCTGGGTAGACTCGTACCCCATCCCTAAAAGGTCCGGGACTTGGTCGACTCACGTGTCCTGCATAAGTCTCTTGGACTTGTTCACAAACCCCAACATTTTGAACCATTTTATCTCGGGGAGTGATTTGGTGATGTCCTCTCCTTCAAAGATTTCAAATCTAGACCTAGCATACCTATCAGACTCTGCGAGGTAGTTTTACTTACTTTTATTTTGCAAAAACGGCAAAACGGATCTGGTAGAATACCCATTACGGAGAGGTGTCTTCTCAGTGGGCAGTGGCCCGTCAGAATACCTAATTCCCTTCCTTGAGTTAGAAAGTAGCCATTTCGATTCTACTGGTTTAATCACCTTAACAAACTCTTTTGATTGCCTGTGTCTGGGGGATAAATTCCACTCCTTCAGGAATTGTTTCATGCCCCAGTTATTAATACTCTTTTTCACTGTGCTCATAGAGTGTGATAATACCGGTTGTGGCCCGATAAACACAGTATTAGAGCCTTCTTTGGCCAGGCTATCTGTCTCTTCATTGCCACGGTGTCCTTTATGTGCTGGTATCCAAATAAGGGTTACCTTGTTCTCAAACCTGGAAGAGATCCTATTGATAAGATCTACGGTTTCCTCCGCCAATCTTGAGGTTGACAAATCTTTTTGTAATGACCTAAGACTAGCCTGACTGTCAGAAAAAATTCTAATATCTTTTCCCCTAATTTTATTTTCCATAAGTGTTCTACAACACACATTAATGGCCCAGATTTCCACCTGAAAAACGGAGATGTTATTGCCAAGAGGGCAGGAGATGCTGATACCTAATTTTGGTAAGTAGATTCCTGCACAGCTTCCTCTACCTTTGATAAGTGAACCATCTGTATAGCAGTCTTATATTGCGATGGTCATCATCCTCACTATAATTATATTCAGAAGGGGTGACTACTGAAAGTACCTGAAGGCATTTTAATCTTTTTATCACTAATGCTTAATAATTGGCCATTAACTTTACTCAAGTTGTGAGATTTTCGAGTGACCTATGTTGATGATTCGCTAATTAATCTGTAGCAGCTGATTAGTGCTCTGACCTTAACCTCAATGTGTAGTGGTGTGTTATTGGTTATGGTTTCAAGTGCTAGGGTGGGTGTAGTTGAAAATGCTCCTGTCACCATCAAATAGCCTAGTCTTTTAAATGACCTTAACTTGTTACTGTTCCCTTTATTTTCTAGACCTTTCTACCACACTAAAGCTGCGAAAAAGAATCTAGGTAGAATAATTTCAGTATGTAGCCATTTGGCTACCCATGGTTTACCGACAATTCTCCTACATTGTACCATTGATATAGTGCCTTTCCTGTATATGTTATTAATATGACCTTTCCAATCAAGTTTACTGTCAAGTGTCACACCAAGGAATTTGATTGAATCCACTAACTTTAATTCTATGCCCTGAAAATTAGGGTTTTTAAAATTACCTAATGTTCTTCTCCTACTAAACATTATCAATTCCAGTTTAGCTGGATTAATTGATAAACCTGTATCACAACACCATTCATAAAGCAATCCCATGGCGTTTTCCGTCAGTAGTGAAAGAGTCAGTGGACCCTACCTGTGAGCATTTGGTACCATCATCTGAAAATAATTGACTGTAGAAACCTGAATTGTTCAGAAGTTCTGTTGAACTGTTTACTGTAATTAACCAGAAAAAGATGTGACAAGCAGCCTCCCCTTGGACAGCCTCCTTTGACATTAATTCTAAGAGTGCTACCACCTAAGCACATATTGACCACCTCTACCACCACCCTCCAAGTAGGTCTTCACCCATCTAGTATAGTGATGGTCAACATTGTAATTATCTAGTGCTGATATAATGCAAAAAGTATCAGCATTATCAAACACCCCTTGGATATTGAAGAAGCAGCCTAGTGTCTATTCATTATTAAATAATGATTTCTCAATCCTGCCTATCAGTGAATGCAAAGCAGTTTCCACTGATTTTCCTGGTAAATAGGCATGCTGATTGGGATGTATCATTGTATTAATTCCACAATCATGTCTAATATATTTATCTAAAATTTTCTCTATAATTTTTATGAAAATAGAAGATATACTTATAGGTCTATAACATTTAGGTAATTGATATGAGGCCTTACCTGGTTTGGGTAAGAAAATTACCCTTATTTCCTTCCAGCATTTTGGTATATGTCCTAATGCCAGACTAGATCCCACACTGTACTAGATAGACTGGGTGTATCCTGTTGAAGGAGGGCAGAGAATATTCCATCTACCCCGGCTGCCTTGTATTTCTTGAAGGAATGTACCGCCCATTTGTAGCATCCCAAGAAATTACCTCACTGGCCTTATCCCAGTTTGGTGCTGGTAATTCATCCTCGGCTAGAATGGTGGAAGAGTCTGACCTGGGGATATAAATTCTAGCCAAAGCCAATGAGAGTAAGAGAGAGCAAGTTAGTGAATGATAGTAAGAGAGTGAGCAGAATGAGAGTAAGAAAGAGAAGGAGAGTGAAGAATGGGTGAGTGAGATTGAAAAAAAGAGAGAGTGAACGAGAGTAAGTGAGAGGGAGCATGTGCAAGTTAGTAATTAATAGTAAGAGAGTGAGCGAATGAGAGAGAGAGAGAGAGAGGGAGAGAGAGAGTGAGAGTGTGTGTGAGTTAGAAAGAGCGAGTGTGAGAGCATAGAAAGTGAATGAGAGAGAGAGAGAGAGAGAGAGAGAGAGAGAGTGACACCCGAATTATGGGTTTTAAAGACATAAGAGAGGAAATTTTTTAATTTATAGTGAATTGTTCTACTTTTTTTATGAATTGATACATTAATCTCTAGGTATAACGTAAACACCTATGTAAAGAGAAAGGTTGATTAACAGTATTAAAGCAATAACAAATAAAAAACCGCACCAACGTTTCTGGTTACCTGGTATGTCAAGTTAGAAACAGCTATCACAAATTAATAATGAATACTTGAAAATAACTCATAAGCAAGTAAAATAATAATTATGTAACATTTCATACATATAACTTACAAAGGAGTCATAAAACAATGCTTTTCGTGATCATAATTTAAACAAGCCATATGATCTACAATTTGTTTCCACATCTGAGAGCAATAAAGGTAAACTTTTTCATCCCCAAACTTTGGCAAAGGCTTACTAACACACAATTTTATTAAAACATTTATTAAAATTAAAACAAATTTTTTTACATTGATTTAACCTGAATGACCATATAATAGTGAACACCTATATTGAAAATGAAGTATTTTCTAATCGTTAATTGGAATTTATTTTTAAGATAATGTAATTTGTTCAAATGGTATTTTTTCAGTCTAAATGAAATAAAATGAGGCTAATAAACACTTATTGGAAATAATGTCACATCGATAATTTCAACTTGTCAAAATCAAAAAGTTAATAACTTTAACCAATAACAAAACACTTAGTACTATTTAACAATAATGGCTGTGATGTAACCACCAATCTTACACTACAGTTTATGTCTTATAATACCCTGAAGAGAACACTCTGGGGTAAATAACATTAAAAAACAGCTTATCACAATGCTATAACTACTTCTAAAAAAAAGCGTGTGCTAATTAAATGACTGGATAAATAGGTGAGTAAAATTTAGTATTACTTTAAATTTGTTTATTGGTAATAATTATAATACTCACAGCCACAAATTATCTCTCATTAATTAAATTCTAAAATTGTAGTAATTACAGATGTAGTTTTGAACACAATTTGGGTTATTCCACATTAAGCTTTATAGTAAAAATGTATAATCAATTATTTAAGTCATAATTGTAACTGAATCTTCAAC
This sequence comes from Cimex lectularius, assembly GCF_000648675.2. Taxonomy (NCBI): domain Eukaryota; kingdom Metazoa; phylum Arthropoda; class Insecta; order Hemiptera; family Cimicidae; genus Cimex; species Cimex lectularius. The sequence continues at coordinate 2,512,275 of NW_019392675.1, read as the reverse complement.
AAAGTATTCAGTTCTTTAAAGTTATTATTATTTAAATTGATAATAATAATTTAATGAAGTATTATTTCAATAGTAAATTAGTATATACAAACATACTTATATACAAAATCTCATATCTGGTTTCAAAATACACCCATAATATAGAAAAATTGAACTTAACATTGCAGGTTTTCACAAATTTGAAACAATAATTAATTACTAACATTTATTCCTGTTGCTATTATATTTACAAAAGACACAAACGTAGAACACAATAAAAATGATTATAATTATGATTGACATTGATAACTCATATTCTACGATAAATAAAATTTATATATATATATCAAAAAAAATAAAATGTGTTTTACTGTCCTTTCACAGATATTTTACATTACTAAGCCATCGCCTATATTCCTTCTTGGCTGAGCCATTTCTTCTGGGAAATAGCTTGATAATGTTTCAAATAGATTTATTCTTATTTCGTGAATGCAGTCATTTTCATTATCAAATTTGCAGTCATGGAAAACAGACTCAATCAATTTGGGGAGCTGAAATTTTAGAAAAAAATTATTATTTTTTAATAGAATAAAATATTCTTCATTATTAGAAAACAGTTATTAAACTCAGAGAATCGAGGGCCAAACGATACATTTGTGTCCAGCATGTAGAGAAAGGATGCTTCAATGTGTCCCACCTAATTGAAGGGTGCAATTCCTAGGCTCTATATAGAGAGCGTGTAGGAATGCCGACCGATATGAGAATCGTGCTGTTCTGGTCCCCTGTTTGGAGGAATATACTACCCCAATATACTAATAATATTGTACATTTATTAATGATATGATGATATAATCCTCTGTTAGATTAGTTATATAATAATACGTGAAAAGGGTGATGGAGGAATATCGAGACTCCACCACACTAACTGAGTGCACAGCATGTAAATAGGAAAGAATGTATTTAAGAGTGAGTGAGAGTGTGATTTAGCAACTGATGGTGTTGGGTGCTAAATGACCTATCTGTAGCACCTGCAGCCCAACCTTGGAGGATGGGCGGATAAGAACAAGGTCTGACCCTGGACTACCAACACCCGAGGTAGGTGATTTTCGCTGCCTACTGGTAATTTACACAAGCTGGAATTACCAATGAACTGTGAGAAGTGATAGGCTCAACTCTGTGTTTATGTACATGTATGTGTGGATTTGAGCTTATATTAAATCAGTAATTAATTAACAAGGTTTGCATTAAAGCAGAATCATTATTTACATTTAGGATAATTAATGGGGGAACATAAGGGAACATCAGAATTTTGTAGGCTTATTACCTGAAGTTTTTCCAGTGAAACTGGAATTAAATAAATACATAAAGGTGAAGTGTTTTGTAAGAAACTAAGTTATTGCCTAATGACCCTAGGAAAACACAAGGTTACCATGGATTCCAGGACATGAAAATCTACAAAGACATGAATGAAAATGAAGGGGAAGTCCTCTTATCCATGGGACTGGAACCATAACTCGGTGTAGAAGAAAATTATAGACCTCCATACCAGTCCTCTTTAACTTTTTCAGTACTGATTTTTGGATGCTAAAACAGTTCTGCCAATAGTATCAAGCTTTCATTTTAAATTGCTCTTACTCCTTTTATGTTGCATTGATTCCGTTCAAAATTTGACCATACATTCCTTGAATATTATATTTTACAACAGAAATATGTAAACATTAAGCCTAGTACACACTGGGACCTTTGAGTCGATTCAGAATCTATGCTGATTAGATGCAATGTTCAGACTCAGCCCAGATTCAGTTCTAAGTGGATAATGATTGACCAAATGCTCTCTCAGGGATTTTGCTTGCCCTTTTTGTTTAATAAATAACAATCATAATTAAAAAAAAAAAATTAAAAACAGATGGTGGATAAGAAAAAAAGATTCATAGCCGAACCAAGAACACTTCATTGCCTTTTCATTCTTTGTGTTTACTTGAATTGGCCCTTCAAGGTGTGCAATTTATTTATTTCTTTAAATTTCTGCTAGATACTCCCAAGACGCACATGGGATTCTCCCTTGATGCAAGGAGTCGCCCCAGTGTGGACTAGGCTTTTAAGGAGATGGTGATGGATGGAGTTTACTAGTAAGCAGGGTTTATGCTCCCTACTCCCTAGGCACTGCAGCCTTCTGGCTTACTGTACCTTCTTAGTTCACTAGTTCAGTGCAATTGTCTCAATCCTTTTTCTCAGAAGCATTAGATCATTGACCGTCGCTGCTACAATTTCAATCCCTACATATTTTTTGTATACTAGATATATTTTTTTCTTTCCAAAAAGTAGATTGGGGATGAGGCCAGGAAGTCAGAAACAACATTTATTTTCTTGTCGAGCTTTCGGCAGAATATATCGCCTTCTGCCGGTACAACTTAAAACTTAAAACTGAGGCCACTTGGTAGACAAGAGGCGAAAAATTAAAAAAGACAACAGGTAGGTGGTTGAGAAGAGTAAAGGGTTAAAAAGGACAGGGGCGAGCGATAGACAAAAGTAGGACATTCCCAATGGGATGTAGATATTCACGGATGAATGGATTTCCTGAAAAAGGAATGCCGAAAAAGTTTGAGAGAGAGACCATATTGCAAACAGAATGGTGTGGGAAGTCTTCATTCACTACCGAGGTGTGTGCTACACATTGGATACAACCCCAATACATGCCGTGAGTGTCCAGCTGAGGCAAAAAAAAAAACATGAGGATGAGGTAACTCATCACTGGGCTTGGGGAGCATACACACCTGAATGAGATATCTCGCCACTAGTCCCAAAAAGGCTAACTACCATCTAAGGAAGATGGGCAAACCAGAGATAGAAAAATTTGGACTCTGTCAAGAGAAACAAGATACCTTGGTATATAATGTGTGAATGTGAGACACTAGCCCATATCGCAGAGAGTTTCACAATATACCTGTATAGGTCACAGTGTATTAAGTCGAAAAAAAGTCCCATTCCCCCTCCCAAAAAAGTAAATACATTTATATTTCCACATAGTATTAACAAGCACTAACCTTTTCTATTTCAACTTCGTTTTCTTGTTTTATCAAAACTGAGACTTCATTCTGAAGGAAAATTATTGCTTGAACTTTGTCTACATGTATTAACTCTTGAAATCTGTACAAGAAAAAGATTTAAAAATAAATAAAATTGTATAAAAATAGGTTAATATCATTATATGAATTTACTTTGTCTTTCTTATAATAAGTTTTAACTGAGCCAAAATTTCTTCATTTGTTGGACGGTTAAATGATAGTCTCCATAGATCATCAAGCCTTATTCTAGGCAGACGTAAAATTCCCGGATTACCACCAAACAAAAAATGTAGCTGAAAAAGAGGAAATTGTTTTCGTTTTATGAGATTGACCAATTGGCACATCAATATAAATTGATAATAAAATAACAAAAAATTAAGGAAAATTTAGAATCAACAATTCACAACAACAACGATTCATATCACACACAATATACTGTAAACACTATTAGAAACATTACATTATGTACTGTTCAACAGAAAATGATACTTCATACAAAAATAAACACAGTTTTGATAGAACAATTCTTAAAAAAAGAGGTTTCAATCCTTTGTCTGCACATGGGCAGTTGGACTACACCTTTATTTTAAAAAAAAATAAATAAAAAAAATCTAAGCTATAAGATAACTTTGATGTTTTGATATTATTTTAATATATATTGAGAATGTAAGAAATAGATCAATTATTAATAAGTATTGAACTGTGATGAAATGAAATGATAACAGTGGCTGGCTTCCTCCCTTATATCAACTTCTGTACTCCAAACAACCCAGTATGGGAAGACGCCAGGCTGCGCATGGTAGAGGAACTCACTGCACCTCCCACAACTGCAGATAGTGATGGGATACTTTCCAAATTACAGCATGAAAAGTGATACTAATGGGAAAATCCTCAGATTTCTCAAGAAAGAAAATGAAGACTTCCAAGTAGAGGCCTGGATGGTTGTACAAAGAAAAGAGGAGGACAAATTAGGAATCCTACCATGTCCATCGATCGTGGGTCAGCAGAGGCTATATAGAAAATGGACACGGTAAATTTCAGATTCAGTATGGCAAAACTGCATATCAAATCAAACAAGCAATACATTCAAGAAATGGACAAGCCTGCCTGCTCCTTTGAAGGGGTTGTAAAACAACCAGAGGAAGAAAGAACTACACCAAGTACATCAGGGGTGCAGAAAAAGGAGGCAATTCCAAAATTAAAAACCAGTACCTCAAAGGGGATAACATTCGAAAGAAGAAAAGAAGGATGATGGACAAAACAAGAAGGGAAGAAGAAGGAAATATAGACCTTCCCTTACCACAACAATCGCTTCTCGGCCTTTTGGCTAAGATCAAAGTGTACCACAACAAGATGTGGTAAAACTGGCCATCCCCACCTCCCCAAACAAGAACTTAGGGGGAAAATAATTGGGGGCGGAGGACAGAAATAAAATCCACAGCATTTGGAGGGCATCCAAGGCCATCTTGCACCATGCAAAGGCCGCGAGTGACGTCTTGCCCTGATCAAGGAACCATGGGTAAGTGAGGGCATGATAAAAGGGATACTATTAAATGCAGGTAAATTTGTTTACTGTAGGGATCATGATAAACCTAGAGCCAAATGTGAAGTTTTTATCTGTTTCAGATTATGCCACCAGGGACTTGGTTGGAGGGCAAATAGAAGGTCCATCCTGCTTTGGAATGGGTAAAATTATATGAGCATCAGCCTATTTCCCAGGGAAGGATATAGAAACACCTCCAAAGCAGGTAAAAAAGCTTGCCAAGCACTACAAAAACAACAATCTACATAACTGCCACTTCATATTGCGGTGTGATGCAAATGCACACCATACCAGCTGGGGCAGCACCGGTGAGTCTCTATTTACTTATTGACATTAAGACGCCCTAGACTATGCAATAAAAATTGGGGAATAAACCCAAAAATGGTGTATTGGTTATACACAATGTTTTACAAAAAATTGATGAACAACACACTAGCGAAGTCCATGCAATACAACTCTGAGCACAGGAGGTAATAAAGAAAAATATGAAAAGTGCATATACATATATATATATTTATATGCCTGCAGGCATAAATCCACTAAATGCGTATCCTTTTAACTCCAAACTTGTCTGGGAGTGCCTAAACTGCCTAATGACTCTGGGAAAAGAAATTAAAATTATCTTAAAGTGCGTTAAGAATGGTAAAATCGTAATGGAAGGCATAGAAGGAAATGAACAGGCTGACCAACTAGCCAAAAAAGGAGCAACCCTCTCACCAGAACGACAGATAATTACTACATAGTGTTTGCGTAAGTTGGAACTGGAAAAACGGATTGAGAAAGAAAAATTCAAACACTGAACAAATAGTTCAGGTATAAGGCAAGCTAAGAAATTTATAAAGCTCTCAAAATGGAAGGCGAAGGAACTCCTCTCTCTCTCTCAGCAAGCAGAATTTGAGGAGAAATATAGGCCTCTATACTGGCCACTGCCCTCTTAACAAGAGATGTAATCTTAAGATGGATAAAGCTGAGACGACGACAAGTCGGCTCTATGAATGTAAATTGTTAGCCTGTTAACAGCACAGCCACTTTAGCGGGATATTTCTCATACCAAAAGAGATCCACAAGAGGCACCAAGGAATGCGCTGTTTTATAAAGAATAGCGCACTTTCTTATCTTTTATATATANTATAGGGGTTCCACAACAGACTTGTTTAGGTCACAGTGGAGGAAAGAGCTGTCTTCTGCCTCAACTCCTCCCCTAAACCCTTGGACAAAAAGATGTTTGTACGGTTGGTTTTGGTCAATTTGGTCTACATATCTTCACTGTTTTGGCCTGTTAAGACACATTGCCGGCTTCAGTGCTAGGCGCCGAATTGTTTGCACCCTCTGTCCAGTAAAGCCTTTCATGGCATTTGACAAAGGCTAACTTCACATAAATGGTAGTACTAACTCACCTGCTTATATCCCTGATGCAGCATAGAAGATGGCGAGAATATAAGACTTTGGTGTCAGACTGACCAAAATAATTGGAAATGGCTAAAATACAGATACCCCAAAAAGGAAATCTCACAACTACTAAATTGATGTTTTAACAAATAAGATGTTTATAATGATAAAAGAACAAAATAAACCTATCATAAAAACAATATTTAAAAAAATATTGGATAGACGAAAATAAAATACCTTGTTAACTGAATCATACACAAGTTGATGTGCGAACCTGGGACAAGGTTCAATATATTGTTCACGGTGCCAATAAGCTGTAGCTACTTTAAGGCTGGTATACAAGCAAGTCCTAAAAATATTTTAATTCTCATGTAATTCATTATTTACTTAAGAACACAGTTAAAGATTTTGTAAATTAAAGATTAATGACAAAGTATTTTTTCTATATGCCATTAATTAAATAGAGCATTATTTTTATACAAAATATTGTCATGTATACGAAGCATTTCTTCTAAATGCATTCTTTTTAACTTACCACTCATCTTTGTTAATTGAATACGACCAAAAAGTGTTTTGCAGACTATTGTCCAATCTCTCCTTACTGAAACCCTAATAAACACAAAAAATAATGTTGGAAAAATTGTCAAATTTAATAACTATGAATACTTTTTTAGTTTTAAATAAGTAAAAAACATTTGTCTAAATAATTCAGCAATTTTTGCATTAGAGTTTACTAAATTAAGAAATGACTGTACAACAACTGTGTTGAGAGAAGTGTATAATCATATGCTAACTTTCGGGTTATCTGAGAACTTGAAACGCCCCATGGGTGTGAAACATGAAGTTTGATTTTTTTCAACAAAATATGTGATAGGGCTCTTATCCTCACCAGTGGCGATTGTCACGCCCATCTTTAAGGAGAGCAGGGGCCACGAGTTACAGATCGATATCCCTGACAGCCTGCTTGAACAAACTCCTGCAGTTCATGATCCAAATGACCTGTGATCTTGAGATGAAATGGGTTTATAGCCAGAATTAGGCAGGATTATGGAAGCATCATTCTGCTGTTGATTATACATGCCTTCTTGAGTCATATTTAGAATAAATCTCTTTATAAAAAAAAGCGTGCTCTGGCCTTGTTCTTAGGCCTCGAGAAAAAAATGATACGACGCAGCTATGTATTACTATGGAATTGCTGGAACATTGGATTCAGAGGCAAATTACTTTGCTTCCTTAAGGCTTTCCAAGTCAGACTGAGGTCTGTGTTCTCCAGGGGCAGAGGCTGGAGTCTTTCAGGGGTCAGTGATGAGCACACTTTTTTCCATTGTAGTGAACATTATCACTGTCAGGGCCCCCAGACCAATTAGATAATTACTAAACATCAATACGTCTGCTTTTACATTTAGCAAGACGTATTTATTAATGTGAATGTGTAGTATGAAAGGGCTGAAGGCAGAACTTCGACCTTCAATTAGATCAGTTATATGTGTAAAGGGTAGAGGATTATTATCGATTACTCACACACCTTACTTGAGTAATAATATAGAAATAGCAAAGAATAATGAGTGAGAATATGAGTGTGACTAGGTTTGAATGGAAATGTGGACCAAACTTACACCCCATTTTATTTTCTACACAATCGGAAAAACATTGCATCATAGAAATGATGAATGATGGAGTGAGTGCAGTGTTCAATCCTTTTTTAAAAAAACATAGTTCATAATCACAGTCAGTTGTTTTCCAACGATCCGGATTTCGAGCCCTTAGCTCATCATCAGGTTGAAGGATTTCTACAACCACGTCTCTCGACATGAATTGCAAAAGTGAATCCACCGATACGCCCGCCAACGCGACATTCCAATGAGAAGCTGGTTTTTTAATGGTGCTCAATTTGAACGTGCGAAAAGTGGGAATTATAACACAAGTAAATATTATAATAGTAAATACTGTAAGAAATTAATTATAAATTAGTAATTAAAGAAAAAAGATAAAAAATTAGAATAATACCTTAATATTATTAAATTATTATAAAAATAATAACAATTAAAATAATTAATTTAATTATTTGGACATTTAATATTATTTATGCACATATTTAAAATGGGAGGTAGATCAAAATCTATTATATTAGGTCTATTATATTAAAAAAAATATTAACAGATATAATGTCGTTTTAAAAATGATATAATAGACCTCTTAAATATATGCCTTAAATATCTAATTATTGTAAATTTAATAATAAATTTTACGAAATGAAAGGTTACCAATGGGGTCTCCATTATCCCCACTTTGTGCTGAAATATTCATGAATAATTTCGGAAAAAAATCTTTTCAAATCAAAGAACAAATTAATTAAATCTGTTCATTTCTGGAAACGCTATGTAGACGATATTTTATGCATATGGTTGGGAACATTAGAGGGTCTCACAGAATTCCTCCAACTAATTAATTCTCTACACCGTAATATAAATTTTACATTGGAAATTAACAAAGATGGTTGTTTGAACTTTTTAGACCTAAAATTATCCATAATAAACAACCTAATAAAATAGACGTATATAGAAAACCCACAACTACAGACACTATCATACCCCAGCGGGTTCTTTCCACCCACGGTCCCAAAAGGCTGTTGGTTTCATTTGGCTCATAGACCATATGTTAAAACTCCCATTAACACCCGCTAACTATAAAAAACAATTAGAAACTATTAAAACCTTAGCAAATCAATGGATATCAAGAAATATTTATTGATAGGTTGCTAGAAAAAATAATAAAAAAGTTGACTATAAAAGAAGCAACAATAGGACTCAACCACTCCACCATAAATGAATCATTAGGTTTCTGTTGTTTGCCATATATTGGTGAATTATCAAAAAAAGTAGGTAAAATTTTTAAACAAAAAGTTTTAGAGTAGCTTTTAGAAGTACGGGTTCACTTAAAAACATCCTCTCAAAACCTAAAGACAAGGTAAACAACTTGGCAAAAAGCGGGGTTTACCAATTCAATAGTAACGATTGTGATATTAAATATATAGGACAAAGCGGTAGAGAAATAAAGACGAGAGTAAAAGAACACTTGCCTAAATCGAACAAATTTTCAGAATTTAAGGACCATCTAAAAGAAACAAAACATAATTTCAATTCAAATTTAAATACAACAGTGTTACATAGTTTCAACAAAGGGAGAGAACTAGATTGGTTTGAGAAATTTGAAATTAAAAAATGTAAAATTGAACATGGTGATAAATGCATTAATAATATAACAAATTTTGATCTACCTCCCATTTTAAATATGTACATAAATAATATTAAACGTCCAAATAATTAAATTAATTATTTTAATTGTTATTATTTTTATAATAATTTAATAATATTAAGGTATCATTCTAATTTTTTATCTTTTATATTTAATCACTAATTTATAATTAATTTCTTGCAGTATTTACTATTATAATATTTCCTTGTGTTATAATTCCCACTTTTTGCACGTTCAAATTGAGCGCCATTAAAAAACCAGCTTCTCATTGGAACGTCGCATTGGCGGGGGTATCGGCGGATTCACTTTTGCAATTCATGTCGAGAGACGTGGTTGTAGAAATCCTTCAACCTGATGATGAGCTAAGGGCTTGAAATCCAGATTGTTGCAAAACAACTTACTGTGAGTAGGAACTATTTTTTTTTTAAAAGGTTTAAACAGTGCACCATATGTAACCTAACTCGTCCTTAACACACCTAACACAATCTAACCTACTAACCTAAACCTTCCAACCAAGCACACTGCCCAGTAACATACAAATGGTCATGTGAAAAAAACATCTATGTTAAAACTGCATGTATTTGAGTCTAAAATGATCTTGTTGTTGATAGCTCCTGGAACTTAACTTCCTAAGCAGGAGGCTGGAAAAGAACGAGATGGCAAAACACCTTAGTAGGTGATTTTAGCAGTTCAATCGTGTATATATGTGATGTATATACATGTATACATATGCATACAGCAGAGTTGTGCTTATAAAAATCAATCAACAACTATCCCATCCCCCATGTATGTGTGTGTTACTTTTTTTAGCCTATAGAAATTTTAATTGTTAATTTTTAAATATTTGACAATTGTAAAATCACTCACTGCTTAGTATATGTATGTATTGATTATATAAAATTTCAATTTTAATAATTACCGTCAAAACATAAATTTCATTTAAATTAGGATCAATTGTAGCTCGCTGAGTAAAACCTGATGCAGGAAAATTATTACAGAACTTGTGGCAGCCATCACTGATATACTCAAATTTCTTTGTGACAATATTGTAGGAAAAGAAATCATTTAGATACGTTTTATTTCTATGTCCTGCAAAAATGTATAGTTTGTCTGTAACCTGAAAAGAAATAGAATAAGTGCAAGTTAGTTAAAAAAAATTACTACACAACTAACATATGCGATAAATTTTAATTGATATAAACTTGCCGGATGAAAAAGCATTGAATGACCAATTCTAGATTTAATCACAGGAATTGGAGAGGGATCTTGAGATGCAACATCTTTACATAAATGAGTCCAAACATTATTAGTAATATCATAGCAATACATCCCTGAGTACAGTACATTATCATTTCCTGTTTCAATCTTGGTTGAATTATTTCTATCGTGCACAGAAGATTCTTGTCTATAAAAGTAAACAAAATATTAATGTAGTTGAATAATTATAGTAATAAAACAATATTTTACTACTCACTCCATGTCTGATGTCAATATACGGCCACCAAAAATGTAAAGAAATCTCTTATGAATATCTATACACATTTGATGGTCATAAATCAACTGTGGACCACCTTCAGCCTGAGTATCACTACTTATCAAACGCCAACGATTCTTATCTATATGGTAAACATAAAAGTCAGCCTAAAATCAATTAAAACTCAGTCAACTTTGATTTATTGGGCAATAAAATGCATCAGTACCTTCAAATTCTCTGTGTTGCGACTCTGCAGATCCAGATACCTGCCTAAAACATATATTTCTCTTCTTTCATAATCCAAACACATTTTGTGACAAGATCTAGGGCCAGGGCCTCCCTAAAATTATTACCGATCGAAAAATTTTAAAAGAAAAGAGGCTTGAAAAGGAATTGTCTCTTCATACTTTTTATTTTTGTAAATGAAAGATATAACAGAGCATGTTGATAACTTATTTAGCACACAAATATTGTATAACAAAATACTGTCTATTCAAAAATGGAAATCTAACATTAACAAACCTCAACACGAGTATCGTACGATACCATGTTCCACTTTTTATTGGCAATATCAAAGATCCATAGATCATTAATATCCTGGTATCCATCCCATCCCCCATGTAAATATATGTGACCACTTTTAATATCGACACACATCTGATGCCCCCCTCGCATACCAGGTCTTGGTTTTGTCAATTCCATGTTGACCCACGAAGGATAAAATACAAGAGTTGATAAGTGATTGTTGAACAAACCATCTAAAAAATAAGAAAATAACGTTCACTTCCAAATTTCATACATAAGTAGCACTTGGATTAAGTGCTTATTAGCAAGAGAAATTAAATATAAAAAATAAACACAATGCCTATTGTTTTTAAAAATTTAAATAATTTTTTTCACACAAGAGTTTGTAGGAAAATGTGTTATACTCACTGTTCGAGGCTCGGGTGATAAAATCTTCTACTTCATCATACAACCCCTCATTCACTAAATGGAACAACATTTCAAGAGATGGATGTTCAATTTTCATTTTAGATTCTTGTTCCAAACACCGAAATGTTTCTTTGAAATTCATGCTTCGGAGATATTTCATACATAATTTAATGGATTGTTCATCAGTATACTGAGGGGAAAAGAATCAATTAGGCCGGAATTATCAACTATAATATTATTATGTTTACATCAAGCAATATTAGTAAAAATGAAATTAAATGCATCAGAATGTTTAGTGTGCGTGTACTCTTCTACTATTGCATTATTCATTGCCGAAACCAAAATAGTAAGATAAATACATTATTTATGAGTCGTAGTATTATTTATGCATTATCTGATAAGGTCAATAAAATATTTAATTTCATTTGCACAATTTCCATTGCTTCTATGAGAGAGAAGAGAGAAAAAATACTTTATGCTGGGATGAAGGTCCCCTAAGAACAACAAGTTTACAGAAATTTGAACAAATCTGGCGCTTGAATTAATAAAGGTTTGTCATTAACATATAGTGGAATAAGTTGAAATAAATCACCTAATACAAAACCAAGGTTGAATATCAATAAACCGTTTAGCTCCAACTGTTTCTAACCAAGACATCGGAAGTAAAGGCTTTATTGGTATTCAAACTTTGATAATAGAGTTCACCACAAAAGTACACTGAACATCGAAAAAATCATTACCTGATACAAAATATAAAAATGGAAATAATAGTAGCAATAATAAAAATTTAGAGAAAAATGATAATAAAATAATACTTTGTCTTGTGCGAACATAATATTGGGTTGTCCGGAAAATAATGCAGGATTTTGGTATTAAACAAAAAAAAAAGAAACTAGTTACTTTAAAGCAATGTTCTTTAATCAAAATAATTTCCCATACTCTCAATACATTTCTCCCAACGTNATACAAATGAGTAATCCTGTAAACGTAAACAGAATATTTTATATAGATTTTTTTTAATGAAAACTTAAAATCCTGCATTATTTTCCGGACAACCCAATAGAAAAAAAGCTTTTCTTATGAAGCAAAAGGACTGGAGGCGGCTTTGCGGATTGGCAAAGGGAGATAATTCCCAGAGATTTGTGGCTTGAGCTAGAAAGGACTGTTCAAATGTGGAGGTTTTATGAGAGGGAGATAAAAGTCATTGTTAAACGAGCGGGTGTGAGAGAGGATAGTATATTTGATTTGGAGTAGTTGAAAAATAGAGCGAGATCGATGAGAGTTTATGGATTGGTGAAGGAAGGAGCCTAGGAAATACTTCCTACAGAAGGAGGGATAAAGCCAGGATAAATCTGTACAGGTGCGAGACTCTGAACATATGGGGGGAGGGAGAAAATAAATATGACACTACAATTCATCAATCTTTTCAGACGCTTATTTGTTCCTCTGAAAGTCCCTCATAAGTAACAGAGCTGCAATCGAAGAGAGGAAATTTGAGGGAGGAGACAAGGAGTTTACAATAGTAAATAGTAAGAGGAGCCATGACCAGTGGAATTGAATGATAGATGCAATACAGCATCGGGTAATTTGGGAAATGTGTGGTTTCCAGAAAAGGCTTTGGTCAACGAGGTTTTCAACAGTGGAAAAGAAGGAAATGGGCTGGTTGTAGATAGTGAAAGGAGGGTTGAGGGAGGGAGGGATTTGAGGATGTGACTGGATCCTGTAACAATGGCTTTGAACTTCCTTGGAAGGACTGATAAATCTAGGAGTCTTCATAGAGAGTGTTTTGAGTATACAATAAAAAAATAAGAAAAAACTGTATGAGCTAAAAAAATAAAAGAAATAAGACAAGACTAATATATCCTGTACCTTTCTCACACAATCCATAGCATGTTTTACAATGTCCCATTGATCAACACCTGTCAATTCAAATGAACAAATTGAATAATAAAGGGTTGGAGATGTTCCCCAACACTGCAGAGGAATAATTTTTATATAACGACAGGCGAAAGGATTTCCTCCAAGGGCATGTTTTAACATGAAAGCCTCTTCCTTATCCTCGCTGTTCAACGAACTACAAAACAATACATTGTATATATAAAAATTGTAATCACATTCAGAACCAAAAACCAGAACAAAAGTAAGACATACCCTTCAACTAATTCTATCATATTACAGACTGTAAGGCCACCGTATATTTTAAACCGACGTAGGCTACAGAGGTGACTTTTTCCAGTTTTTCCAAATGTTATTGCTTTAATGATAGCATGTTTTGATAATTTCAATAGAATTTCCTTAAAACAGTAATATGAAAAAAGTTTTTAGTAAAAATAATGTTTAAGAATTGTATAATTTGGTGCAAGTGGTGAGTTCAGATAGTTAATTCGTTGTATAATAAATACAATATAACATTTAATTTAACTAATACAAAATATATGAATATAAAATTTATGTGAAACATCCTCTCTTTAGTTTTCCATATTTAGAGATTTATAGTTTAAAATGTACACTGAATATAACGAGTTATAAAATTTCCTTAAGACAGTAATATGGAAAAAGCTTTTGGAAAAAATAATGTCTAAGTATTGTATAAAATGGTGCAAGTGGTTTCAGATAGTTAATTCATTGCAGAATAAATTTGTTATAACATTTAATGGTTTAATAATATATGTATATTAAATTTATGTGTAACATCCTCTCTTTAGTTTTCCATATTTAGAGATTTATAGTTTAAAATGTACACTGAGTAGTAGATGTATATAAAAACTTACTTTAGGGGTAACGTTTGACTCCAATCTTGATCCCCACATCTGATTTGAGCTTGAGCCATTGGTGAAAGGGCTAAAAATCAACACTTCATTAATATTTGTTGTAATAACTAAAAATTAATTGCTTTCAACAAACCGATTTTTTTATATTTTTAATTTTTTTTTTTTTAATTTAAGAACATATATTAGAACGTTCGTGTTTCTTCAGTTAGAAATTGGAATTGACTTAAATGTTAAGGCTCATCAATGATGTAACATGTAAAAACAATAAAAACTGGCTAAAAAAAACCAAACAAACAAATTTTTCCAAAAATATAAAATGGTATACATATTTTTTTAAATGATGAAGACGGAATGCTACAATTATTGAAGAAAGGAGTGAGACTTCATTAAGATGTTAATGATTGTACATAAAACAGAAATAATAAGAGAAAAGTATGGGGCGTCGGTGGCTGCAACGGTTTGGGTGTTGATGTGGCGCTCATCACTGTAAGGTAAAGGTCCCGGGTTCGAATCCAGCGGCCCTGCATTCGAACCCGACATACTTACGAATGGGCTTTTTTTTCAAAAACACCGGCACCCCGAGGGTTGATATAACCTCTAATGTTGCAAACCCTCATTACAACAAGACAAAAGTCTTAACATTAAAAAGCAATACAGAAATTTTATTTTCCCTAATAAATTGAATTGAAATAGACTGCTCAATTTAAGGACAAGTACAAACTGTTTTCTTTTTGTACAGATTTTTAATTTTTTTTTTAACAAAAAGGACAGTATAAACATGAAACTGAAACTTAGAAAGTATACATGGACTAGGCTGAAAACACTATGTACAATCAATTATTCAGTTACCCTCCCCCAGAAAAGTGTTACATTTATTCTATTCGAGATCTATTTAGAACAATTGCAACATACACATAACATATGGGGCTTTGGAGAGGCAAAACCCAGCTTTTGTGAATAGGAAGAAAACTTTGTTACAAAAAGTCAGCTCTGTACACTTCTAGACATAAAAAAACTTTCCAAAATAGTTTGAAAAGCTTCTACCTCACCTTCCCAATAGTCCTGCACTTTGTACCTTCAGACTACCACACATTACGATTGGGTGGCATAATCTTAATTACAGTTAATCTGAAAAGCAAATAAATGGAATAAGGTAAATAAGATAATAAAAAAAGACTTTAATATCCATAGTTTTCCTAACCACCCTTTATAATGCAACTCTCCATACAACTCACTTTCCAAATTTTCTGTAGTTCACTCAATCCCTAAACCTAACAAACTACACCATCTTACGAATTCCGACTGCCCCATCAGTTTAGTGCCATTTCTTGGTAAAATCCTTTATAAACAAATACATTCCGTCCTCGGATCCTTTGGTATAATCCCCAACCATCAATTTGGATTAAGCATCACCATTCCAGTGTTTAACATTGTCATCACATTGTTGACATCATCACATGCTCCCTTGAGAAGAAAGCATGTTGCTCGAGAATTTTTTGCAATGTTGAACTGACTTTTGATGAAGTCGGCACCTGGGTTTGCTATGAAAACTCAAGGGCAAAATACTTATACACAACTCGATACTGAAACCAATATGGACATACGGCACAGACCGAGCCAGCCACCAATATGGGGCTCAACCAAACCTTGCAGTCTCGACAGAATCCTTACTGTACACTCATGAATCCTTAGATCAATCGTTTCTAATCGCACCATCCAGAATGACTTAAATGTTCCCTTTTGAAATGAAGTTGCAAAATCCAGCTCCAAAAAATTATACACTAACCTCCAATCTCACTCTAAGTTTTGCCATTTCATCCATATAGCACCTTTAGCAACTGAGGAAAATCTTTTGTGAGTACTTTTTGATAGGGGATGCTGTCACTCATACACTCAATAAAAATGCCTTAGAACACCTACTGGTTTGCCCAAAATATGAGCTCCAAATTTTTTATTACGTCATTGCATTTAAAACATTATTTTTGTAAATCTTAATATATTATTTAAAGGCTTTTGAACATTAAAAAATGAATTATTTGATTTAAAGTTTTTTTGTTTTCATAACTTTGAGTACTCTTATCAAGAGACAAAAAAAGTTTCTGAACACTTTTGTTTTCCAAAGTTCTCTGTCCTCAGCCTGAATCTTTGTTTACTTTGTGCAATATTATCTTAATAGCAATCATATTTTGCTTATTTAGTACGATATTAGCCTTCAATATGGAAATACTGCAGTCAACTTTGGATGTAAGGTTAGATATACAATGAATGGAAATCATTTTGTGAAATAGGAAATGTCCTTAATAAGCGATCTTTGACAATTCATTAATCATCACCTGGTATAATGAGTTTGGTAATGCTGAGAACAGACTATGTTTAAGTCAAATTAAACACCATCTAAAAGTGTGCCATTCTCAAAGAAGTGTTCCAACAACAAGTGCCCCCGAAATTGCAGGTATTCTGTATCGGGATTATAATTAGAGCCTGGATTAGTATGCAATTTTCAATGTTTTTGCTAACACGACCATGGTGATTCAGACATTTATCCAAATCATACCTCTGTGGTAGAATGGTTCAAATTTTATTGTGCATATTTTTGCATATTTGAAGGGCGTTGCAAATTTGAAATATTTTTTATTCTGCTTTCAATTAACTTGCCAGGAACTAAGATGAAAACAATCTGACACAATTGAATTCTCTTGAAATGATCCAAAACAATGATTTTCAAAATTTCTAGATGCAGTTTTTGGCCTTTCTTGAAAAATGACTTTTTCTGAAGTAAGCAGGTTGTGGAAAAGGGCCTCATTTGAAACACAAAATAATCAGCCTCAGTCCAGAAGTTGGAATTTAACTTTTTGTAAAACATCGAAAAAATTGTGATAAATTTAAAAAATACAAATACCTGTATATATGGATTAAATAACTGTTAAAGTCATACAATATATTTGTAATGTAATTGAACAATTTGCTGATTTAATGCATGTATCTATAAGGCTTAGGGATTTTTCCAAAATATCTAGAAATAGCCATAGTGTGCCCAATACATGAGGCAAAAACTAAAGACCAATTTCACTTTTGCCTACATTATCCAAAATTTTTGAAGCTGGGATTAAACACTGGGCTTGCTATTGTTGACTTCATAAAGTACATACTAAATAGTTTTGAAGAGGGAAACTATACTATATCTACTTTTTCAAACTTGAGCAAAGCATTTGATTGCATTGGCATAGGGTCACTTATTGGATCTGTCTTCAGTTGTAGGTGTTTATTGAGTTATTCAAACCCACAAGCGAAGACATACCCAATAAATGAACCTATGCTGGTTCAGCATGAGTTCACAGATTCACAGGCCATTATTACACATCATCAACACAAAAACAATGCTAGTTGCCTATTATGCGACTTGTGATAGTAAAATAAGGTACACTATTTTGACCTAGGATAGCTCATCACATATGAACAAGATGAAGAAGAAGAAAGGCAGTAACAATAATCAGTGGGCTGTCATACAGACAGGATTGCAAAGACAAATTTAGAGTACATTGTATTTTGACAGTTCCCTCGATTTATATACTAGAATGTATCAAGTATGTTTAACTTAATTGAGATAATTTGGCTAAAACCAAAGAGTTCTCTTTGTATAAGACAAGAAACTGTGATAAATTAAGTGTTTCTTATAATAGAATTGAAATGAGTAGATTTAGTATAAATTACCACTGTACATTATTTTTACAAAAAATAAGAAGTTTCAAAAAATTGAATTTTAATGCATTTATAAAATAAAGCTTAAAAAGTTTTGATATAACACATGTTCTATAGTATATTGGAATTTTTAAACTTTGAGTTTTAACTTTAAAAACATTTTTTGTAATGTAAATACCAAATAAAATTGGTAATGTAGAAATTTTATTACAAGGAAAGCTAAAAAAATATCCTTTACAAAATACCTACTTGTTTGAAATGGGGAAAATTAATATTTTAAATATAAACAATAAATTATTTTATGTTTAGTGGTCATAACTGACCATATTAATTATTCAGTTATACCCAAGGCCTTAGATAAAAATAATTAATTGAAGTAAACAAAAGTTGTTTGTACAGGGAATTGATGATCCAGGTATGTAAATTTAAGTTTCTACAAGTATGGTTCCATCACCTTTGTTGACATTGAAAAGTCTTTTTCAAGGTAGATATATTTTTTGACCGATAATAGCGGAAGTCTTACAGAAACTAATTTTGAAATGTGTCTTCAGATCATGAACTTAATTAGGCTTAATTATTTATTTTGTGCTTTCTAAGTTATATATATATTTTTTTTGTGGTTCAGAATTTTCTGTCCTTTTCCTTCAAAAGGAATATGACAAAAAATAAAATATAGGTCTAGGTTAAAAAAATTAATTATTGGTCAAGTGATGACTCTAACAGTCATGCTGCTTCTTATTTTTAGTGCAAATTATACATCTGAGGATTATTGCATATAAATTGGGGTTTTACTTATAATATTTCAGTTACACCCCAAACAGTAGGGGGGGGGGGAAACCCACATTCAAAACTACAATTAAAAAACAATGCAATCCCAGAAAGAAGTCCTACATAAGCAAGAAGAACAGGGAAAAACGCCTTATGTTTGCTAAAGAGAATTTAAGTAAGCCTGATGCATTTTTGGAGGCTGTTAGGAGTAAGCCAGGGGAACACTTGAAATTAAAAATACACTACCGACAGTTAAACATGGTGGCTGTGAGGTGCTCATTTGAGGCTGCATGAGCTATAGATTAGTTTGCAATTGACATATAATCGTTATGATCATGGACAAAATATGTCTACTTCGATGTTCTAAAACAATGTTTAATGGAAAGATGACCAAACACATGACTCGGAAAATTCAAGAATGGCTGCTATACAGGGTGATTCACTAATCATACAACAAAGTATGTCAGGCGCTTCTACACCTCAAATACTACAAACAAAGGAACTGTACGCTATGGTACTTATTTTAGAAGTATTTATAAACAATAAATATTTAGGGTTGAAAAGAGAACTCATTACACTTTGCTTCTTCATACATTACATTTTATTTTAAGATAATAAATTTCCTTCCTTGCTACAGTTTCCCTACTGATCTGCAAGATGGCAGCATCATTAAAAAAAAAGAAGAAGAAAAGTGCCTGAACATGCCGCCCACCTTGAAAATATTTAATAAATTGATTCAATACAAACAAATAAATTGTAAAACAGCCGTAGTATATAAATTTCAAAATATTAATTAGTATTCAACATAACTTGATAAATAAACAAGAATTATTAGACAAAAACTTGGATATCAATTTAACATAAAAGAAAACTTTAAACTTCTTTTTCTGGAGAATCTTCACTTTCTATTTGGGATGGCAAAGGACAAATTTTGTTTATTGGTTTCTTGATGTTTTATTGATGACTCCATTACAGGATTTTAGGGTAACCACCCTAATCAAACCATCAGTTCCTGGATGCATCTCACAGATTCTTGCTGAAGGCCATTTCAGTGGAGGCGTCCTTTTATACTTTAAAAGAACGAGTTCTCCAATTTGCAGATTATGGCTTCCTTTTAGCATCTAAGTACGTACTTGTAGGTTGGATAAGTATTCATGTATCCATCTTTTTCCAAAACGATTGGAATATTTGTTGCACCTTACACCATCTTGGGAGTGTTGACTGTTTAGCCTCTTGAAGATCCTCTTCATTTATAGATGTAAGGGGGTCTCTTATCAAGAAATGGCCAGGCGTGAAGGTGCAAGGTCATTGGTACTAGGACTAAGTGCAAGGATAGGTCGGGAGTTTAAGAGTGATTCTATTAATACAAGAAATGTCATTAGTTTCTCAAAAGTGGAAATTTTGTCTTCCACAACTCTTCTAAAGCGAAATTTACAAGATTTTACTGCTGCTTCCCAAAAACCACAAATTCTGGTGCTTGCATGGGGGGAATGAATTTCCAGGTAATATTTTCACCGGTTAAATAGTTCGCTACTTGTGGGTCTTGTCTTGCTCTGCAGATTGAATGATTCAATTCATGAGCTGCTCCTATGAAATTCGTGCCATTATCTGATATTATAATTTTGCCTTTTGTCTCCTCGCAAAAATTCTCTTTAAAGCAGCTAGGAAGCTTTGTGTTGATATATCATTAACGAGCTCCATATGAACAAATTTTAATGAGACAGATAAAAATAGCAACATAAGTCTTTTGTAGTTTTGTATTCTTAATGGTACCCGATTTAATTGTAAATGGGCTGCAGATATCCACTCCTGTATTGAGGAAAGGTCGACCAACCTTCAGGTGTTCATACGGTAAATTGCTCATTTTTTGATGGGTAACTTTAGGTTTGGCCTTGAAACAAGTGATACGGCATTGTAGGTTCTTCTTACAAGATCTCTTCCTCCCAATGGCCAAAATCTTAATCGCAAGGAAGACAAGAGTAATGAAGATTACGAATGAATATGCTCCCATCTTCTGATTAATAAAGTTACTTGATGGCCTTTAGGTAATAAGATAGGATGCTTCTGATTATCGGAGATGTGAGCCTTATCAATCGTCCACCTACCCTGATGACGTTATCCTTATCCAGAAAGGGGCTCAATGTCAGCAGTTTACTATTAGCATGAACGTCCCCATGAGAATGCAGATGGGAAATATTTTCAACAAAGTATTATGTTTGCACATATCTGATGAGTGCTCTCAAGTGTCTTTATAACCTCTTCCTGAATTAATTTGAGATTTTCTATATCATTGCAACCGTTACTTGATGTCCATGTAGAAATCTTGGAGGATTGATCTGACTGCAAGGGTTATTGATCTTCTTGTTCTCTAGCAGCTTGTTGTAGGCATCGCATAGCGAGAAACGAAGGTGGAGCAGTTCCATAGGTAAAAATATTTAACTGATACTCTATAAGTGGTTGATTAGGACATTTTCTCCAAAATATTCTATGCAAATTTTTATTCTCTTCTGAACTCTCAATCAGCCTGTACACTTTTGTGATATCAGCAGTTTTTACATATTTATAAGAGCTGAATCTAAGTATTATTAAAACTAAGTCCTGTTGAATTACAAGGCCGGCCATTAAAACATCATTAAGAGAAAGCCCACTTGTAGTCTTAGCAGAAGCATCGAAAACAACACGGTATTTTGTTGTTGAGCTGTGGATGTTATGGACGCAAAGATGGGGCATGTAATATGTAGGCACATCTGTTACATTAAGTGTTTTAATAACTTCCATGTGCTTTAGCTTTATACATTCTTCCATTAAGCTGCCACATTCTTCATTATATGCAGCCTTTAAATGTTTGTTTTTATCCAATTTTTTCTCAAGTAAGAAAAATCGTTTCATTGCCATTGCTTTACAATATCCCAACTGGTTAACCTTTAGTTGGCAATTTCACTACAAATCAACCATCTGAATCTCTCATTGTTGTTTCTTGAAACAGTTTCTCACAAGCCTTTTCTTCTGAAGTCAGATTCGGATGTAAAAACCCTTCTTCAATCTCCTAAAACTTGCATAACTCTTCTTCGATTTGACTACAGGCTGCTACAGATACATCTTGTGTTAATTCCTCTTTAGAATGTTTGCAAACCTCCAACGGTTGCGAGTTGTATTTTTGGCAAGTTCTTCCCCAAAGATAGTTGCTGACCCTTTAGAATACAGAAAAATTGTCAACTGGACCAAATTTATCAAAATTAGGGTCTGCAAGAAACAGATTAGAAATAATATCCCAATCGATGGTATTTATACTAATGTCTGGTATGGGTAAGGTAACCCTTGGAATTACCAAGAATTCTAGCTTAGTCTGAAATGGCTCAAATCGAGATTTTATAATGTAATCCTTTCTAAAAAAGATAGTTCCTACTCACAGTAACTTGTTTTGCAACGATCCGGATATAAAGAATCTACAGATATAAATTTTATGAGGTTTCCCACAATAAGCACATGTGCCTTTATACTGTAATTTATCTTAATCATGATTAGGTAAATGCAGATTTTTTTTATTTATTTCTATTTTGTTTGAAATCATCTTTTATTGTGGTACACTTATACTTGTAAATAGATTCTAAGTTTTCAATTGACTAAGGGTTGGAACTTCCTTTCCATTAATTACACTTTCCCAGTTTTGACGTGTTCCAGGATCTAATTTTCTGCCTAAAATCACAAATAAAAGTGGATCACAGTGGTCATTAGGGAACTTTAAAGCTTAAAACTTCTTAAATTGGCTAAAGTAACATCTACAATATTCTGCAACTTACTAGCTGAAGCCTTTTCCACCTTTTCACAGATAAGGATTGCTTTTATATGCATAAATACAATATGCCTTTTATGATAATAGCGTTCTTCAACCAACTCCCATGCCAAGTTATAATTATCATTTGTTTATTCCATACTTTTTAAAGCTGAAGCTGCATCATCCAGTAATGCTCTTTTTAAATACTTTTGAATAGGTGCTAAATCTGTTCTTCCATCTATCATAGATATCTTATACTTTCCATTGAAAGAGAGTAATAACATATCCCAAAGCCTAACTTCCATGATGTGTTACTTAACAATAGACTCTTTACTATCTGTACTACTAGTTACTATTAGTGTCCTAGCCCTGCTAACTAATCTACAAAATTCATTTTCAAAATCTTGTCTTTGAATTAATTCTGTTTCATTTTTAGGGTTAACTATTTCTATTTCCGTTTGTATAATACCAAATTCTGTCCACAGAGGCTCAATTTTTTCCAATTTTACTTTAATTAAATTTTTATCGTCCTTATTGAGATCAGGAGAATGCAAAAATGTCTTAAATCGTGTTAAATAAGTTTTATCTATACTTCTCTGAAAATGAAGTTTTTTAATATCAACTTCCTCAGTTATGCTATCTGGAATTATGAGGTAGTTTATGTAAGTAATTACTTCCCAATAAAGGATATAAAACCAGTGCTTATTAATTGGTATTTATAGTGATTGGGATTTGGGGTTAAGGATATGAAGGGAAAGTGCAGCAAATTAATGGCCACTTTCATTCATATGAATTTAGGAGACTCACCCTTTTCTCGGTGGTTTCTTTCACTATTTCTTCTAGGCAAATGAGAATCCGGCCTGGAGGACTATCACGTATGCTACAATACTTATTTTAGAAATATTACAATAAATATTTAGGGTTGAAAAGAGAACTCATTACATTTTGCTTCTTTTTACATTACATTTTATTTTAGGATAATAAATTTCCTTTCTTGCTACAGTTTCCCTACTGATCTGCAAGATGGCAGCATCATTTAAATTAAAAAAGAAAAAGAAAAAAAGATAAGTGTCTGAACAGGATGGTCTGATTCTCAATCCTTTTGCAGATATTCAACATTTCATGTTTTTTCAATTATCTTCAGTTTTTTCATAAATCTACTTGTAGCTCTTGAACCATTCAATTTTGGGGAAATCCAAACAAAGACATTGAAAAGAGTGTTAAATTTCCTTTAAGAATGC
The DNA here is from genome assembly GCF_000648675.2 of Cimex lectularius. Taxonomy (NCBI): domain Eukaryota; kingdom Metazoa; phylum Arthropoda; class Insecta; order Hemiptera; family Cimicidae; genus Cimex; species Cimex lectularius. Next base: position 2,488,383 of record NW_019392675.1, on the reverse strand, counting down.
ACCCTTATAGAACTCAATTTAATTTTTAATTTAAAAAAAACTTTCAACAACTGTTAAATTTAAAATTTATAAAAACTAAATGTTGCACTAAATCTCTAATGTAGTGTGGGAGCTGTGTTTTTAGTGGTGGTTAATAATTATTCAAGATTTTGAAGCCTAAGTCGTGTTCAATATTTACAGCCGAAACCATGGCAATTCGTGAATCCTTCTGGTATGCTTACTCTTTCACTGATAAGGATCCATCCCTAATCACCACCCACAATACATCCCCCACCCATGTTATTATATTCATTTGAATCTTATTAGTGAATGATTCATTAGATTATAGGGACTGTGTGACTGTTTTTGAACTTACAGTTAGTTTTCATTTAATTTACAGTTAATTTAAAATTATCTGAGGCTTTATAGTCTTATAGTTTTATTTATTTATTGTTATCTTTATTCTTATTTTTAATTTTCCTGTTTACTTATTTTACTGCTTTATTTATCTATTGGGTTATTTACTTATTTATATTACCTTAAGTAGGTTAGATATTTTAAGAAATTTATACAATCTATCTAAACAGGAGCTTTATCTCTCAATATATCTTTTAAATTTGAAAGATTGACAGAATCTCAATTTGTTTTAAGATGACCACATTCTGTTAAAACACAGTATTGTTACATGGCAAGCATTATAGAGTGTGTGTGGTTCTTTGACGATGAGGAAGCCATGTGTGTAACAAGTATGGCCTATCCTCAGTCTAGACAACACTACTCCTCGTCTGTTCTGTCGAGTGGAAGATTACTATCTATTGACAGAGTCTTTAATGTCTCTTAGTTCGTTGTCGGTGGTGTTTAAAATTGGTTTAGCCGACCAAAACACCTGCACTTGTGATAACACAATTGTAGCCAATACCGACCACATTTTTCTAACATATCCCTTCACTTCACGAGGAAGAAATTGTTCAAGGTGGTGGTGAAGCATGGCACCCATTAACTGGTTATGATCAATAGTATCGAAAGCAGTTTGAAAGTTGCTAAATGTATAATTGCAATAACGAGTAAACGACTTTTTTGGCCTATTTCAAGCCCGATATATTTGGAAAAATTGAAACAAGATGAGAATAAAGCCGATTAATGTTTACAAAAGTAAGTGAAAAGAAGCAAGAAACAGTTGAAGGTTGAAACTCATTGACAGGAGTGTTGACGAGAGGAAGGCTTCGCAAACACAGATCCAAGAGACTGTTACCGTCTCTAGAAAACCGTTCTCTAAGAAGTCTCTTGTCAAAAATACTTACGGAGGTTGCTGCGGTAAGTCATATATTTCGAAGCTTAGCGGGCTGTGATTTGCGGTATCCATATCTGCCTACATTTAAGAAATAAGTCGGATGTCGTCTCTGCGCGACTCTGAATAAAATAGGCTCAACAGACTGTTGAAAGTAAAAAAGAAAACTCCACCGGTGAAATTCGATTCCCCCGGAATTAAGGAGCCATCAAAGAGGGCCGGTCTGAGTCACATTTGAGTCGTGATAGAACTAGTTTGTTACTCTAAACTTCTAAAGTCTAACGTTTATCACGGTCGATATCGATAAGAGAAGGCGAAGAAATCGATTTCCTCGGTTTATTATCAAAGGCCTCTTGTCGAGGATCGACTGTGACGGTTTTGTTTGCCTAAGACTTTCCTAGATGAAGTTCAACTCTATTAAAGACATCAAGCATTATCACAAAATTCAATAAAGTGAAGATTTTAAGCTTCTTCAGCTTCCTCAATAAACGCATGCAGCTTCTTTAATTCCAAAATAATTCTGATAAATTAATTGGTCTCTCTGCAAGCCCTGATGGAATCTCTGTAAATTTCTTTTAAAAAAACTCTATTCATAAACTATTCATAAATCTTAATGATTTTCTTAACAGATCAATAAAACCTCTACTTATCCTCCAAGTCTTTTGAGTGGAGTGTGGGGTTTCCAAGAAGGTCTTGTCTTTCTAAGTACCAAACAGCAGACAGTAGTTGCAGGGAGAGGAACAGAATTGTAGTAGATTAGAGGAGAGGTGTTAGAGCTGTGAGGTGAATGTTAATTGGTGCAATTTGGCTTCGTTGCGTCTCATCCTTCAATGTTTCAAACTCAAAGTTTCTAAAGGCCACTGGGTCTGGGTTGCTAAAATGTTGTCCTCTAACTCGAATCCTATTGAAGGTACCTCCACCAACCGAGAACACCTTGAGCTTATCGAAGACTGGGGCAAAAAGTGGAGGACAAGGCTGAATGAAGAAAAATGTGCTCATTGTACGTTCACATAAAAAATGTCAAATATTTAGGACTATACGTAGACTGATGCGCAATCTGTACACACGACTTAAGATATATTTTTTCCGAACTCTTAGACAACTACGAAGACTTCTAGGACGAAACTCTGTCTTGACTGTTACAACTAAACTAACCATATGCGAGACTTTACTGCGACCACTTTGGATATATGGAGTGGAACTGTGGGGTTCTGCAAAACCATCCAACATCCAATGAACCTATAATTTGGTCGTTATTGACCGTTTTGGTCTATCTATTCTCCTTTGTTCGGTCTGTTAAACGCATTTCGCAATTCGTATCTGCACCCGCGGAGAAAGACACAGGAAGAATTGCTGTGAGTTCTTCCTTGATGTGCAGAGAGAAATGCATTCTGTCCATAGTGAATGAATTAGGTAGTTTCTGATCCAATCCTTGAATCTTATGTGATGAGTATTCAGATATCAGATCTATACAGGCCGGTGAACAATGTGAGTGGTTGTCACATTGCATATTTAAGTTGACTGTATTGATAGTTAATGACGAAAGAAAATCATTTGTTTATTAAATTTACAATTGACTGATTATTTGCAATAAAAATAATTTGAACCGTGAGTGAAATGGACAAATTTCAAATGAATATAAAAATGATGAATATAAACACAATTACACAAATGAAAAAATGAGACTGAGTTCACGACAAGTTTTCTATTTGAAGGATGCATGTTACATACTCGTTTGACCCTTATCTGTTACAACCCTTCACATTCCTCCCTTATCACACCTGCACTTGTTCGTGCTTTACTGATTCATCAGTCAGAAAATTGCGGATCAAGTTCATCGAGAACATCAAGATCATCGGACGACAACTCTCATGAAGATCTTCGTAATATTAAAACTGTAAGTTGCTTTCAAAACTTCAAAATTTATTTAACAATTTAGGAGTCGAAACTTAATACAAAAATATTAAAAATTAAAATAAAATAAATATCATAAGTATTTTAAATAAATTTTAAACGAATAATAATAATAATAATAAAATAAATAAACAAAAATGTCACTTAACGTCTTAAGAAAAGAATATTTAGATATGTTACCAGAATTTCATGGTGAAACAAGTCTATTGTACGATTTCGTACAAATTGCAGATAAATTAATAGAGAAATTTTTCAATAAGCAGGTTGTTAACGATTTTCAAAATGTATGGCTACTGGGGAGCATAAAAGCTAAGATTAAAGGCAAAGCAGCTGAGATTTTTGGAAGTTTATCATTAGGTTCTTGAAGTGTGAAGTGTCACAGGATATAGTGACAAAAGAGATAGCTTCACGTTAGAAATCGAGATGGCAAAATTAAAACAAGAACATAACGAAACTAAAAATAAATTGTAACAATGTCAAGTTGAAATTCTTTTTGTTCGAATTTCACACAGAATTTGACATACTGCTAGGGATCGATAATTTAAAAAATTTAAAAGCTTATATTCATTTAATAGAAAATTGCTTAAACACACCTACCAAGTGTGTACCATTAGAATATTTTAATACTTCACAAAAAATTTATCAATTCGAAATATTAGGAGAATCAGAACAAATAATTAAAATCCCTGTTAGGAACATTAAACAAGGTGATGCTGTGGTACCAAATTTACGAGTGGGTAAGGTCGAAATACGGAAAGCTCTAGTTAGGGTACATAAATATGAAGCTTTATGCCCAATAATCAATACAGATAAAGAGTCACAGCAAGTAAAAATAAAAAACCCCATACCGCTAACGGAAATATCAGAACACTAAAATCACCACAATAGGATTGGTATAAGAGGAAAAGACAAACAATCAATTTTATCATCATTGCGCACAGATCATATGAACGACGAAGAAAAAATTACTATAAAAAATTTAGTTAGCCAATATTTTATTTACAAGTCAAATTAAGCACACAATTAGAACAAAAGATGAAATATAGAAATATAATGAAATATAAAACTTATAGATATCCAGAACTACACAGAGAAGCAATACAAAACCAAATTAAAAAAGATGCTAGATCAAAAAATAATACAACCTTCAAACAGTCCATGGAATGCCCCAGTTTGGGTGGTTCCAAAGAAATAGATAGTTCGGGAAAAAAGAAATGGAGATTAGTCGTCGACTATAGGAAACTAAATGATAAAACTATAGACGATAGATATCCGATCCCAAATATCACTGATTTATTGGACAAGTTAGGCAAGTGTAACTATTTAACCACACTTGACTTAGCGTCAGGATTTAATCAAGTGGAAATGGCTCGAAATAGTATACAGAAAACCGCATTTAGTGTCGACCAGGGACACTACGAATTCTTAAGAATGCCGTTCGGGTTAAAGAATTCTCCGCCCACGTTTCAACGAGTGATTGATAATGTTTTAAGAGGATTAAAAAATGTTATGGTATACCTAGATGACATAATAATATTTAGTGCAGGACTCCAAGAACATGTTACCAATTTAAAAGCAGTCTTTGACAGATTAAGACATGCAAATTTTAAAGTACAACTCGATAAAACTGAGTTGTGTAAAAAAGAAGTGGCATATCTTGGCCATATCGTAACTCCAGGTGTTAAACCTAATCCACAAAAAATTGAAGCAATACAAAGATTTCCTCTTCCAAAAACTGAAAAGGAAGTTAAATCATTTCTAGGATTGCTTATTACAGAAATTATGTGTGGTGATTAGTGACCGTTAATCGATAATTATTCAGAAATCGTGATGCACACGACACGCAAGAATGGCACAATTACACAGAAGACAAACATTTTGAGCCCTGAAGATGATCTCAATAAAGATCGAAACGTTGGCACGATAAAGAAAATGTTTTTCTGAAATCACACCAGACCGCATCTCACGATTTCTAAATAAATATCGATTAACGGTCACTAATCACCACACAAAATAAGTATAAATTTATAGTAGCAATTTGTGAATGATTATATTAACAAACATAAAGAGAAAGTAGAAATAATGTATAAAATAATCAATGAAAATAGTTTAAAATATAAATAAGCAGTTATAGGAAAACTCAACGAAGATAGAGAAGAAATATCAGTTATTCCCGAAAAAGCATATGTAAAAAACAAACAGAAACAATCGAAAACAAAAAATTTGTATACAAAAATAAAAAATAAAATCACTTAATCCTTTAAAGATCCCGGCTATAATTGAAAAATCCCATCATAATACCAATCCTAACATTCATTTAGCAAATATAAAACGGCCTCGCAAAACAACTCATCAGTTAATATGAGAAATGTCGACGTTACAAAGTCCTAGAAAAATTATTGAACAAATTCACATTGTTCCAGGTCCCTCCTCCTCATCGTCGAAGGAACCACCATCAGAGACATAACACATAATGCAGGAATCCTCACAATTTATCTGGGACCCGCTAAACTACAAACAAAAACGCACACATTAATTCATTATTATGAACTCAAAACTATTGGGTTGTCCGGAAAATAATGCAGGATTTTGGTATTAAACAAAAAAAAAGAAACTAGTTACTTTAAAGCAATGTTCTTTAATCAAANTAATCCTGTAAACGTAAACAGAATATTTTATATAGATTTTTTTTAATGAAAACTTAAAATCCTGCATTATTTTCCGGACAACCCGATATATGCAAGGAATACGAAATTCTTACGACACAATACAACAAAATTATTACAACAATTAAAACAAATCGAACTATACTACAAGACTTAGAGACCCCAATTAAACTTCTGAATTTTACAAAAATTACCGTAGAAAGAAAAATTAACAATATAAAAATCCATTCGAATAATCGAACAAGACGAGGATTAATTAATGGACTAAGCACTGTAATAAAAGTAATACCGGGTAACTCAGACTATGACGACGGAAAGCATGTCAACACAGTTTTAAGACACAAAAAGGAAAATCAACTGAATATCCAAAACCAATTAATCTCTCAATATTCCGTCAATAACAAAATCGTTGATAATTTTAAGCAAACCATAGAAACTATAAAATATAACAGTGAAGAATTGGAATATAAAATACTACAACTAAATAGGAAGATTCGACATATAGCCGATTTAACAATTGTAAAAGAAACAATTCACCACTTACAAATATTATTTAATCTAGTTATGAATATGTTTCAAGATATCGAGAGTTCCGTAACATTTTGCAAATAAGGAACGTTACACCCAAATATAATAACTTCACATCAACTCTACGAAGAACTCAAAAATTTCTCTGCATTATGCAAACCAGATGCCTAAAGAAGTAAAATTAGAAAATATTTTAGAGTATGAATATTTAATATATTCAAAAGTAGAATACGATATTTATAACTTCTATTCAATGCCTTCTAAATTAGGCCAAATTTATGTAACTGTAATTCCTGAAAATAAGTTTGTTCTGAAAGCAACAAAAAGTAATTATTTAATTTTATTAAACAATAAATGTAAACATTTAAATCGAAGGTTCCAATGCTACGAAGACGACGTATCTTATCACCGATCCAGTTGCATTGAAGAAATTATGCTGAACGAGACGTCGACTTCCTGCACACTTGTCAGTCTTCACATGACAAATAATCATATCGAACTGATAAAAGAGATAAATAAATATTTAATCGTCTTTGTTACGCCTGACAAATTAACGATTGTCACGCGTAAAGAAATCGAAACGAAGACACTTGACGGAATCTACCTAATGCAGACGGCGTCCGCGACGATCTACTACAAAGGAAATCATCTGGTCTACGAATCGACATCTAGTGGACATCCAAAAATTCTGCCTAAAATCGACTTAATGAATTCAACGGTGAACCAACAGCCTCAAATGGAAATCCATCTAAGGAAATTTTCTCTACAAGATATACTCTTGAATCCTCTAATCCCTTTAAATATCCATAAAAATATTATTGAAGAAAATACAGGTTCAACTTTTTATTGTATTGTATGATGATCATCATTGTATTAATTATTGTTTTTATAATTATATATTGTATGCTTAAGTTTGAACTTTGTCGAAATAAAATAAATAGTGTAAATTCAAAAGATCCGAATTAAATAAAATTAATGTTTTATAATCATATATTATTGAATTATATTGTATTATTAATATGACTTGAATCATGGGAATTATAAACAATGTATGTAATGAAGGTAATATGTAGCTTATTGTAGTATTGTATGATAATATTGTAATAGGGAATCTTAAGGTCCAACTTCCAGGAGGAAGTTTATTTTTTTAAAGGGGGAGGTGTTACATACTCGCTTGACCCTTATCTGTTGCAACCCTTCACATTTCTCCCTTATCACACCTGCACATGTTCACTTCCGTTCACTTCCAAGAAACCCCTCCTTCGTTACATCCCCAAGCCTTTGCTAATATTATGTTTTATTCAATCCGTTCCGGGCTTTCATCGAGTATAGACCGAAGATTCCCTAATTGGAATTGGTTATTCCAGTTTTGTATTGCCGTGCTGTGTAATAAATAGTGTTCTTTTTAAAAACTAATTTAATACACGCAAAACCATAACTTGCACAATTACTACTCCTCTTCTACTCATCCCTTAATTTTCTTCCACTCGAAGAAGGGCTGCCAACGTCTCAACCATGCCCCGCCTGGAATAATCATTCTTCAATATGTGGTGGAATTGGTAAAAACACAATTTTATTATTGGTCTCTTACTAATTCCACCTGATGTCTTCACTGTCGCCACTCGAACCTTGCCGTCTGCTCCTGGATGGTTGTTGATAACTCGAGCCATTTTCCAGCTTAAAGTAGGGAGGTTGTCCTTCTTAATCGGGACTAGATCGCCAATTTGAAGTCCGTTTATTATGAATGGGCTTAAAGTAATGAGTTTGCTTTGCTTCTGTACTGGATTTCCTGATTCAAGAGCAGTAATCTCTTTAGAAATTGATTCTTTCTACACTATTTTTATTAGAGCAAGTTCTGCCGCTTGGAGTTCAGATACTGAGAGCTCACCTTAAATCGAGGCCCTTTTGACTGAGATTTTAATAAATCGTAGACAATAGGTCATGACACGTTTTAGTCTGGCAAATTTTGAAAACTTACTCAGGCTGATGCATGGGTTTGTAAACACTGGCACTTAATTGTGACAACGTTCAGTTAAGTTGACATCATTGGGTATGTCGACAGTTTCTTGTAATGCCGTTAGTGTATGAACGATGGACCTTCTCAATACAATTTTGCTTCCAAAATTTCAGATGGCTATAATCCTCTTGACAGAAAATCTACAAGATTTTCCTTACTGCTTACATATCTCCAACAATCCACCTTAGAAATAGTTTGTATCTTAGCTACTCTATTGGCTATCCAATGGAAGTAGTTAGAAGTGTTAGAAAAAGCGCAAGGTTACATACATACATACCAAACTCTCCCACAAGGAATAGAGCCACTATTTTCCACTTTATATGTGAATTGTACGTTCTCATGATAACTATTAAAAAGGATAACGAGATTGTCTAAATTATCTCTTCGAAAAATCAGAAAAAAGTCATCAACTCAACGTACTTACATATTTATTCAGATATCGTGAGATGCGGTCGGGATATCACGATATCTGAATAACTATCGATTAACGGTCACTAATCTCTACACAGTACTTACACATGTCCTAAATATTTTTTATTATATTTATTATACATATTATATTTACTATATTATTTTATTATAACACAAAGTAATACATTTGAATACATAATTTTATTTATTTTGTACAAATATCGACTTACCATAATTTCACACAGATGGACTCTATGAAACTCGAACGTGCTCTCGATCAAATCACTGTTCGAAAAAGAATCGCAAAAATTTCCGATTTAAATGTAGAATTCGCTTATGAGGTGAAAGGTTTGGCCAAAATCCCAACGAAATACGGCGAGGCCATTGGCGCCGACCTCGAATACTTCGGACCTACATCGTACTCTCTTCGACGAGAGTTTTCCTCTCGAAACGTTTCACTGAGATAATCACCGCTGACGTCCTAACTTCGTACGGCGAAACCCCAAGTAAAATGTCCGTGTTATACAAAGGCGACCAAGAAGTTGAATTCATTTAATTGTAACACTTTGTAAATATATAAATTAATAATATATATATTCATCAAACCTGCAGTTTTTCTTAACCCCTGACACAATATGGTGAAAAAAAAATAACAGAAGGGAAGCCACTACCATCGTCAAATCTCATAGCGGTGGAAAAAATCAGTGACGTCACTCGTCAAACCCCATTGAAAAAAATCAGTGACGTCACTCATCAAACCCCATTGAAAAAAAATCAGTGACGCCCTCGTCAAATATGCCCGATCAGACCCGACGACTAGAGGTGGGGGTGTCTGGGACTTCTGTTTCAGTATCAGATAAGTAACAATTATAACAAAAACTTGATAAGGATTGACATGTAACTCTAAGACTAGAAATTTTTTGGTAATAATCTCTATTACCTCTTTGTTTATAAAGTGTATGGTACAGCTTTTTTTGTTTGATAAAATTAATTAGGTCTGAGCTGAACCACTTCGGGTAGTTGGTAAAGTACATGTTTTGACAATAGGGACATACTGATCAATAGCTCTTGATAAAATGTAGTATACATATTTTATGCACTCATTAATATCAGTGAATTCTAGCATTCTGTCCCATTAGACATTAGAAAGAAAAGGTTGCATGGATTGATAATCTCCTTTAGGGAAATTATATTCAACATTGTTAAATTGTAAATGAGTGGGTGAATTGGATGACTTTTGTTTAACATTAATAATTAAGATAGACTGACATCAGACACTAAACACATATAGACACTAAATTAACATCAGATTTAGTTACCTCAATAGTAGTCTTCTTTTCCAGCAATTGTAGATGTGGTTTACCTGTTTTAATGCTAATAAAAGAGTCAGTAATTATATTGGCAGATAATGACGCTTGAGCGGACACAGAATCTGTGCTTGCCAATCAGGTAAGTCACCGCAAAAGGTGAATTCGTGAATAGAATACTGCTGTAATGTAGTTTCGATTTCACCACAAAGCTGTTCGTAAGTATCACAGTTCTCACTAGGCGGTAAATAGGCCGTCTAGTAGTTTTTCTATTGGGTTGTCCGGAAAATAATGCAGGATTTTGGTATTAAACAAAAAAAAAGAAACTAGTTACTTTAAAGCAATGTTCTTTAATCAANTGACATTCATACAAATGAGTAATCCTGTAAACGTAAACAGAATATTTTATATAGATTTTTTTTAATGAAAACTTAAAATCCTGCATTATTTTCCGGACAACCCAATAAATAATTGCATTCGGTAGGCAAAAATGATGATGCGTAACAATTCCGCATAGCAATCAGAACACCTCCACCATGGCACTTAACACTGATATGAAAATTTCTGTCAGCTTTGTATATACAATAATTATTCAATCTTAATTCTGCATCAATAACACTATTTGACAGCCACGGTTCATTTAGAACAATAACATCACAGTCTAAAATTGGTACAATACATCTTAACATATCTAGTGTAGTGTTTAAACCTGTAATATTTTGGTAAATAATACTAATTGTATTATTTGACCCGTAAATTACATGTTTTTTGAGCTGAGGTTCTTAGATTCAACTATTTTAGGAACTACATTGAAGTACCGAATAGCTAAGTTATTTTCACCATCTTTTAACTTTTATTTAAGTTTTTCTTTTAATGATGAATAATAATGTTATTGCTGAAGTTATGTCTTGTCACAGGTGGCAGAAATAGAGAACAGGCCCGTTTTTCTGGCACTATAACAACCACGTAACAGTTCTGAGGCATTCGTTTGAACAGATTGCTTAAGGGAGCGATGTTTGTCAGGTATTTGATTTTTGCCAAGCCTAAATGATCTGACAGGTTTTTCAAAGCTTGGCGAGCCTATTTTGAATAAGTCTGTCAACGTCAGAGCATCGTGGTTAAGATTAGGCAAAGTTGAAGAACACCAAATGTGCTAAGCTACCTTCGAAGTTCATTGGAAAGCAGCACAGCGGATCCTCAGACACTTAAAAGGCACTTTGGACATGGGCATCAAATTCAAGAGCTCCCTCATCGGTTTCTGTGGAGATTGGGCCAATTGTCATGTTTTTAACATGCCAGTAGGATCTGTGACCTACGAAGCCAAGAAAGAGAGGACTGTAGGTAGCACTATTTAGTGCTGAAGTCAAATATATGCGTCTTACAAGTTGCAAGTCTTACATTTTTTTTGTCTATTTATTGGATTTTTTCGAAAATCACCAAAATGTGTGTAACTGAAATGAGTCAACCCATCTACAGAAAACATTACAGCGTTTAGAACTTTATAACCTACAAGTAATGGCACAAACGTTGCCTCTGTAAACAAATTACAACCGGAAATAAAATATAAAACTTGGTTTTCGTACATTTGATTCTGTTTTTTCTCACTCACAATGATTTGAAACCTAAACTATTGTCATAGCTTGAAAAAAAGAAATATTCTGCTTTCGAACGGTTGTAACAGCATGGTCTTTGGATGAAATAGAGAGTAGGTTTGAATTTTTATATGGAATACATGACATCAGCGAGAAATTAAATTGCCCCTGAAGAACCCAGGCCAAAAATTTTTATTTCTTTTGTTTTCCATACAAATTCGTGTTTAAGTAGTTTAAAGAGTGCTTGAAAAGAATCCGGGGAAGGTGGTAATGATAGGTTTACAGAATTTAATTGATATTCGGGGGGCTTCCTTTCGATTCTTTGCCTAGTCCTAAAAAATGATCGAATTTTTCTGTTAGTGTCTCGATGGTGTTTTCTAATTTTGTCAGTCTGTCTTTAACAGCATGATTCGTCTTTGTTTTCTCACAATGAGTCACTTCGTAGGGAGATCGTAAATCGGGCATTCGCGGTCTACCTATGGAGCGCATAGAAACTTGTGTTTTGCGAATCATGTTTATACGCGGGTCTGTTTTTATTAAAAGGATGATTTGGGTCGTTCGGGTTACTTGGTCCTCTAAAGTATTGTCTGTTATTGTATTGGTAATTGGGTTTATTTTCAGATGCTCTGTTAAAGTTGAAGAGTTGCTGTTGTTGTCGTTTATAATTTTGGAATTTGTTGAATAGTGTATATTGTACATGAGAATATTGTTTATTAAAATACGTAGGGTTATTATAATGGATTGGAATTCTATTGGATTCACTGGACTTCTTGTAGTTGATATTAGATAATGCAAAAGAACATTTGTTATATATTATGCTTCTAATTTCATCTATTGTTTCTGGATTAAATATCACAATGTGGTTACTTAAAGCGGGAGGTAAACATTTAAAAATGTGAAATATAATTTCTTTATCTTTCCTAGTCATTAATTCTTTCAAGGTGTCCGAATTTAGTCCGTTTAGCTTTAATCGAACATAAACTAAGTTTCGTAATTCTTGAATTCTGTTAACAAATTGTATGGGGACTTCTTTAGGATTGAGTCTAGTTTGCATTATTTCTTCTTTAAGAATTTCATATGACCTTGAATCAGGGAAATTTTGTTTGAAATGTTTGATTAAAGTTAACAAATGACTTATATCATGCGAAATAAGTATATTTCTGGCAGGGCCAATTAGTTTGCTTTTTGTTTTTATGAATAAAATATTATGGTTGCAATATTTTTCAATAATATTTTCTGCACACAATACGCTTTCCAACATTTCACAAAAGAAGGCTAGTTCTAAGGGTTTCCATCGAGGAAAGGAATGTGATCGAAGTCTTCTTTTGTTATTTTATAATTAATTCTTGGAGACATGCTAGAAGGACTGCATTAACTTGGAAGGTTTAATAAACTTCCTCCTACGGTAGTATTCTTCCTCTCCAGGTTGCTGGTTCTTCTTTCTTCTGTCTTTGGCGATTTTCAAAACGTTTCCTCCTGGATGAGACGTATGGTCGCTGCAGTAATTTCTTCAATCTTGACTTAACGAGAAGTTTCTTTGAATCGCGATCAAAGCACCGATGTGCGCGCTAAAATTTCAGTTGACTCAACTGGACGCAACTGCGGGACAAATGGTCACAACTTTAAAACTTTAGCTATTCGCGGTCCCTGTTCCGAGCGCCAGTTAAGTAATCGCTCGAAGAAGACTTTTTAAAAAAGGAAGAAACTTTATTGTCAAAACTGTAGAACGTTTAATTTTAAACGGACAGAGTGACGGGCAGAAGGATATCGTAAGAGTAAGGCAAGGATATTTGGGGATTAGGGTTTTTATACTATTTTAAAGAAATGCTGATTAAGATGATGGGCTGTCTGGACCCGTCAAACTTTGCTGACGTGTTGGTCTGAGGGGCGTTTGGTTACTCCATAACTTGGATATTTAGCCCTGTTTGATGAATTAATACAGTAAATTGATGTTTTTTGGGATACTGGAAAGCGTGAAAGATGACGCCGGTAGATTAAGTATGTTTCCCTCCAATATAACATTTTGGTTGCCCAGACTGGTAAAACTTGTCTTTTTATGATCTCCGTCTCTTTATGCCAAGAAACGCGTAGAGCTATAATCGTCGCTTTGTTGTCCCGATTTCCAATCCATTGTGAGATGGCGGAGTAAGAGCCGGGGGGAGAGGATCTAATCCTGAAATCAGGGTTCAGACGTCTTTTTGTTAGCCGTTGGCCTTGAGAGGCGTTGGCCCTGCCACCTCCCTTCTATACCATCATCTCAACATATGATAATCCATAACGCCCACGATCCTCAAAAAAAAAACAAAAAAAAAAAAAAAACAACAAAAAAAACAACTGAAAGATAAATTTTTAGAAGAGATGAAATATACAGACAGCCTCGAGGTAAACGCTTGTTTTTCCATTTGCGTCAGTAAACAATAAAATCTCAGCTTTATAATAATGAATAATAACTTGATTGTAGTATTCGCCTGAATCAGAGAAAAGATAATTTTCAACAGCTTGACAGCCTGTTTTATCGTCGCAAAATTGTCGGATGGTTCGTCAATAAAGCGATAGATTAAATTAATTAATACCTTCACCGGCTATACGAACCCCCCCATGAATTCTTGCCAATCATTATTAATCAAACAAAAAAGAGCGATGACAGTAGACGTCCTCTTTACGAACTACGTCTTTACTTTTTTTAATATTATATATATATATATATATATATTGGGTTGTCCGGAAAATAATGCAGGATTTTGGTATTAAACAAAAAAAAAGAANGTAGCGGAATGCTACAGAGGTAAACAAACAATATCATTTGGAAGAGGATTAATAAGTGTTGACATTCATACAAATGAGTAATCCTGTAAACGTAAACAGAATATTTTATATAGATTTTTTTTAATGAAAACTTAAAATCCTGCATTATTTTCCGGACAACCCAATATATATATAAATCCGTACAGTCCTCTTTGGTTTATACAATTTACTTACTTTCTACTGATTATCCTTTATAGAACTGTGTACTATTTAATATTATGTGTGTAAATTTTCTATAATCTATTACGATTGTTATATTCTTTTTTCCGGAAGCATCAGGTTTTTTGGAACTACCCAAATGGGTGAACTGTACGGGGAGTTCGAATATTGTATAATTAAAAAAAAAAAAACTTATCTATTTTGATGTGTACGTCATTCCGAAAGATTTGTGGGTACCTACAATTTTTGCTATAAATAGGTAGTTCGTCTTTCGTTACTATTTTGTGTTTTAGAAAGTTAGTACTGCTTAAAGGGTCATTCTCACGCTTAATAATCTCTGGAAATTTTTAAAAATACGTTAGTTCTTTCTTCTTCATTCATACGGTTTGTACGTAATAACAAAGGTATTTCATTAATTAATTTTTCAAGATTATCGGGACAATTGGTCGCGTTATTCTTGGGTTCGAGGATTGTTTCTAATTCTTCCACTTCCATGGCTCGGGGCTAATGGTCATGATTTCATTGGAGTGTATACGCATATACATTCATTATTATTGATATTAACAATCCCTTCTTCAATGTTATATTTATTATTATTAACTGGTTTGATTAGTCCTGTTTCCATGTTGGGAATTGACCTAACACGGACGGAAACTACATTAAACCCTGGTTTTAGAGTAATCTTTTTTTCGATAAAAAAATAATACTTCCTTTGAACCTTTTTTAAATTCTACCTTTTTCTTTTCAAAATTAACGTTTACTTTGATTTCGCTTAACGTCTCATAGCCTAGTAATATGTCATATTTAGGTGAAAATTGAAATAGGTACATTTTTATTTTTGAAGCAGTAGGGAATAAGGTCAATAGCAGTAGGATCAAAAAGAATATATTCAGAGCCTTGACATTCGCCATTCGGGGTTTTGACTATAAAGTTTTCTTTAAATTTTGTAATATTAGGAGGGACTAATGAGGGGTTTATATAGATTTTGAGCGATCTGGTATCTACAAGCCATTTTCTGTTTTTCCAATCGACAAAATACGGTAATGATTTGTTTATAGTTTTTATTTCAAACTGACTGGGAGGTCTTTCGGTGATTTGGGGTTTGTCTCTAAAAAATGATCGGTAAGATTGTTCACCGCTTTAGTTAATGAATCAATTTGTTCTTTCATACGTTGCATTTCATTGTGACGTAATTTACCTTGATTATCTACATGAGTTAATTCATACGGGAAATCGATTTTTTTTTTGAAAATTCTTAAATTTCGGTCTTGAGGATACAGTTCTCAATCAGACTGTGTTTTGGGAATCCCTTTTGTATTAGGAAATTGAGGTTTGAAAGGTTGATGCTGGAGTGGTCTGTTGTAATTGGTTCGTCTGAATATTGGGTTTTCATGATGTGGTATTTTATAGGGTGGTAATGGTGTAAAATGTTTTTAAAAATCTATTTTATTAATGGCATCTAATGTTGCATTGTATTTCAGTTGTTGTAAAACGATGCTGCAATCATTTATTAATTTAGTTCTTGCAATTAATTCACCGTGTACTAGCGTTCTGATTAATGTGGCGTTTAATTGATGCGTTAAGTTAATCAAGAGTTCTCCCGATATTCCATCTAATCTATATCGTGTGATTACTGTAGTTCTTTTTTCATCTAATCTGTTTAAAAATTCACAAAAAATGTGGTCCAATAAGCTGGTTGCCGAGCAATCCGCACCAAATATTAGTCAAATTGACTGTTTGATAACGCATATGAATATTCCAACAAGGAGTTTCTGTTGCCCAGAAAACACTGTTGTGCCTATACAAAATCTCATTATTTGAGAATTTGGATTCGTCGGTCCACAATATTCGGCTCAGCAGGTCCGGTTCCGTTCCATGTCCATTTCAACGAAAATTCGTGAAATGAAATCCCTCGTTGGATCTCTCGCGCGAATGCCTTGTGAGACATGAGCACGATAAGAACGAAAATTATTTACTTTCAATATTCGCTTTACCGACTCAACCGATATACCGAGAATGGACGGTCTCTCTCTAATTGAGAGGTGAGGATTTTCCTCAATGAAAACAACATCGCTATTTCGTTTTTGGGCGTTACTACCGGACGTGTGTTGGAGATAGCATAGGAAAATGACCCATGCTCACTCAAATTCTAGTGTAAACGCAGGAAAATATGATGATCAGGCAGTCTCCTATCCAAAAACCTCTCTCTGAAAAAAGTGAAGAAAAGGATAATTAAATGAATTCAAAGGATACGGTAACCATTAAGAAGCAACCTGTGGAGAAGAATAACAGAGAGAACAATAATCGTCGATCTCCAAAAATTTTTCTTTTCAGTAAATGTGGCATAAAATAAGCTCTAGAATCGTGATGTACAATAACAATATAGGATTCTCATTTAACATAACAACTTGTCATTTCCTAGCTAGGTGAGAAAGTTATGTTAAATCTGTCCACGTGATTCCTAGCCAAAATTATCTTGGGGTTTGTGTAAGACCATTTTTTGCTAACGTTAATCGTTTCCGAATTAAATGGGTGGACTATAGATGTTGATACTCCCCGTATATTGAAAACGAGAGGACATATCATTTATAGAGAGTTTAAACAATAAAGGACCAAGATGTTAGCCTTGAGAAACTCCAGGGGGGACAAGGTATTTTTTGGGGACTAAAGATGATTATGTAACAGCTGATATTATTCTTCTATGAATGAAACCATTCAGAATAGAGCCATGGATTCTCAAATTTGTATGGAATGGAAGATTGAATATTTGTTATTTGAAAGTATGAAAGTTCGAGTGACAGTGAATGCATCCAAAATTAAATGGGTAACCTGGGGAAACACAACAACCTGTTGGTATCTTAAGTACCAGGACTCGAGGGAATTTTGGGTAACGAAAAGGCAGACACACTTGCCAGAGGAAGATCTGCAAGACCCAGGGATCCAAAGAAAACCCAGGAAAGGAATTGGAGCAACGACAGTCAATGATCTAGTACTCCTCAAGAGCAGGATCGAGTCGATTGACCCGCACTAATGATCTGGTATAGTGCAATAAGCCAGACGTCTGCAGTGCTTAGAGAACAAAAAACCCTGACTTCATAGTATCTATCATCATCATCATCGAGGTAACAGTTGAAGAAATGTGTGCAGTGTAAAGTGACGGAGTATTCACTATTCAGATTATTATCAGACCCCAAGATGCTTTGTAAGAGCTCGTCTATCCTTCAGGCTTTGAAATAGTAGGAATCTAAGCCTACTTATGCCTTCCAATAGAGGGAATTTTCTGTTGTTTCCTCTTTTCCTTGCAATAGCTTGTTTCTGCGTCTCCGAGTCTATACATATGCCTCCGGAGTTTGCAGTGTTCAGTCAACAGTCTCCTAGCTCTGTAGTCCTTGGTTTAGTAGTTCGGCTGCTGGTTTCTGCGTTGGTCATTTAATGGACTTTTTTGCATGTATCTGTTCTGGAATACAACCTAATTGAACTGAGGACTTATTATTAACCCATCGTCTGGTGGATTTACGTTGTTGGCAATTTGGTATGTCGCAAAAGGATTCAGGGCTGACAGGAGTCCTGACTGAACTTCCTCGTTGCCAGTAACGGCAGCACGATCCTGACCGCCCTCAGCTGAAATGTCTTCGTCCACCCAACCACCGTAGGTTGACATTTTTGGGTTAGGTCCTGGTACCCTAACCATCCCTTATAACCCTGACGTAACGCCATCTAAATATTGAATTTTCTGACCAATAGACCAAGTTTTTAAAAGGCATCTCTATTTTAACTACAATGAAAGGAGGGATTCCTTCCACCTGGGAGTTGTATAATCACCAAACTAAAATTCTGGCTAATAAATTATTGGTTGATAAAAAAACAAATAACACTGTAATAAGGGCTGATATAGGTCCAACATAACAAAAGACACAGAATATAAGAAGTGAAAATTAGGTAAAACTGTTACGGCCACCGCCCCTATCTTCAAATCTATGATATGAGTATGTCGTATGAAATTCCTCTTATATCTGACGGTCTGATTTGAAGTAAAACGTAAGAAAGAATGCTGATAGGAAACCCCCGTTTTTTTTAAACAACGCACCTGTTGTGCTTCATAAGTCAAATTTCTTCCACTCCGTCAAATGCCTTAATTAAAGTGAAGTATTTTTTTGGTCAATGTGTGCAACTGTGTTTTGAATGATTGGAGTACTATTGGCAGAGTGGTTTCAAAATGTTTTAAAGTATCGAGCAACCTCCAGGGGTTAAAGGTTGCTGGTTGAAAAAGGTTCCATCTCTTGTTTTTAAGCAGTTTGATTTGATTTTTAGATTGCTTAAAAACAACTGATGTAATTCATACCTTTCGACATTAAGGTAATGTTGTACGTCTGGTGTTTAATGTATGTATGTAATGTTGTATGTTGTAGAATCAGGCGTTTCAACTTTTGCTTCGCTGAAAGCCAGTTTGTTTCTTGGGTATGCTTTTGGTAATTTCACCAGTCGATTAGGTTTTGTTTAACAAGTGAAGCAAAACTTTTGCTTTATTAAACAAAGTGATAATGGGGTCAATAATTGTAAGGGCCGGTTTTGAAAAAACGCATATCACAATGGTTCTTGCTTATTTTAACCTACTTTTCTACGCCGTTTATTACATCAAAATTATATTTCGCAGCTAGCTATATTATGGGTATCTTAGACAGTGAAATGTATAATTTTTATGTGTTTGTAACAAGTAAGAAAAATAAAATCCCCCCCCCCCGGTTGATAAAGTCCAAAAATGTCTACAATTTATCATGCTTGAAAAAATTGACACGTCCCGTTTATCAGTGTTTATGACGGAAATGAACTGAGGTGTCTCCGAAATGCTTTGTTCGAATACGAATGGACGAGTAGTCCTTTTTTTGCCTTGTTCTTTTAATATATTTTTTTTCTTATTTTAGTCGGCCAGTCCTGACGGGCCATAAGTCAGGTTGGGTAGGTGTCGGTAGATTATTAGAGGCCGGCATCAACCGTAAAATACGTGGTTAAAGTAGTGAGGGAGTTAGAAGGGGGAAAGGCTTTTTTTGTCTTTATTTCTTTAATATCATGCCATTGTACAAGATGTAGCGCACCACTAACTAACTACGCTATAGTTACTGCCAACTTTATATATTTAAATTATATTTCTTTATGAATTTAAATATCAATTTGTAAATCACTACGTTTTCCGAGGCTATCATTGTTCCAAGGTTCAATGACGTTTACATTCAAAAACCTCTGTCAAGATAGTTTCTCTGATTTCGTGGTATTATTATTATTATTATTATGGTAAGAGGGAAAGGTGCGAGTGAGAGTGGCATGTACTGAGAAGGAAGAAGGGAAGGGCGAGAGGAAAATGAGATAATATACCTGCCTCGTTCCCATACCGGACGGGCGCAACGCATCTTTCAACCAGTGCTAGTTAAACTTGACACGTAGACAAGACTGTGAGTTAAAATTCCGAAGATTCCTCGACACAACATCGGATATCTAACTCAAGGGGGGCCGACTATCTCACCCTTTTGTTATTTACCGATTATTACAGTTCGGTTCATTTACTGGATGTCCCGAACAAAAAATACTTTCCTCCTATTTAGGTTTATTTCCATTCAATTATTCTGAAAAGCAATTAATCAATCGTAGCCGAACGCCACATGGATTTCCATTTCAGAGATTGTAAACAAACTCGTGCCACATCGCAGCCCTTTGATGATTCAGTAGATCGTTAGAAAGGCCCATTTCTAATATTCATCATAAAAGAGTTCCTGTTCTATCGGTATAGACATACATCCTTCAAAAAGTCCACTCTGTTTCATTTGAAGAAAACAAATTTTTTTTTCAAACGCTAGATTAAGAAATTCTTCCAACACTCGGTAGCAAACACTAAAATCAATATCTAACAAACATCGTGAATACATACCCCTAATATCGAACACTCTTCAAAATATTTATTGACTTCCTAAATTTTTCCCTTCTTTCATCAGCATTTGAGTTTGTTTGAGATGCTGTACATTCTCTCCACATGATCATGGTTGTGCGAAGTAATTTAATTTAATAAAAAATGTACCGTTAACTGAAAAATATCAGTTTGAGCGACGTCGGGGTTATGAACGGAGTGAGGAAAATTGCTGATTCCTTCCATTTTTCTAACTGTCTGACAAACACGTCGTCGACACGGGAGATTTTCCCTGCCTGATCATTGCTCTGTCCGGTTTGGTCAAAGTCGTTGATTTGCTTTTCAAACATACGATCGCTTGTGGACGTCCGTTTTTTTCATCGAACAACGGACTCACAATAAACGGACATCATTGTATACGAATAAGAATTTCTACCAGATCGACCGTAGTTCGAGTACCGTCTGTCCCTGGCTCTGAACTGGAAGCCAAAGAGATTACTCGTGTGTATAATGTCGAACAACAAGAAAAAAACCTCCTATTGGCCTAGTATTTATACAAGATAAAACAAAAAGATGCAGAAAAGCGTAAAAGGTCATTTTGGGTATATCCTATACTATTGGAAACGGGAGAATATGGTGCATTTCATTCTCTTTTTGAGAAGTTGGAATCAGATGAAACAAAATTTTACCATTACTTTCGGATGCAGAAATTTAACCTTTATTCATAATGGTACAGGATAATTTTCCTGAACAGTGATATAAATATGATAATTTAAAGAAACAAGGACGGCAAGCAATTTGCAGAAAACGGGAGTTACGTCCGGTAGCGCCTACACACATCAATGCACTGGCTGGTGGTTGACCGCACCTTCTAACGCCGGATCGGTGACCGTCGTTGGATGTTGTAAATTGTGCTGATGCATGCAGGAACGCTCAAAGAACGAGCAGGAAATAGTAGTCCAAAACACCTAAGCTGACCAAGTCTTTGCATTCCTTGCCTACGATGCCAAAAATGACAGCGTAATCACGATTTGTGTGGACATACAGCAAACCAACACTGATTCTCCAAGATATTTATTATCAGTGCTAATATACACAATCCCTAATATGATAGCCAAACTGCCGGACTCTCCATAAAAAAGCAAATGGACCCCGAAAAGTGAGGGGGGATGCGGACTTTTCCATGTGCGCTATCACCCATGTAAATGGTTTTTTTCTACATCCTCCTAATACACCCGTAACTTGTATCTACCTACTTTAGTTAAGTTGAAGGAATGGGTTTCTCCTTCAATGGTATCCTGGCTTAGCCATTCTATCCACCACTTCGTTCCGCTTGAATATGACATTTTTATTGCACAATTTCACGTCATACGTTACACTAATTATCTCCACCAACATACAATCACACTTGGAATTGTGAAGAGTGTTCTGTTGGAGAAACCGAATTCATGTAATCTGAGATCAGACAAAAGTCCGAACGTACCAATTCTGATACGTATTCAGGGCTCTTGAAACGGCGTTCATTTCACCTGTGAATATGGATTGTGAAAACCTTCTGCATGTTCTTCAACATTTCAAGTGATGTTTTAAGCTCTGCTATATTAGTTCCTTCTGAATAGTCAATGGCTCATAATTTCTTGCAATATACGATTTTCAAAGGTTTCTTTTTTGTAATTCTGAATTTGTCAATAACTAAAATTTAAAATAAAATAATGAAAATAACTCAGTGCGGTTAATCGGAAAAACGTTGGATGTTACACGTAAACCTCAATTCAGCTGCGTTGGCACTAACATCGTTTAAACAATTCTCCAGTAAAATTGTAAAATTGCGTATCCTACGTTTTACTTTACAGGTATTCGGTTTTACCTTAAAGGCATGAATGTCAATAGCTGCTGGCAAAGGAGATGTCTATAGTGTGACATCTGTCTTAAGACAGGACTCTTCGAAAGTGGTAAAATTTGAACCAGACAGCCTAATCGCATAGTTCGCGTACGTATTATTGATACTGAGAACTTTCAACGTAGTTTTTTCGTTTTTTCAAGCGTATCGGACCTTCTTTCCAGATGTCGGAGCTCCTCCTTTCCGCAAGATTGCCTCACACTTATACACAAGTTTTCATGACAAAGGAATTGGTTACACTTCAATTTTTTCTTATACTCGTCCTCGCTTTTCTGACACGTCTTTTCATCTCAACGTTTTATAATAAAATATATTATAAAGAAACTCTCGGTTATATTTTCTGCAGCTACTGGCCGAAATGAGTTTCAGCTTTTCGGTTGAATAGAATATCACATAAATAAAAATTGATTGAATTGAAGAATGAAGAATTCATACAAAGCCAATCTAATCGGCCAACCTAGAATTAATTGACAGTAGGTCGTCGATTGAAGTTTTTTATGCAGATAAAATAAACAAAAGATATCGTTCATAGGGCCATTAAAACAAAACCCAATAGTAGATCGCAAGATCATAAAAATAATTATCTTATCTAAAATATGTCTGTTTTCAAGATTGTGTAAGAAATAAATCTATCAATAGAAAAACAAATCAAATTACATTTAAAAAAATACAGTGCATGGCAGTTTTGTTGAAACGCTACAGAAGTTAGAAAAACACATAACATTTCATTATTGAAGTCTATAATCTGTGGCATCCTAATTTTAAAAAAATCAATAAAAATTGCTAAGTTAATAAACAACATCAGCGTAGGCGATTTGTTTGAATGACATTACAAGGAGGCGACGGAGAAGAAGCGACAAACAGAAGATTTAACAACATAAAAAGAAAAGAAAAAAGATGCGATTTTCAACTGGCGCCTTCGAAGTAGTCATGGCCACATTTTTATGCTAAGGGCCGTTTCAAAATGTTTTGTGAGATCATTTCACGGTTATTTATTTATTTGTTTGCTGGACTTAAAAGAATCCAAGTCTTACCGAACATGTGCATTCGCTAATGCTTCCCTCCCCCCAAAGTGTATTGATGTTACGCGCGGTTTGTTGGGACGCACTTCGCCCGAGTATTCGTACAAATAAATTTGACAAAATCTAGTTTCGACATATTTAATTTTACAGGTTCTCACTCTTATAAAATTTTATATAAACTAAAATGGTTTATGTAAATGATAACAATTAAAAGTATTTATTATAATCCATAAATGAGATTTGAAGGATTTAGCTTTGTTTACATGACAAGCTCCTGCGCAAATAAAACAAATTTTCAATGCTCATAATTATAAATGGTATATAATGCTATATAATAATAATGCTATAATGCTATATAATATATTATAATTATATATTTTATAATGTGTATATTGTATATATTATAACTTTTCAGAACCGTTGAATCTAGATTTTTGAATTTTTTAAAACGAACTTTTGTGTTTGGGCTGGTGGTTCTACAACTAAAACGCTTTCAACTGCACTTTTACGTACGCTAAGTGCGCAGAAATTAGAAAACTCGCCACATCCTTCCAAGATTGTCCTCATGGTTTGCAAGAAACCCAAATCTGAAGATGTTTCTGACCTCTGATAGACCGACGAGAAAAGGCAGACCAAAATAATCGGAAATGACCAAACTACAAAAAAAAATTCTATTTAAATCTTCAATCACTCATCAACTGTTTGATTGGCGATACTGAAACCGCAATGGAAATTTGATTAGAAAGCGACCGATAAATAAATGAAATTACTCTAATTGTTATTATTTTTTAATGTTTCCTTCTGAACAGGTCGAAAAGTTCATATATTCGTCTCTGAACAGAAGTGAAAGAATAAGAGGATCAGTAATGCTACTAAGAGGAAGGAAGAAATGACAGTCAGACTGTCCTCTTATTGTGAAGGGTCGTAGGTCACAAAGGTGCTAGAACTATGATTACATTTAATTAAACAAAAAAATTATTATTTCTCGATTTTTATATTACGATATCAGCCATGGTGGTTGGTTTATAATTTTATAGCAAAAGGTAACATTCCACCAGTTTTAAACTCACATCTAATCTTGAAATAAACGAAGCCGTCGCCTACTCGCCTGAGGGAGTTTTTTTATATTTTATATTTTTAATTTGGGTAGAGATCCGTGATAAGTCTACGGTTAAGGACGGTTATTGGTTAAAATAAAAGTGAGAAGGAGAGTATCTTGCACGAGATGAATAAAGCCATGGAATGACTGTACCCAGGTACCGGTTGGAGCCTCCGCTTTAATGAATAGTACCCTACGTTCTGGAGTCTCGTTAAATAATTTGTTACCTCCTCAATCTCACACCTCCGTCCTACTAAATCAACGGCTCTTCTTTTTTCCATAATATTTTATTCTTTTGTTGGTATATAACGTAGGATACCTGTGTCCATAATTCGAGGTGAAGGAAGAAAAAGGACGACTTATCATCTTGGGGGATACTTGTTCTTTTGCCCGGTTATGATGAGTCATGTAGAATTTGTCTCTAATGCGCGTTTATATCCCGTAGTAAATAATAATTATTATTATGGCAATTGTAGGTAAATACAATTCAGCATGAACCGCAATGTTTTGTCAACAAACGATTTTAACAAGCATAGAGATCTCCAAAACAAAGCAAAAATTATAAATATTTATTATAAAATACTAGAATGAATATAAAAATTATAATTAAATTTCAAGTTGTAGACTAATTAAGAATATATTCAAATGTTTGTTTCTTGAGTATGAAAGTTGATATTTGTTTTATTATTATTATTATTATTATTAATTTTTAAGGGCGTTTTAACGGCTAAGGTCATTTCACGCCCTAACATCCAAACCTTCTATCTTAGGTTAGCTATATCTCTTCTGAGTGCTATAAAGCTCTGACTCCAAACATTCACTCGTAATCTTATTTATCCTATTGCCATCCAAGCTTTAATTTTTCTTTTTAAAATTCTTAATTCGGAAGGCCAAATGCATACAAAATTCCCATTTTAAATTGCATAAAATTTAATAAATTTATAAAATTTATTTCTGTTTCTTTTTTTAATTAGAATTGTGAATTTTGTTCCATAATTTAAAAATTCCCCGTAGGCTTGTATGGCTAATAATAATAATAATAATGGAGTCAGACTAGCAACAGTCTCAGCATGAGTATTGGCTCATCCTTATCCTTTTATTCTTCCATTCAAATATGATACATAAACTAATTCTACATAACAATAATAAGAAACAAAACACAATAACATTTCTTTATCTTTATCTTCTTTTTTTTTGTTTTGGAGGGAGCTATTTTTCTTATTTAAATTGCGATTTTGGGCATTGCAGTTTATTCCCCCGCAATTTGTATTTTCTTCCATTTCATTTTTCCGCTCCGGCAGCCTCAAAAACCTCTGAAAAAAGAAATCTTGCACGCACAACTTTTATTCAAACATTAGCAGGCATTCAATGGTATAACAATTTGGGAAAAGGCCTAAATCTCATTATAAATTCCAATAAATTTGAGAAAGCTGAAAAGTGCTCTTCGAAAGAAACACTGGGGACCCAGTAACTCCTGTAAATCACTCGAAAGGTTGAGCCTTTGCCTAAAGGGTTGTAAAGTGGGACAGTCGACCAAAATATGTTTTTTATTTTTGTTATTAATCGCTGAAAAAACAAGAAAAACATCTTTAGGCTTATTTAAAAATGTTAGCTATTTTTTATCATTTGTGATGAAGTCCATACATTCCCTTTTATTTCTGTCATCCCTCGTTGATATCATAATGAATTGCGATCAATGTACAGGGTGTCTCGTATACAGACGTCAATATTTAGGAGGGGAAAATATTCGGGATATTTGACTTTTCAGGTTTCTTAAACTTTTACAACTGAATTCCAAAAGCCCAACGTATCACATAAATTTTAATCCTAGTGTAAATTTTATTACACCAATAGAAAGAGCATTGAAAACACTATGAAATTAATTTGTGTTTTTTGTTGTTTCGTTAAGCAAACAAAACACAAAATCACTTAGAAGTTAAGCTTATAGGAGTTCTTGAGTTGTACCGATCGGCACTTGACCACTGTACTGGATATGACCTGCCTACTCTCTTGGTTTAGATTGCGATTAAATGTCATCATAAGTGAGGAACTCTTTTTTTTTATCATTTGACATGTAATCTAATCGACTTGCCTTTTCTACTTATTATGAATTGCTGTTAAATAAACTGAAATTTTTATAGCAAATGACGGAAAGAGAAAATCAAAAGAATTAAATGGATGCACCTCAGAGTTTCTACAATGCCTCGCAAAGAAAGAAAGTTCTGCTTGTTCGAGGATCAGAGCCCAAAGTTGGGCAGCAGGGAACACACTTACCCGATGCAACGCCATGCGACGCTACTCGATGCGACCCGACGCAAGCACACGCCGCATACAGTCACACAGCGTGTATCACAATAATCAGCATCACGCCCGAAACGCCTCTTTTGTTCTTAATGCACTATTTTGAGCAAAATCTTGTAATAAATTGTTAGTTAAATTTTATGAACACAACCATCTAATAAATAGTTTGTTAAACTTAATTGTTTTAAATAAAGTTATTCCTAACCATCATAATAAAATAATGTTTATAAAAACTTATGATTTTTTGATCTCGTTTAACTTGGTTTACGTTAAAATAACATGTTGTAATTAATATAACGACAAAATTACATGTAATTAGTTTGAAATAAACTACAAAAAAATATGATTGTTGCTACCCGACGAAATGGTGTCATTACGAGCAAAACCATAAAATAAATTGTTAGTTAAATTTTATGAACACGACCATCTAAGAAATAGTTTGTTAAACTTAATTGTTTTAAATAAAGTTATTCCTAACCATCATAATTAAATAATGTTTATAAAAACTTATGAATTTTTGATCTCGTTTAATTCGGTTTACGTTAAAATAACATGTTGTAATTAATACAACGACAAAATTACATGTAATTAGTTTGAAATAAACTACAAAAAATATGATTGTTGCTACCCGACGAAATGGTGTCATTACGAGCAAAACCATAAAATAAATTGTTAGTTAAATTTTATGAACACAACCATCTAATAAATAGTTTGTTAAACTTAATTGTTTTAAATAAAGTTATTCCTAACCATCATAATAAAATAATGTTTATAAAAACTTATGAATTTTTGATCTCGTTTAATTTGGTTTACATTAAAATAACATGTTGTAATTAATATAACGACAAAATTACATGTACTTAGTTTGAAATAAACTACAAAAAATATGAGTGTCCTGTTCTGATGCTACCCGACATTACAAAATGGTGTAATTTTACGAGCAAAACTATGAAATAAATTGTTAATTAAATTTTATGAGCAAAACCGTGTAATAAATTGTTCCAATTTTAGTATATGTACCGCCGAAGCGAGTACAATAAATTGTTAGTTAAATTCATTATATCAAAAAATCGTATTCCGGTGTTTTGATTAATTTTCTACCAAACCATTAAAATTAATTTTTTAAATAAAAACTAATTAATTTTTAATCACAGTTAATTTGGTTTATATTAAAATAAGTATGTTGTAATTAATATAACGACAATAATACATGTAGTTTGAATAAAAATATGAGTGTCCGGTTCTTTTGTCTTCGACTGTACTCGATGCGACCCGACGAAAATCTGGACAGTGGGGATCGCAGAGCGTAGAGTAGGGCAGCGTGGCATAGCATCGGGTAGATGTGCACGGGGTAATGCAACCTTATGGAAAATCGGAGTTTGGATTTGCGTCGGGTAGCGTCGCATGGCGTAGGATCGGGTGTGTTCCCGGCTTAATAAGACCTCGGAGCAGATGAGCGTTATCCTGCAAGGGCAAATTGTAAGGTGAGTGAAACATTTCTCCTCTCGTTGAGTGTCTAATTCATCCCTTGTGTTCCTCATTTTTTGTTAATTATTTAAGAATTTAATTTATTTAATTTCAAATTTTTATTTTTGTTTAATTTTTTAAAATTTAATTACAATAAGCCTACGGTTTAAACAGTAACTTTAAAAAAGGTTCTGAGGATGTAATGCTTCCTCTTCAAGCCGAAAGGAGTTATGATGTTTTCATTTCATATTGCTTAAAAATACCAGTAACTATTCAGGTTTCTATATCAATCCAGTAAATGACACAAAAAAGGAATATTTTTAAAGACAATACATTGGCTTAATTGATCGACAGAATAATCAAAGTGTTATGAATGAGCTGGCTGATCTTATGAAATACAGAACTTAGCCCTGAAATTCAGGTGTGGCTCCTAAAGCCTTTTCACCTCCCAACATGAAACAGGTAATCAATCAGTCATCTCCCCATCAAAAAGAGTCCTGGATTTGATTTCTTTATATCTCAATTCCTTCTCTCTACCAAGCAAAGCCCTCGTTTAGCTTACTTACATCTTACATTTTTTTAAAATTATTATATAGGAATACATACATACTGGAGTGAAGCAAGTCCAGCCAGATTTAAAAGTATATCGACTGGTTCCTTTACATTTCGAATTTGTTCAGTAGTTTTGTCTGTAAGTTATGCAGAATATAAATATACCTTATTAGATAATACAATATTAATTCGAAAAAAACTGAATAAATTGTTTGTTCGTCCCAGGTTCTTTTTTGAGGTATAGTTTTTATAACTTTTATAATTAATGTAATAAACTCCCAAGTGATGAGGATGTTGAGTCATAATACAGTGTTTTTTTTATTTTGTTTATTTATTTTTTAATTTAATTAATTTTTTTAACAGAGTTAATTATGTTTAAAAATTATTAATGCTGTCAATTAGGCAGCATTTTAGATTAGATTTCAATTTTTTTATTCCACGTTCATTAATCCGTACAGATTGAGCGATTTTGTTAAATAAATAAGGTATCCTTAGTAGGAGGTAATTTAAGCATCTCCCATTATATTTGTTACTTCGAGTATATAAGTAAAATGATTTTGTATTTCTCGTTGATTTAATTTTTTTGAATAATTTGGAAGGCATGAAATAGATTGGGAGTAAGGGTTTGACATACATGAAATATATTCCTAAGAGAAACTTTTTGTATAGTGTTTATTTTATTTAAATGACAATTGGCCGCTACAACATAGCTTTTAGCTCCGTATAGAATTAGCAATTCAAAAATGTCTTTATATATTATAATAATGGTATTCCTTAAAGTAATAACTCAAATGACAAATCTTTGCACTACATGCTCTTAGTGTTTTTGTAAATTTAAGCAGTGTAGTTCCCACAATAAGCATTCATCCAGTATTATTCCCAATAAGTTTTTTTTGAAAACACAGTTAATTTTCGACAGTCAAATGCATCTTTTTTATTACTAATCAGGCAGTCACACTAGTGGTATATTAATGTACAGTTGCTGTTATTAACCGCAAGCATATGGGGTACCCTGAATCCCATAACGAGTGTTTTTGTGATTAATTATTACTTATTTTTCATGTCCCCATTTAGATAAATCGTCAAATTCCGTCTTGCGAACAACATATTTTCCTACCATTTGGAAATTGTCTGCTATAATTCTTTTCCACAATCCAATCAAACCCGGCAATCTTCATTCATCCTACCACTCTATCAATCTCCTTCCTGTAAGGAGTAAAATTCTCGAGAAATTTCTATCTCAACGCCTATACCGTATCACTGAATACCAAGAAACTATACCAAGTCAGAAGTTGGGATTTCGCGTTGGGGACATTGACATTGAAGATAGTATTTGAAAGAAATTAAAACACGCGAGAGAGTAGACCCAACAGAGTGATCAAGTGCTGATCTAATAGACTAGTCTTTTCTGCATACTTACTTATTGAGCTTTTTTATTGCGGCACAGAAGAAATATACTGCTATAAAAAACTACAATTATTCATACTTTTCTACTACTAGCACTTATACACAGGGTGTCTCGTAAACAGAAAAAAATTCAAATATGACCCTGTACATACCCTCACAATTTTAAAGGATTTTTTACGCTGAAAATAATGGTGCAATCAGATTTTAAATTGGCCAAAACATGAAAAAGTTATGGCAAAAAGTTTGAAAAATGCATTTCGTTATTAATTCCATTTCTTCTTTCCTAAAGAATTAATTAATTGTTTACATTCTGTCATTGTCAAACTCGCAGAATGATAGCTAATCTTAATTCATGGAAGTAATCAAATTTTACAATAGTACCAATTTGTTACATTCAGTCAAAATGAACCGAAGATCACATTTTTTCGATCAACAGCGAGTTGATATGTACGACTGCTTTATTGATAGAGGTGGCATTGCGGGTCGTGCGGTCGAGTTGTACTCCAAGAAATTTCCTGATCGCCCCTGAATTAACCACAAAGCGTGTATTCGTGTAGCTCGCAATAAGGAGATACGGATCAGTTGCTGTTCCATCACCAAGAAACAGACAGCGTAATTTTGACGAGGAGATGGATATTTTTTTGTATGCTCCCGAAAATCCGAAGTCCTCTCTCCGAACTGTTGGAAGAGTTTTAGGTTTTTCAAAAATAAAATTAGAGATATAGGGGATAGGAATAAATGAGGCGGCCACAAAGGCCTTCTGCACCTCGACCTGAATAGATCTATTGTGCTTCCCCGTTTTTTATATCTCATTGGCCAGGTTGTAAATGAGCATCCATGGCTTTGCCAGCGGCTCCATAGTGTAGAATCTTGCTTGCGGTTTTTCTTGTACTAGTTGCAAGAATCTGCACCTACATAGACCTTCACAGAAACATATAATATGTTCTGCGGTCTCCTCTTCTTATCAGCACTGTGTTTCTTCTGTCTGTACTCTTATCCGGTGCATGTGCTTTCTTAAGTGGCAATGTCCTATCAGGAGTCCAACCAGAATCCTGATTCGGTTGCGGTTGCCTTCCAGTATTTCTTTTGTAAGTTTTGCGGATGGTCATTCTACGAATCTCTTCGCGTGCCTCATAACCTGTCGTATTGTTCCACCAGGTTTTGTACTTATTAAGAATCCATTTTAAGATGTATCCTCTTTTGTGGCAGGATGCTAAGCCACAGTAGGGTTCAGGACCCAGAGAGTCCACGTTGGCCCCTCTTTGACCAGCATGTTAACCTTTTCGTTGCCTCTATGCCCCGAGTGCCCAGGGTCCCATGCCAGAGTCAGGTCATTAGTGTCACTGACTTCCGTCAGGGCCTCCATGCAGTTCCAAACACTCTTTGCCTTCACCTCGTATGAGGCTAGGGGCCTTTAGTGCTGCTTGATTGTCAGAGAAGATGGCTATCTTCCGGGAATGTATTCTTAGCCTTTTTATTTCCCTGGCGCACTGTTCAATCGCTATGATTTCAGACTGGAAAACTGTACCATAACCTAGGTTTACCGTCAGTTCGGTCTTTGGGTTCATCCCGAAGACTCCAGCTCCCGTGCCCTTGTCGGTTTTGGAGCCTTCATTGTACCAGTAGAAGTTTGCCTTTAGCTGTATTCCTTTATCCCATTATGGCCTATTTATCCCGTTATGGTATCAGTACTTTTTACTAAACTTGTATTTGGAGTAGTAGCATCGATTGGTGTGCCTAATGTGGCATCTGCCTGTATCTCCTCCCTCAGTTTCCACTGTTTATTTCCATGGCCTATCTCAGATGGTTGTCCATTTATGAACGGTGAAGTGCAGCACATAACCTATCTCGTTTCCGCGGACTTTTGCCTACTTGTGGCTCTACTGGTAGGGTGGTATAGCAAATGCACGGCTGTCGGGGTGGTCGATCCTTGGAGGATCTCTTATGAGATGCCGCTGAAGGGGTTCGATTGGTTTTTCGGCAGTCGTTTGCGAAACTGGCTTGAATTATGACGGGTGTTCGCCCTTTGGAGGATCTAAATGAGATGCCGCAGAAGAAGGGTGATCATTACTGTCTTAGAATGAGGGTGAAGAAGAGCTGGACGGGGAATTGCTCCTTGGAGGATCTAACTGGGAATGCCGCAGAAGAAAGGTATTCTCTTGCAGTCGACCACAGACGGGGCGGCGAAAGGCGTAACTCACGTTATCTGAGTTCGACTGTTTGACTGCTTCCGTTCTGTTGCCGGGGGAGAATTGAGACCTCTCCCTCTTTCCTCCTTGTGCGGTTCTGGGTTCGAATCGCTGAGGAAGAGCTCTCAGAGTGGGACTGAGAGCGAATAAGTCGACGGGGAGTTGCCTTTTGGAGGATTTCAGTGGGATATCGCAGAAGAGGAGTAATCTCTTGCGTTCAGCCTTTAAAGAATGATATCGAGCGAGCGGGAATTATATAATGGGATCTCGATTCTTCCATTCATAAAACTTCATTGTCGGTCTGGCCGCGGAGGAGAATGAAACCAAATGGAAACCACAAAGAAATACTTCCAGTGCGAGCCCGAGGCCTGCAAAAGGGAAGACCTGGCTGTCGAGTGGGTGTTCTGTGGCCCTTGGGTTAGTAGCGGCTGGCCGTAATGGCTTTCCTGCGAAGCCCTGAGG
The DNA here is from genome assembly GCF_000648675.2 of Cimex lectularius. Classification (NCBI taxonomy): domain Eukaryota; kingdom Metazoa; phylum Arthropoda; class Insecta; order Hemiptera; family Cimicidae; genus Cimex; species Cimex lectularius. The sequence continues at coordinate 2,455,422 of NW_019392675.1, read as the reverse complement.
GTTGTGGTCGCACGCTGAGATCAGTAAAGACGGGAGAGGTTGCATACCGCTCTCCCATAAATACCTCCGATGGGCTTGGTGGTGGAGGACTGTTTCTTGGCTCTGGGGGCGGCGGTTGGCCCTGGGAAAGTAGCGGGTACCCGTAAAGGTAACCTTGTGGAATCCTGGGGTCCCTGTCGCTCACCCAAGGGCACCCATCGAGGATTAATGAACTGATTAGCAAATCCTCAACGTCACCGATCTCGTGTGGGAGAGACTCAAAAAGCTTCCGAGTGGGTGGTGGAATAACTCTTGAGTAGTAACAGGCACCTACGGGAACCTATGAGGCTTCTGTTGGGGTTCCGGGCCCATGAGGAGCACTTGCGAAGAATGAGAGCCTATGACGACGGGTGCCCCCGCGCTCCGTTCGGCTATCTGGCTGCTCTTGGTTTCTCCTTTCTGACGCCGGGGGAGAATTGGAACTCCTCCCCCTTGCCTCAGTGTGCGATTCAGAGTTCGAATCGCTGAGTAAGAGTCTCTCAAGCCCAGGTGTGCGGGACACTCGGCCTTCGGAGAGTAGCAGGGAACCGAAAGGGAAATTGCGAAAGCCAGAGGAACCGGTCGCCCACCATGAGCGCACTATTTGTGAAGAATGGATACTTGTGTCTGAGATTCCCAATCCGACCTGCTAGATTGAGCTCACGCAGACTCGGATTCATCCCCCCGAGACGGCTGGGATAGAGCCGACTCGTTCGGCTCTGGAACGGTCATCTCGTCTCACCCACCCTGGGAGACGTAGCCCACTATATGTGGAACTACGGCGACGACGGGTGGTATAGTGTGGTTTGAGGCTCGAGACCCCGAAACGGCTCACCTCGGGTTCTCATCCACGGCCCTTTTCTCAANGGTAATACCCTTCCGTCGTAAACGGAGGTGCGTCAGCTCTCATCTTGAGAATCAAAACGTCCGATAAGGCTGAATAGGCTAGGTGCGGACGCTAAAGATCCTCTAGTCTTGTGACGACGAGTACTCGGGAACCTCATGTCCATTTATGAGCCTGTGGGCAGCTGCTCTGGCTTCTCCTAAAATATGACCATTTACGGTTAGTATTGAAGTTTGCTCATAGAATGAACAAAAGTTTGAGCGAGTTTACTTTTTATTAAACCACACTTTTTCATTATGCGGTGTAGGGTTGATATTGCGCAATATTTTTTAGGCTATGTCTAGCGTTCGAAGGACGAACACTTCAAGCGAAAGCAGCGATTGTATACAGTCATATAGAAAATTGGCGGCTCGCCGGAGAAGCACAAATATGATAGATGATCATGTTGAGGGACCAAGATGATCTTGCTACACTAGGCCTTACTCACGCGAAAACAATGACGCTTATGGGCCGTCAATATTATCGGCGATAAATTGGGATCAATATATCATTCAATACTATTGCACAATAAAAGTATTGTGTTACAAATAGTTATTGTAGGTCTAGGCTCCGCCTAAAATTATAAAACTAACAAGAATACAAAGTAATCTATTAACGAATAATTGTAGTTTATAATCTTACAATAGGTTAGCAGTCCCTTAGTCCTGGAGTTAAAGGAAAGGTTGGATGGGTGATGATGATAAATTGCAATCATCATTAATGCTGAAACATTTTCTGCGGTCAACGTACGACGCAAATAATTCCCACGGGTGACGTCGGTTAGCGGAGGTGGTACAAAAAACATCAAATTTAAACGCTGTAGCTTATCTTGAATTAATCATGAGTGAAGAAACCTCACGAATTTGCTTGAATAGATCCCGGCCGGCGGAAGTGTGTTAAGGAAGAGATCGATGGCAAGGCCCGCAATTGAAAGCCCCAGAGAATTAACTTGAAACTGTTTTCGGAAAATAAAGTCGGAGTGTCCTGCTCCTTTTCATTCAGCCCTTATAAAACATTCTTTTCTAAAAGGACGTTTAAAATAAGATGGCCCGTTTCATCAAATTCACGAATTTCAAAGCAAATCAATTATATTTAATGCGTATCAATTCTCTTTTTTAGAAAACCGTCTAAGCTTGCTTATAAATATTCGACTGGTTCAATGAAGTCTCAGTTCAATAAAATATATCGAAAAACAACTCTTAGGAAATTCTTAAAATATTATATTAAAATCATAGCATAGAAAATTTAGAGCTGTTGAAGCAGCTCGTTAAATTGTTGAAATTTCGACATCTTCAGGGTTGGGTCCCTAGTTCGGTGAAATCGACTCAATCCTTATTCTCATTCTCAAAAGTATTAGGCCATTGACTATTGTTGCTACAATTTCATTCCATAGGTTTTTTTGTATGCTTGATTATGTCTCCATTGAGCCGTTGCTTCGCATTCGAAGATGATATTAGTGGCTGTATCTTCCTCCTCATAAATAATCTGCAGATGGGATCATCATTATGTATGTATGCCCATGTTATGTAGTGTTTTCTCAAATGTCAGGGACCGGTTAACTGACCTATCACTCCTCTGAGTCTGGCCCCATCCAACTGCAACAGTGAGATTGCCAGTTTTGGTGATGGTTGATAGCTTAAGTTTACTGTGTTTAGCGCCGTTAGAGTTTATCACCTTCTCCTTTTGTTGTATTTCGATCCATTCGGTGATGGAGGATTCTGTATTTGTTTTTGTTATCCCAAGTATAGGTTCGGGGACTATATATAGTCTTGCAGATCTTCCTCTGGCCAGTGTGTCTGCTTTTTCGTTACTCAAAATTCCTTTGTGCCCTAGTACCCAACAGGTTGTTGTTGTGTTTACCCAGGTTTTGGAGATTTTGGATGCATTCACTGACTCATTTGGATCTTTTACATGCTAATGCTTTAATGGCTGCTGGCCTATCCAATCTTATGAGGATTTTTTTGCCAGTATAACCAACGTTAAGATTTTCCAGGGCACAAGCATTGATGGCACGTATTTCTGCTTGAAAGGCCGAAGTGTATTCCCTAATGAGTTGGGCTTGAACAGAAAATGCCCGATCCGTTTCCTTCCTTTGTTTTGGAGCCATCTTTTTACCATATCATTTCATCTGATGCTCTGTTGTGTTCATCCTCTCCTTTACATTGAGACTTTATAGGATGTTGTAAAGAATGTTTTCGAGATCATATAGTAATATCAATGATAATCGTCTTAATTATAAATGTTTATCAGTATTTTACCAGAATGTGCGGGGTCTTAGATCAAAGACTCAAGAATTTTATTGATAAGTATACTATTTTTAGGCATGATAGATGCAGTATATCTACATGTTTGGTTAGAAGTGGAAGGGTCCTTGTTGCTGCCAAAGAGACCCTCTCTGTTAAGTATGTTGGCGGGCTATCATCTCTTTTCGAGCATTGCCGGGTCATAGTTTCTCAGGGCAATAAAAGTAAGTGGGTGTCTATACATTCCGCCTCACTCGTCGTGAAGAACTTTTCCTATGAACCTATGAAGAATTTTTCTCTTATATTTCTTGAAATTCGCTCAAATCATAATCTTGACCAGTGTCTAAATATCGGTGATTACAGTGGTAATTCTGGGGGTACTACTACCCTCGATCTTTTGTCATCTAACTTTTCTTTCCATGATCTATTTCAATGTTACATAGTAGCCAATTATTTTGGCAGTATCCATGATTTGGTTTTTTCCTCGGAGAAGGATTTGTGATTATCACCCAGTTCATCCTGATAGCTTCCACTCTCCTTTAATTATGTATATTTATCAGACTGTGTGAGACAATCCCCTTAATATTGTTTTGTTTACTCACTTTGGGATTTAAGCCAGTGAGAGAAAGACCTCCGTCTGAGTAAGACGCTCCGTTTAATAATAATTATTGGTCCTGCGGGTAAAACAAAATACTATTCCCTCAATTGTCATTAAATTTCAATTTCATACTTACCATAAGATTGAAAGAGGAAAAACCAGCGGATTAAATTGTTATTTTTTTACATTTAATTTAATTTTGTTTTTTGTCTTGTTTAAAAGTCTCACTTTTATTTTGTAATATTTAAACTATTAAAATAATTTTTAAAGATATAAAATTTTAATTTTGTGTATTTCATTTATTTTAATTCTAACATTTCAAAATTTATCCATTATAACAAATAAAGGTCAATTTTATTGTTAAAAGTAAAATCAATAAAAAAATGGTATCTGGCAAATTTCAAAAAATGATAGTCAGACCGATCGAGGGATTTCCTCTGGGACCTAGACAAAGTCCCCATCCCTTCCTTAAAAACAATTACTAGTTAATTGTGACATATTTCCATTTTATCGAGTGTTAAAAATGTACAATAATTTCTCCTAAAATTTCAGGCGTGCCGTGCCGACTTTACACAGATGAAGGAGTTTTTACACAATGTGAATTGGGATTGTCTTCTGGAAGGTTCCATTGATAATGCGGTTGATCACCTGTTGGTTTATGCTTTCAATAGTTTCATACCAGATATATCGTTGAATAGAAGCAAATTTTCTTCTTGGTATTCCTACGAATTAATTTCTCTGATCAAGAAGAGGAATAGAGTGCATAAGAAGTTTCAACGCACAGTAGCACAGTTGACTACTCTTATTTCTCTCAATTAAGGAAATATGGGAAGGAAGAAATTTCTGCTTGTTATGCAAATTATGTGGAAGGTATTGAAGTGGGGAGCATTGTCGATGTAAACCGTTTCTGGTCTTTTGTCAACTCTAAACGGAAATCGAAAAATGTCGCAACTGAAATTATTTATGATGGAAATTCGATATCCGTCGAAGCTCAGATTTCTAATCGCTTTGCATCGTTCTTTAAGAGTAACTTTCATGATTGCCGTGGATTCAGGGTTCTTCTGAGAATATCCCTAGAGATGTGACTGACCTTTTATTCACATTACTAACAGGGATATCTCGAAAAGATGTGCTATTTTGAAAGATTTCTTTGCAATGGGACCTGATGAAATCCCAGAGATGTTTGTCAAAGCTTTGAAAGTGCCCAACACGACTCACAAGAATGACACATCTACACGGAGAACAAACACTTTGAGCCCTGAAGATGATCTCAATAAAGATCGAAACGTTGGCGCGATAAAGAAAATGTTTTTCTCAAACCTACGTCACACCAGACAGCATCTCACGATCTCCGAATAATTATTGACTAACGGTCACTAAACACTACACATTATTCATTTGTTTCATTTTGTTATTGTGTGCTTTTTGATACTACTCCTCTAGTAGATTGTTTCTGTTCAAGTTATAAATAAATAAATTAAAAAAAGTACAGCTGCATCATTAGCGAATCTTAATATTTTAACAGACGGTTTTAGTTAAATAAATCGTTAATGTAAATTAACAGTGTACAGGCAAATCACTTCCCGGAACACCGCAATTAATATAAGTGGGATACCTAAAACTTTGGCTTATTTTCTTTTTTTGGGTTCTATTTATCAAATATGATTTAATGAAAATATAAACTGACCCTTTGATACCAATATTGAAAAGTTTTTCAAGCAATACTGCAAGATATACAGAATCAAAAACCTTCTACTCAGATTCTCACGTAATGTAAACGTTTTCACATTACTTTTTAAGTTTTGCAGAGCCAGGAATAAGCAAATTCTGCAGCAAAACAATCCTCTTGCGATTAGACAATGCCGATCGTTTTTTGTCAATTGCTGACTTTAATCACTCTAATTGTACTTAGTATATGCTAGAATTAACAGTTTGGTTGAGCGCAAGAAGCTCATCATAAAACACCCCCTTCCGATCTTACCAAATGCACAAAATTATGTTGTTGGGATGTAATCCGGGTTTTTGAGTTGGTAACGGTGAGTCGCTGCGTTTTCTGGAGGTTGTTGGTTCTCTCTGAGCATTGTTGTAAAGCATCGCAAGTATCGCCCCTATGAATCCAGCTGGTCTCTGACTCTTTAGAACGCTTTTTATTTATGTGTTATGTGTCTCTGCAATTTCTCTTGTTTTTCGTGATCAAAACTTAAATTCGGCCATCACCAATGGTTGAATGATAGAAAACGGGCAACAAATAAACGCCCTATCTCCAGGGATACTTAAGGGAGGAAAAAATGGTTAAAGGATGATATTTTTGCGCTTTTAAATCAAAATTTCCGCTTCTGAACCGAGGAAACCATTTACGAACGGTGCTTTCTCCTAAAACGTCACACATTGAATTGAAGTTTATTGATGCAAGTTACGAAAATTTAAAAACCGACGAAACGGCGAGAATAGGAAGACCAGCAGGGTCGGAGAAGTCCATGCTAATGAACATCCATCTCGCAATTCTAACCGTGACGTTTTGACAAAAACGTCACACCCCCATAAATAACAATTCCAGAACTGAAGAGAGTAAAAGCGGAACACGTCTGACAGACCAAAATGATTGGAAAGGACCAAACTACAAAAAGCAATATACTCGTACCGAAGAAAGGGCGAGAATTCGAAGGCTTGTCCTGGTCCAGGAAATCCACCTTGCAGACTTTTTAACAAAAAATAATATTGTAGTAACTAATAATTAATACACATAGACCCAGCACTGAATATGGTGGGAAGACGAGATAATATAGATAACTGTCTGCTAAACTAAAATGATAGGAACAGACCTAACAAATGAAAAACGCTTCGGACTTATTTAGCACCTAATAAAACTAGTGGAATAAGTGGATCCATGATGACGATAAAACCGTAATCGTGAAAATCGTAACGAATAGGCAACCAGGCCTTAGTTGTTACTTACACTACATGGAGATGGCGAAAACGAGCTGTAGATTGGTCCTCCATTTAACAGCAATTCTCTGAGATGGTAGGAACTCGCAAAAATCTTAAAAAACGCAGTGATTGAGGTTTTAGAGGATGGTCACGCGTAAAAAATTCTGGTGAAATCTGATGTATATATTACTCGTGGTCAATGGTTAGATTGGGCTGAAACGATTTTTTCACTTGATGCACATACTATGAAAAAAGTCCATGTAGTGTTTAAGCAGCTTTGTTCAAGAAGTCGATAACACAATGGTTAAATCTTGATCTGCCAGATTTTTGGTTTCAATCCTTGGATCAGTTTGTTCAAGGAGTAAATGCTTATCAATTTTTCAGACGAAAGTAAAAACAGGGCCACATAATGTTGATATACAAGTTGAGTATTGGCTGAAATGGCTGTGAATCTCAATGCGCTTTAATTTCAATATTCTTTTTATTTGACATTAAATCAATAAAACCATTAATGTATCCTTGAAAAAATCAATTTTTTATACATTCTACTAATCAAAAATATATTGAAAACCGTACACTCATCCAGATTGAGATTTAATGGAACGGTGTAGGAGGTCCACAAACAAAAATATTCTCGTACAACCTGTTTCTCGCCCTATTATAAATTCTATCCTACAAAACACTGATTATGTTTTTGACTATGTTTATGATTATTAGATTCAATTATACTTAGACATTATAGCTCTAAACAGAGTTTAAAATGCGATATTATTTCAATTCAATCAGCACAATTCAAAAATCGTTCTGTTCTAAAGAGTTTATAAAATATTCTAGATGGTTGATTTATTGAAAATAACAAATAGATCTGTTTTGCTTTTCTCATTTTATAAAGTATTTTGTGAGTTCTGAAATGGGTTGTGCTTCAAGTCTGCCCGCAAATTACAATTTAATGAGGAAAAGAAATAAAATAGAGTTCGGAACATAAAAACACTTACTTATATTATAAAAAAGAAAAGAAAATAAGAAACTGTTCTGAACTAAAATGAAAAGAATGAAAGCATAGAAAAAATGAACTTGCTTCTCTTAGCATAAATGAAATACATAAAGCGTTTAAATCTATTTTAATTTATTTTATCAAACAAAAATTTATCTATTTTTTATATATGATTTTTTTAATGAAAGGAGTGGGCGCACTCCGGGAAAATGGCCAAGTAACTTATTTCTTTTACAGAAAAATGGAATATGACACCAGATGGTACCAATTACTTTCACGAGGCTCCAATCGCGGAATGCCCTTTTTGATTTTGTTTTCTCGCAATGCTCTATCGATATGGACCACGGTGGATCATTGGAGCGATTGGAATGCGCTTCTGACAATTTTTTTTATTTAAATTGGTGAAATGGGATTTTTCCTTTTTTGTTTTCTTTTCTTGAATGTGTTTCGGAATGTATGGTTTTGACAATGTAGGGCGAAAGAAGGCACGTTTGATAGTATGTTTAGGCAGTATTCTATAAGGGTGAGACTGTGTGGGCTGGGTCGCTTTGCCGGATATGTTGAACGTCTTGCCTAATCTGAGTTTCGTCACCAATAGAGTTCTCTCAACAATCTCAACGTTTATGACTCGCCAACTGTTGGGATTAGTTTTCTTGGAATAAATCAGGTTTTCGTACCATTTGTATGTTCAGGACTTTTAACCTTTGCATTTCTCACTTACATTATTTTCGGTTGGTCTGAGTGTTGAAATTTAAGGTACAATGTTTGATCGTTTGCAGCTCGAAAGGTTTGGTTAACTTTTGGTCGTGATTGCTGTCCAGCGGCCCTGAATACAATATGCTAGGAAAATTTATGATGTGTATTGTGATGACACTCGGAAATGATGACCAAATTCAAGTTTTTATTACAAAAAAACAAAAGACATTGCATAGATCCTTAACATATATTTAAAAGGCGTTCTAACGCGTCTGGGATCAGCCGAATTTGTTTGTCGGAGCCATGGGTTCTTCACAATAAGAAGAATTTGTTGAATCGTATCTCAATTTGCGATTCCCTACTAACAGGCAAAGTGAAAAAGATGCAAAAAGAAAAAAATGATTTTAAAAAAATGTGGATCCTTTACAGGAATGTAATGAAATGAACAAGAACATAATGAAATAAAAAATGAGGCAATCCTGGGGAAAACGCAGCGACTCACAGTCAAAAATTCAAACAACAGGATTACATCCCAAGAATGTAATTTCGTGCATTTAGTGAGATCGGAAGAGGGTGTTTTATGATAAGCTTCCTCTGCCCAATCAAACCGTCAATTCTAGCTTATACTGCACATAATTAGACTGATTAAAGTCAGCAATTGACGAAAAACGATCGGCATTGACTAATCGAAAGTGGATTGTTTTCCGCCAGGATAACGGATGACCCCCAAACATTCCAGAAATGATTGGAGCTTGGTTGGTATGTGTTACTCCACCTAACATTGCCCCTTCAGATTTTTGCTTATTGTGTGTTCTGAAGAACTTCAATGAGAAAATGTTTACTTCACGTGACCACTGGAGAAAACACATCGAGGAGTGCATAGCTCAATAACCGGGAAAGTTCTTGGTAGAGGGAATTACAAAATTATATGGACGATGACGAAAGTAGACATAGAAAAAAAATGGTTCAGATATTGTTGATTGAATTTGTTTAAAAGTACCTGCAATTTTCAATGAATTTACCAATATAAAACGCTAAAAACTTATTTCACAACTCGATACATACAAACAGAAGACATTCAACTCGAGGAAACTTATCACACAAATCAACAACTCAAGTACGTGATTCAATCCATTAAAAACACTAAATGGCTTACAAAATCGAGCATGATAACCGACCGGATTGCCGAAAACCGTGTACTCAGATATCAAAGGATAAAGATATCAGAGAGGATAACAGATGACAAAACAGAGAGGACAGGCGGACCAAAATGATCGTAGACCAACAAAATACAGGTTAATCACCCAGGAGAATGTGAAAGAAAACTGAAGAATTTAAAATTTGAATATATTTCACACGGAATGAATAAACAAGAACTTATTACACGTTGTAAATATTTAAATTGAAGTCAACATGTAACTCATAAATTGGGAGATTTTAAGCCTACCTGTAATTTGGTCGTTAGCTATCAGTTTGGTCTACCTAACCTCGTTGGGTTTTTTCCATCAGATGAACACTGAAGGTGATGAGAAACCGACAAAAATTATCTGAAACGACCAAACTCCAACAAGTGATACACTCCTAATTTCGCCAGATGTACATGGTAAGAAGGCTTTGCTGTTTTTTTTAAGCTAATTCTCATTAAATTTTATTGTTTATATACAAAAAACATCCGGCTTAATGATAAAGCGTAAAGTAAGGATAACAATACAAAAAAATGAACGAGGCAAATTTCTATTTCAACCGACAAAAAACTATTTAGATTTACACTTTGGAGCGGTAATTAAACTTTTTATCAAAAACAACATCGTTAACAAAATATTATTATATGACGTTGTGGCGTTTTTTAAGCTATCTCGTTTCCTTGAGGTCTTTGCTCAAAGCCGCATTTGCTGATACGGACGAGCCTTTTTGGGGAGGAGGAATATAAAAAAAAACACTGTCGAGCTTTCGAGGAATGGGATATATCCCACAATATATCAACATCGATTAACTATTTTGAAACCGTAGGTGCATGAATGTACGAATTCCAAGTGAATTTATTTGAGATAAAACGTATTTAACCTTCAAGTAGTAATTGACTCCATTGCACATAACGGACATGTTCAAATTTTCCCCCATTTTTAGAACCTCGGGAAAAACCACTGGAGGGACTAAATTTAAAATTGCATTCTATAAATCTTTGTCGGGAGAAAAGTGAATATCTGTCGTACATTATGTTTATGATTCATTTTCTCTTCACTCAGTACTCAATTTGTTAGAGGCTTAAGACGTTGATGGATATGAAAGAGGTCATAATCCCCCACACTAATGTAACTTTACTCAACGATCTTCACTGTGTCTACAAAATACAATAATATGAGTCAGTCTAACTAGCTGCTTCCGATAGCCTAATCTGCCACCCTCTTATCCATTTAACTACGAACTCTCTCATGTTCAGAAGGCCTTTCTAAATCACAAAATATGACCGCCTGGCGTCTTATTTGTCGGGAGAGTTAACGATTCGTTAATTATTTGAGTGTGTACATCTTGGCGGTTTATAAAAGATTATCTTTACTTATGAATCTGTAGCGTGAAACTCAACGGTCATTCTGGCCTCACTGACAAGTTTTTTTATAATTACAGTTGGGAGGGGTTGATATAGAATTGTGAAAATCCATTCCTCCACTGCGACCTAAATTGTGAAACCCCCCTATAAACTATACCTATGCCTTTGGAAGAGTGCTTTTACCTGTAAGACTAAGCACTTTCCTTGGTGACTCTTCGCAGATCTCTTTTTGGAGTGAGAAATGTCCTACCGAAGTGCCTGTACTGTAACCGGTCTAATGCTTCACATTCACAAAGGACATAAGCCGATGTCTCTAGTCCTAACAGAGACGGCGTGTTTCTGTCTCTGCTCTGCTAGCTTCTTTAGGTGGTAGTTAAGAGGGCAGTTGCCCTTTTTTGGCTAGTTGGTCAGTTTGTTCATTTCCGTCTATGCTTTCATGTCTAGGAACCCACTTTAAGGTAACCTTGTTTCATCTTCCTAGAGTCATTAGGCTGTTTAGAGAATCCTAGACTAGTATTGAGTTGAAAGCATACGCATCTAGTGCCTTTATAGATGCAAGGCAATCTGAGAGTATGTATTTCTGTGCACCTTTCATTTTGTCTTTACAATTAGTTAATAAACTCCTGTGCACAGAGTTGTATTGCATGGACCTCAGCCTGGAAAATTGTTGGGGTTTGTCCAAGGGGCTTCGCTAGGGTGTACTTCGGCCCTTTTATCCTTACACCTTATCACCACTTAAAATGTATTTTCGGGCGACACGATGAGGCGCTCTGTGTCGGGAGGAGCTGTAAGTTATACAGTACGCCCCAAGATCCAGATGAAATCGAGACATGGATGGCTAAACAATTATCGAAACTATCTAAAAAGGCTGGTCCATTTGTTTTCATTTGTTAATTTTGAGTTGTTATTTTAATAGAAGGGAGAGTGTTTTATTTACATTTGTTTTATTTTTCTTAATAAAATTTTTGTGAAGGTATTCTTGTTTTTTTTTTAATTTAATTTTTGGTTTCTTGTTCCCTTTTATTATTATTTTTTGGTTAATAAAGATCCGCTTTAAATAGAGAGAATCTGGGTTGGTGGCCCGTGACAACCTATTCTCTGTTCCATCTTTGATCAATCTGTGTACCATACTAGGGCCCCTTCTTGAAATTTGGGGCCCCCTTTCTTCCAAAGGTGTCTATTATCTACGCCAACTTAGCATTGCCTGTCAAAGTTTAGTTTTGCTCTCATTTTGTCATGTACAGTTGTAACCATCTCATTTATTTCAATTCTTTCCAGAATTTTATGATGATTCCTCCTTAGATCTCGCTATTCCTAGTAGTCTGTCGTTTGATCTGTGTCTGAGACCGCTGCCACCCTAGCTATACCATCATCACCAGGATGAATCTCAGTTATCCTGCCGATGGGCCAGGATAATGGAAAAGAGCGGACGGTTTTTAGGCAAATCACTTCACCAACTTCAAACATGTGTCCTTTACGTTACCATTTTCGCTTCTAAATCAAAGTTTTTAAATAGGAAGAGGACCACTGTCGCCAGAAATTTAGACGAAGTGCGAAACGTTGCCAATGAGTGAGGGGTTTGTTTTCTTCAGAAAAAGGAACTTGGAGAGGAGAAAGGAGTGAGGAACCGGTTAGGAAATGCCCTGGGGTGACGTAAGAGGCGTCCACGCCATTGCTAGGAGGACAAGTGGCCGACTGTTCAACACAACCTCAATTTGGGCGAACAGTGTGGCATACTCCTCGAATGTCAAGCTTGACTCGCCTATCAAACGATGAGCAGACATTTCGCCGACTTAACTGCTTGGACTTAGCTGCCTCCCACAGGCCACCAAAATGGGGGGTGAAATGCCTCTTGATGCCCTTAGCTGCGACTTGACTCGTTATGACATCTTTGTTCGGACTAAAGAATATGACAATTTCTCTGAGCTTCCGAGCCGCCCATATATAGTTTCTCCCAAAGTTGTAGAAAATCTCTGATGGGAACTCATGCCTGGCAACAAATCTGTTCAAAGCCGCCAGGAATGCTGCGGTGGTGAGATCGGACACCAACTCCAAATGGACAGCCTTGCTTGACATACATATGCATAAGCACATGACTTTCGACGCTTTAGACCCTGACTGTATAGGTCTAGCAAAATCTGTACCCACTCAAGGAAACGGACGACAGGGATTGACACGAGACGAGGGGAGATCACTAATAAGCGTTGTGACAGGCCATGAACTTATGACAAGTCAAACAGAGACCGCGTACGCAAATTATCCAGAACTTGCTTCGAATAAGGGATTGGACAGTTGAAGGACTCGAATGTAAGGACAGTCTATGGTAATGGTCACAGATAAGAACCGAGAAGTGGGATTCTTTAGGAAGGATTATGGGGTGTTTTGAGGAATAGGGGTGCTATGAGTGCCTCAGGCGTCCGCCCACCCTTAGAACACTCTGGGCTCGAGGAAAGGAGTAAGGGAGGACAAGGATTTGTTCAAAGGAAGGCGTCGGTCTATAAGGGACTTTATGTCAGCGAGGTAGTAGGTTCGTTGGACTACTCGCACGCAATTTAAGAGAGACGCATCAATCTCAGGAACCAAGAGAGGTCCAAAGAATCTCTCTTCGGGAGGCTTCGAACAATTGGCAACGAAACGTCTCACAAAAGCTAAGACACGCTGGAGGCGTGAAAGAAGACACAAGAAGCGATCGAGACGAGAACTTAAAGGGCAGGGACTTAGGGTCGGAGGAATACAGAAAAAAGGGGGCGAAGCCTGATTCTGCCCTGGACCCAAACAAAATCATTTATTTATTACGTGAAATTATATGTTTTTTCTAATTAGAGAAGATTTATTGAATTATAGCTATTTATTTTTAATTGTAATTTAATTGTTTTATTGTTCTATTTTTAATGTTTTCCGTCAAGGTTTATGCTTTGGTTTTACGTAGTCGTATTGTTGTGAGAAAGAAGACCGGCATTGATAGAAACGAGATCGGAGGTTTGCTGGTCCCGCCCCTCTCCTCAACATTTTTGGTCCTCCGGGCCGGATCCCATTTCTCACTTGCTCATTGGCAGTTTCATCTTCAACTAGAAACTTTGATATTTCTCACTATCTATATAACTTTGGCCTTTTGAACACTTCCTTTTTGTTCGTGGCTTGCTCTTCATCCATCCTGAACTTTGTTGCTTCGCCCTTATCTTCTCGGGAGCGAGGGGCAACCGACCATAAAGTGACCTACAATTAATATTCCAACATTCAATGGAGATATTTCATGCTGCCCATCCTTCAAGGACACCTAAATTTCCTTAATTCATTCGAATCCGAGTATTGACTCAGACCAACGATTTCACTATCTCCGATCATCGCTACAAGGAGCTGCGGCTCAAACAATTGCTGTCATTCCAATTTCCATCGGAGGATATGACCAGGCTTGGCAGGCATTATTAAATAAATATGACAATAAAAGAGTTTTAGCGAAACACCATCTCAACAGAATCTTTAATTTTAAGCCGATTGCCAAATCTAGCTTGCCGGCGTTAAAACTTTTCTCCTCGGTCGTACTAGAGAGCGCCAAAGCATTCGTAAATTTGAATTTGGAAGACCGACAGGGCTCATTTTATGCACTCTCGGACTTTGATTACTGGATTCTCGAACAAGGGAACGTTTTGAGCAAGAGCACACATGGGACACGGAGCTACCCGGATTCACGGATTTCGTTACCTTTATTCTTCACCAATGCAGTGTCGAACACATTCGAATGAATTGAATGTGTCCACACAAGAGTTCGATTATAAAGCATGTAGAAAGACTAAGAGCGCCTTGATAACGTTAGGTATATCTGCCGATCATTTTAAATGTCCTGTTTGTTCAGATAATCATCCAATTTTTGAGTGTTCTTCGTTCCTACCACGAGACCATGTGAACGATTTTCTCGACACAAACAGTTGAATCGCTATATATGTATTGCTTGTCACTGGGACATATATTGAAGACCAGTCCCTCACAAAGTTATGGTCGTCATTGCAATCATCGGTACCACTCTCTACTACATTTTTCGATCGACAAGGGAACTTATAAACTTAAGCTTCATTCTTCCGCCAAGGAAACAAAACTTTACATCTCGTCAACGAATCCACTCGTCCTAACCAAGACAAGAAATCGTTAAAGGAAAATGAATTGCCAATTTCCCCAGTAAAAGGTACCGTCCTGTCATCAGCGTTAGCCGGCGATACAGATGTTCTCTTAGTGCCGCTCTTCCTAGTATTAAAGATATCACCGGTCTTGCTCATCCTCTGCCAATCCAAATAGACTGTGGATCACAGAGATCGTTTATTATAGCTGAAAGAGCATGGAAGCTCGCCCTTCCCATGCACCTAACCCTCAACGAATAGTAGGATTAGGTAATCAAGAAATTTCTGGAGGAGAAAAAATGATTAATTGTCTTTTACCACAACATCGCCATAGTTATCGACCGAATTTGCACCGATATGCCTTCTTGTCGTGTTCTCATGGAGGTTCATGATCATCTGAAGCCTTATGAACTGGCTGATCCAAGTTTTCATGTGGCTGGTCCGATTGGCTTTTTACTAGGCGCAGGTCTGGAGAAATTTTAAGAGGACATACTATCAAACTCCCAAACAGACTCTCCTTCGCAGTGGAAACCATCTTTGGATGGGTCTTACTGGGAAAAATATATTCTTAACTAACCAAAGATTGAACAACTTTTATGCCTTTAATAACACACTAAATTCGACTTTGAACATGACCCCCGTAATAACATACGGAATTACGAATAACCCTTACACAACCAACATGGTGGAACAATTTATAACTGAAGAACGAGCAAAAGAATACCAAGACCGACTAGACATACTACACAAAATTATTAAAGTTAAAATTGAAAAAGAGAAAGAACTAAGAACAGAAAGACTAAACAGCGTGAAAAATATATTACAATACCCAATAAAATATTTGCAAAGACGACATACCATAAGAAAGACAAACCAAAATATATGGAATTAAACTATGACCCACAAAGTAAGACTGCGACTAACCCCAAATTCAAAAAACAACAACCTTTTAAAATACAATCCAATAGAATAAAAAGACGTAGAAAAAATAATGCCGGTTTTAAATCTGTTTCAGGTCAAGATGATCCTAATATTCCTTCTACTTCCCGTGACGGTCTGCTATAAAGTGACAAAACTCGACAAAACGACTGGCACAGTAGTGTCAAAAATTCAATATTCTTATATACTGAACAAATCATACACTTATATGCGCCATATAAACACAACCTTATTACAAGACGAATAAGACAACATTCGCATCTTACTGAATAAAACCCCCAAAATATAGAAATCCATCAAGTATACACACTCAAATCATACCTTGAAAACACTCACAACAAACTAGACCGTATTCACCTGAACACCAGAAATAACAATTTTAGAATCAAAAGAGGCTTAAATAATGGTTTAGGGACTGCAATCTGTTTGCTGACTGGAAATATGGACCATAACGGCAAAGAAAAATATGATGAAATATTAATGACAATTCAAACAAATGAATACACTTTAGAACACAACGTAGAAAAACAACTGTTTACAATTAAACAAACGTTTAATTAAAGTAGTCAATAAAAGGATAGGAATTGTTCAAGAAAATAATGTAAAATTACATAACTATCTTAAATATTTCGAAAACACAAGAAATGCAATAGAACTTACCCAGAAATATACAATCCTATTTACATCACTATCATTATTATATAACAAAATAAACGACATAGCTGATAGCTTGGAATTTTGTAAAACAAATGTAGTGTGAGTGTGTGTGTATCGAGCGTGTAGCGATATTTTGCTGGTGCTTCTGGGCTGAAATGCCCCTGGCAAAAAAAAGGTAATCCATTCCAAAATAATAACACATGAAATTAGCGAATTAATATGAATTACTTATGTATCATTAGTAAAAAAGGATCCAGAGATTTTATGGTAAATCATTAATCAATGTTTATCTGATAATAACAAACAATTAATAATTAAGAATCATAATAATACGAATATTGTACATCTACAAGAAACAGCACTTGTATCACTAAACAAAACAACTTTGTTAAACCATATACATATTTTGAATCAATTATTATGAAAAACTATATTATCGCAGTTGTATAAAAACATCTAAATGTAAGAGAAATGATGAATGATGGAGTGAGTGCGGTGTTCAATCCTTTTTAAAAAGATAGTTCCTACACACAGTAAGTAACTTACTGTGAGTAGGAACTATCTTTTTAAAAAGGATTCTAAATGGAAGTTTTGAAACAATCCATAAATCCGATATTAATATAGACCCATTGGAAGAATTAATTAGCTGAACTACCATTTAACCATTACTGAATTATATATGTAATGTTTAAAGATTAGTGACCGTTAATCGATAGTAATTCAGATATCGTGAGATGCGGTCGGGTGTGATGTAGGTTTCAGAAAAACATTTTCTTTATCGTGCNTATTCTTTCATGCTCTCTCTTTCTCTCTCTCTCTCTCTCTCTCTCTCTCTCTCTCTCTCTCACACTTTTATTCTGTACTACCCACACCTTTTTTCCTCGTACACACACTTTCTTCTTTCCTTCGTACACTCACTCTCTTATTTTCTTCGTACACAAACACACACACACACACACTCTCTCTCTCTCTCTCTCTCTCTCTCTCAATCTCTCTTACTATCACTCACTTTTTCCTTTTGGACACTCATTCACGTCTTTTTTTCGTAAACTCACTTACTTCTTTTCTTAGTACACTCACACAAACTCTCTACTTCCTTCCCCTCCCTCTCACTCTCTCATCCCCTTCAATTGTTAAAATTCAAAACATTTAAAATTAAAACTCAATTACTTAAGACGTTGATTATATCGCACTTTAATTACAATTTAGCTGTGATGTTTGATATTACTCACCAATTATCGAATAAGCTACAAATAGTAGTAATTAAATGTGTATGTTATGTTCTTGACCTTGCGTTACATTCAAGAATGGAAGATAAATATCTTAAGTTGAGAACATTACGAATAAATGACTTCCAAGAATATTTAAATTTAACTATTTTCAACAAGGCTTTAAAAATGACTCAACCCATATATCCGTACGAAAAAATAAAAAAAATTTATCGAACCAGTTAGATTTAGTACTGGAAATACTGTAATTCCAAAACGCAGAACAAAACAATACAAAAACTCTTTTCTTACAAACAAAATTCTGATAGTTTAATTATTTACCTAAATAAATCAGGCAACTGGAAAAAATTAATACATTCAAAGTAAACCTTAAAAATAATTACTTCAAATGTTAAGATATGTGAATTTCATGTACTTATTTTACATAAAATTCTTTTTTTCATCACTTCTTTTACAACATTGTTTTCATTGTTTTTCACTCAAATGTTGTTTAATATTATTGTTTGTTTTTTAAATTTTGGATTTATTTTTTTATTATGTTTTAGTACACGTTCCGATTGTACATAATAATGTTAGTTACTACAGTCTAGTTTACCTTGCATAGGCTAATGGATAATTTTTATGGTTATATAGAAAACATTATTAATGTATTTTATAAATATTTTATATAATTAATCGATTGTTTGATTGATTTGATTATAATTGAACTAGGTAGCACGGGAAGGATCTACCAAAAGCTGCATGATTATCAGTTGTTTTTGTTTTTGCTCTTTGGTTCCATGTCGAACAGTTGTATCTATAATTTTTCTTTTCTTTAATATTCCTTCAATTCGCAGTTTTGTGCACTTATCGGACAAACAATTTTGTTTTCACAGGCTCCTTTGCGAAAAGGAGCAACATCGGTAACACCTACTTATCGATATGTAATCATCCACTTTGCATAATTCCAAGGGAGTTTTATTTTACACTCGAGCCTCATTTTAAGTAGATTGCGATCAATTTCAATAATCTTCGAAAATGAACAATCGTTACTTATGTATCATTAGTAAAAAAGGATCCAGAGATTTTATGGTAAATCATTAATCAATGTTTATCTGATAATAACAAACAATTAATAATTAAGAATCANTCTCTCTCTCTCTCTCTCTCTCTCTCTCTCTCTCTCTCTCTCTCTCCCTCTCCCTCCCTGTAATTTTCACGCACTTCTTTCCTTCATACTCTCACCCATTTCTTTTTGTCTTCTTTTTTCCACCATCTTTACTTATTTATTTTATACGGTATACAAACAAGTTAGTATATACATCGAGATGAAAATATATATATAAATTAAAAATTAAATTATAAAACTACAATTTTTTTATATCAATAAAATAAAAGTTGTTGCTATAGGTACTCTAGAAGAATTCCTATTTTAGTGCTACCTGCCACAATTTGATTAAAGAATGAACGAAAAACGATCCATGGGAAACATCCAAACATTCCTTGGGGAATCAATAGAGCTTAGTTAAATTAAATATGAAGTTGTGTCTAATTGTATTATTCGATATGACACTTTGGTTGCTTGAAGAGCCATTGTTTAATTTGTTTTGAATATTTCTTAAAATTAAAGCACTTGTTACAAGCGCCTTCTGGAAGTGTATGCGCCTATTTAGGGCCTTCGTACAAGAAACGGTTTGGCACTAGAGAAGTTTTAGGTTGAGGTAATCATACTCCATTGGGTTCCTCAACTTAAAATTTAAACTTTTACATTTATCTATTTTATTTCCCTTCTGTTAAAACAAGTGTCTTATAACTCTATATACATAAGGTAATGTAATATTAAATATTGTATTTTTTTAAATTGGAAGCGAGTGTCCACTTGTGACAAAGCTTTTAACATTTTTGACTGTCTGAATAGCTGACTGGTGAAACCTGTACATTGGCTTATGCACCTCCCCAGCAGACCAGTCTGTACTGGATATGTGATTGTACTAGGGCATAATATAATACCTTTAAGTGACTTTCACATTTGTTCCGCAATACATAAATTATCCTTAGCCCAAACTGTGAATTTTTCCGGACCTTATCAATATGAGTATATCTATCTATCTTTCGGAGATAATTAGTCCCAAGTATTTTATATCACTTATTTGTTCGATGTTAAAGCAATTGGAGNCAAAGTGTTTGTCTTCTGTGTAATTGTGCCATTCTTGCGTGTCGTGACACTCTCGAGATTCTGGCTATCCTTTGAAGGCATGGCTATTGTCATCTTTGCACCTCGATCCAAATAGCCGAGATGAGGTACTCGGCTGAAGTCTATTAGAGAATTTACCGAACAGGCTTTTGCATTTACGTTTTCGATTGCTCGTTAAATAAAATTTCGATCGGAAATGTCTCAATTACAGGTTCGACACCTCGAAGGCCTTTCCACAATATATCGTCACTGATAATTGATCAAAGCAACGACAAAATTGCTCACATATGAGATTCATAGTACGAGGAATCTTCATATCAACGGGAATCTCTTTCGCCGGCTGAGTAAACGGCCGTGAGATAGGTGGAAATGCGCTATTACCGGCGAGGTGTGAGAATCTCGAAGACTTGAAGAAGGAGAGAGTGAGAAAAAAGACAGGGAAGAATGAGAAGTGGCGTAGAAAAGAAAAAGAGAAGATCCGTGGAGGGGTTTCGGCTTGAAATCTCCTGAATCCCCTCCGCTTTAACGCCCCCACCACCACGGTCCGGTTGGTCTCGTACCCGGCTTCAGGGTTCAGTCTTCAGTTCAACGTTGGCTTCCTTGTCGTCACTTCCAATGACGGTTATCTGTTTATTTTGATTTTTTCGTTCTTGTTCTGTTTGATTTCGTATTATTTCACGTACAACACGTCTCTGGCGCTCTTAAGTGATGATGTAAGTACAGATTTTTCGGCTATACATTTTTTTTAAATTAGAAAACACCCAACAAGTAGAAAACTTATTTTAATGCAAGTCACAGAATATGCACCTATTACTTCACTATGTTTAGCTTTTAAATATAACTTATTAAATATTACCTTAATTTTTATAGGGTTCAAATTATTATATCAGTTTAACGTTTTCCGGTTGTCATTCACACTGATATGTGCACAGTGAAATTGATGACATATGTTGGTTAAAAATGACAAAAAAAAAGGAATCACTCAGTTCAATGTATAACCTGATCGGTCAAATAGGAAAAGGGATACGAAAACTTTTAAAATTGCTCCTTGCTCACAGTATCTATTATTTACGACCAAAGCCCTAGCACTGTCAGCAGGAGCTAAAAACATATGCCCTGCAAGGTCCGGAAGAGTTAAACCGTCCGAGATTGCGGGTGAATTTGTAACGATACACGAGCGACAGGTACAGACGTAGGACGTGGGTCTTTTAATAAAATTCTATTAAAAGAAATTATATAAATGAGACTAGACTGCGTGTTCTTCTCCTTTCGACCTTTGTCTGTCGCTTAACTACAGCCGTGCCGCTTCTAGTTATGCAATTATATTTTCTTGAACTAATCATTTAATATTATAATCTTTGTTAATGTTATCGCTTGCGTTTGGTATAAATATGAGTTTAAAAGTATTTTCTTAATGTCGATATATTATCGAATTGTCAAAACTATCTTTGACTTGCCAGCCCGCTTTCTCCCACAAAATGATCATTTTGAAACATGACTTTCCTTCTTTGTCAGTTCTTCGGTCGTTTTTGTGATAGTTTTAAAGGGCCAAAACTTTGCGATTCCTTTACACACTATCTATCCTTTACGGACCCAGGCAGATCCACTCAAGATAATAACGATGATAGTCTAGTTCGGTGATTTCTCATCATCGTATACATTTCACAAGGATCAAGAAGTGTTGACCAACCGTTGAAGATGTTGAAATTCTAAAAACGCCGAAGTAATCGGAAACGACCGAACTACAGGTCCACTTCACATACCTTACGAAGGAATCGCGCAGTACTATACTGGACTTTGGATTATTTTCAAGTTTTCAAACTTACGCTCACGTGTGATGTATGTACGTTCCCACAATAAAAGGTTAAGGGGTTAATGCTACCTGCTGTGCGATATCACGCGAGTGCGAAATCGTCAAAAAGGAGCTGTCATTGACTTTGCATGGATCTTCTGCGAGCTGTTTATGCTGTAAGCGATATAGCGCGAGTAGAAACTGAAAAAAAACTGTCATTGCCTTTCCTCGGATCAGCGGGTGACCAGTCGCATGTTTAGAAGCTGAAATCCCAAAGAAAGTAGCGGTCATTGACTTTCCATGGATCAGCGAGCGACCTTTCGCTTGAGTAGAAGCTGAAATAGCAAAGAAAGTAGCTGTTAATGACTTTCCGAGGCCGTGCGATTATCTTGCTTAATTGCAACTCATTTTTTGTTTAGTGCAATTTGGTTGAACTTTTTTGATCTTTAAATAAAGTGGAAGTTTTGAACAGTGTTTATTGATGTTTGTGACGTCCCGGATGCCGGTAGTAAATTTTTGCTAGACTGCCTCGGTTTTGTTAAAAATAAAATAAGTTTATTACATATTGCGCTGTAGGTTTACTACCAAGAATTTGCATAATTGTGACCGATAATCTTTTGTATGTTCAGGCTAGACTTTTTTTGAGTGAAAATTTTTCTTACCACTGTCCTAGATTGATACTCCACCAAGTATGTGTGTTTAACTTGATTCATTCCACAATTCCTCCTGGACCTATGAGTATTGTTGACTACCCATATTTTCGTCCGCACGGCGTATAAACGCCGTGTTTATCAGTTATCTCATTTACAGCTGAATGGTTGCAGTGAAAGGGTTATCAATTTAATTTAATAACAGTCCTATCCTTCAAGAAACGGTGGCGAACGCGGATTTCTTCAGCAGGCACATTTGTATGTGTTGTTTGTAACGTGTACCCGGTCTGCTATTTGGCTGTAGAAGGTTTTATACAAATGTTTATGATCGTCTTTTATTCCCTTATCTCAAACTCTCAAACAAGGCTAGGTCATCAATCAATTCTCTGATGTTGCACTTATGGTTGCCAATTGTCATTAATAGGACGGAATTGTTTGTATTTTTAGTCGTGCACAGTAAGTGTAGTAAATGTCATTAAATTGCAGAATTGTGATGTTTTCCACTTAGCCCGTTTAGGTGACGAGATCAAGCCGATAGTTTTCATGTAGTCGGTTTGAAGTTTATTTATAGGCTGTCAAATTTCAGTTGCCGGAAACGGAAAGTATATTCTAAAATACTCGACTACAGCCTTTCTTAATTCGTATCAAAAGGAAACTGTTTAGATGGAATTCTATTGTGTTTACCGTATTTCACAAGTGGCCAGTTTCAAAACTGAAAACAATATGTATCCGGATTTAAAGTAGGGAAGATGTGAACATCCGGTGAATTTGGAAATGCTATTAGTATGCCTGAATTTCGTTTTAAGTGACTACACCCCAGGTAAACTACGTTATAATTCAAAAAGATGGCTAATAATTAGACCATATATATTTCACCCTTAATAGTGAGAAATAATTGTAAGTTTCTGACTATACATAACTTAGTATCGTCTTAGAAAGCGAAACGAGACTGATTTTTGACTAGTAACATCGTTTTCACTAGCCTAATCTACGAATATCTATCTTTCATAACAAATTTATATTTAACAAATTCCGTCAAGAATGCGAGATGCCATTCAAAAGTTTCTTTTGTTCGAGGGATGAGAATGATGGGAGGAATTCCCAAAAGGACCAATGTGTTTAAGGACGGTTGCAGGTTGGCGTAGAGGCCCCCCCCTATTGAACCTACCGTGTGGACAAAAAAGGTTTCGAAGAGACTGTGAGGCACCTCGACGGATAAAAGAGATTTCTTTTTAGGGGTTGGAGGTGGGTACACCTGCTTGCCGACAACAAAAGGCCACAATCCACAACAAAAGGCCCAGAGGGAGAGGTGCTTGGAGGAGGTCCATCGCACGAAGATGAAACAGAACAATATTAAGGCGGCTTCAGAATGCGGTATTCACCGAATGCCGCGCAAATTGTCGATGAATCCCGACTATTGTGGATGGACGCTCGGCTATTCGCCGAATAACAACATCCGATGCTCGCCGTGCTCGGCTTTTTATCGGTTATCCTGTCCGCTTCAAAGGGCACGAATATTCGTGAAGTAACCGCGCTCAATTCATCCACACATTCGGGAATCGACTATAACTGTACGTACCTTTAACCTACTGTCAACTGTTATCAAAATCAACAGTAAGCGTACACTTCTATTTAATACTATTTATTTTTCATTAATAAACGATTCCTAACTAGTATAGATGTTGGAATTTACACAATAACAATTGTTTTTCTTATTAGGAATGGATTGACCCAATGCAACAGTTTTGGAGGTCCTCCAAGTTTACGAAACAGAACCAATAATTTGGAAAGCTTCTCTTACAAATCATAAATTGTTTTATAAATAAAGCAAAAATATATAAAAAATATAATTAAATATATTTTTTAATTAGTTTGTAGCCACTGCACAAAATAGTAACCGCAGCTGCAGCAATGACAGTTTCACTGTTGTCCATCATGATTTGTAGTAAGTTGAGGACTTCCACGGCATTTGGAAAATACGTATTCCGTTTCCGCAACAACTAGGAGGTTATACAAAACCTGCATTTGTGTATACGTAGGCACGCTATTTCGCGAATGCCAAGACGAGCATCTAGAGATTTGGCAAATATTCGGCGGCAATGGGCATTCGGCGAAACCGCATGTCCTTCATTCTTCCCTGTGACCCCTCCCAACCCTTGGTCACAAGGGGGTGTCCGGGCTCAAAATAATGCTGTAGCCCTGAGGACGTGGCAACCTCTCTAAAGCACAAGCTGTACTCGTGTCGGCATGGGGCGGCGAGTGCCTTATCAGAGGCACACGAGGGTTAGGGTACCAGATCCTGTCTGCATAGACGAGGGAGGATGCATAACTGTACTATGGGGTAACAGAAATGTTCCAAGGTTCAGCCCCTGTTACACTGGGGGGAATGGACTCGTAGTGGTTCGTGGTGACGACCCTGGCGGGAACTTAGAGAAGAGGCTGTCTTCTGTCTGCGACCTAAGCACGAAACTTGCTCATGACCATCGTTATACACCCGGCCTCACGGGATACGGCGGATTGGTCGGCAGCGTATAAGCGTTGAGGACGCTATGATTATGCTGAAAAGTCCCTCGAATGCGTGAGTAGTGGCGGATGGGAACGGGTAGTGAATCGGTTGCTCCGTTTCGAGTATGCTTTGCACGCAGGTGTAGGCTGAGCGCGATTGGCGGCTTTTACCGTAGGCATTCTCCTCTAGGGGGTGGTTAGCAATTCCTCGTTAAACAAAACCGCGGCCATAGCGGATCCGGTAGTTTCTACGCTGGGGAAGCCCCAATACTCTGGGAGATAGAGTGGCCTTCTCTATCTAGGGAGTGCGTGGGAGACAAGACTGATATTTCGGCTTAGGTACCCCTTTGCGCGCGGCATACGGTTCAATGCGTAATGCGGACCCGACCACTCGGAATGGGCAAGCGGGGAGCGAGGTTGTCTTGGCCCCTCGGGCTGAGCTGCCTCTACACCAATGCTGCGGCAGTAACAAGGAGGTGCGTCGGCACTCATCTTGAGAATCAAAACGTTAGGTGCGGACGTTAAAGATCTTCATTGTCCTTTTAAGGACGATCGCATTTTAGATAAATCAATCAACTATATGATAATATAAGTGATATGATAATAATAATATGATAATTCCGCAAGCGTCCGACGTTCGAATCATTTATATGTGTAAAAGGTTTTTTTTTAATCAGGGCTGCAGCATAGTGATAAATGGTCAAAGTTAAACAGATTGTTTGACCCTCTTTATTGACCTAATTCAATAATTGCACACAACGCATCAGGAAATTTCAAGTATTCAAACTTTCTGAAATGTCTCTCCAGGTAATTTAAAATCAGAGCATGAGACATTACCACTTTCCCTTGTAAGAAGTCGTAAGTTACAAGAAAGGAATCTGTAATCCGTCTCTCCTGGCAATATGTTTTCTGATAACTAATCTAAACCCCCTTCCATCGCTATGCATTTATTATAATAATATTATTAATTCTCTGCTTTAAGCCTTCGTTTAAAGCCGTCTGAACAGTTGAATAATAATAATAATAATAATAAAAAATATTTGTTTAAAACTACTTATTATCGGGAGTTCATTTAATTGTACACTGTGTGGCGTCGGGTCGGTTCTCTTCTTATTCTGATCGATTCACAAAATTATTTCAACACAATTTTTAATTTGGAGTCTTTTGTTTGGCGGTTGAAAATCTCATAAATCGGCAATGCGGAGCTTCTTTGCAACACCCTTTGTGTTTTAAACTATAATATTTTTCTCTTTTTATACAAAGTCATGCATTATACCATGTAAGATATCAGTGGAATCTATGTTCCATGAAAATTAATATTATTTTAAAAGTGTTTTATTTTGCCACACGGAAGGACATGAAAAGAAAAATTTATCGAAGCGATTTGAAAATTTAAATAATGAGGACTACGAGTATGAATTCATTAACCAGAGATTTAACAACTTCCTTTCTGTTCTTTGATGAATGATGTCGTTTTATGACCTTCTGCAAGAAAATGCAAAGTTTTTACATTCTTAAAAGATAATGCAATTAAAATACTAAATATTCATAGTGCTTTCTTTAAAACTAATTCACAAGCTATGAAGTTAAAATGGGTTTAATTGATATTGTTACTTTGCCAGAAAAATTAAGGAACATAAAACCGGTCAAACAAAACGAAAAGTAAACGTTACGAAGTGTATGTGTATACAAATATAAAAGGTTCGAATGCATTAAGGTAAAGAATAAATTAACGTCAAATTAAAATCGTACACTTTCGTGGATAGCCGACACAAAAATAAGACAAGCAATTCAGAAATATTCAACATGTTTTTTAATAAAGAGCTATTTTTAAATTGTGGACAACTTTTTCAACTTCAATACAATATAAAATATATACATATGTTTACGATTTAAACGAAAAATAAAATAAATAACAAGTTCCACTATACGACATGGTAATAAACCGTCTGCCGGTACTTATCGTTTTAGTACTGGCCATCTGAAAGTTCAAGTTTTATTAGTTTAGACCGATGGAAAATATTTTAAATAATTTTGTCTAGGTTATAACTTTTTTCCGTCAAATTTCAAATTAGCCTTTTTTTACCTTTACAACTTAACTTTTTTAAATTTTAAATTATCCCTTTTAATTTCATATTAAATCTTTTTAATTTCAAATTAGTATTTTAATATCAAATTAACACTTTTTAATTTCAAATTAGCCCTTTTATTTTCAAATCGACTCTTTTTAATTGCAAATTAGCCTTTTCTTTAAAACCAAAAACCCTTGGAAATGGTGTGAAATGTAAGCACGTTAAGTAAAATTCCTGCATTTGAAAAAATAAATAAATAAAATAATGGGGATGTTAGAAGGCCGTATGAAAATTAATTACAATTAAAATTTAAAATGATATAAAATGAAATACAAAAGGAAATGACTTCTTTTAATTTGAGATTTTTGTAAATTATAATCTAAAATAAGTGGGCTACTAAAGTATAGCTATATATGAAGATAAACTACAATTAAAATGAAATATCATATAAAATAAAATTTAAAAAAAGGATTCTTCTATTAATTTGAGATATATTTGTATATTTAATTTTGATAAAAAAATTTAAAACCATTTTATGAAAGAAGAATCCTTTATTATAATATTTAATTTTACCTGATTTTCAATTTGTAATTGTAATTGATCTTTATATGGTCTTTCTACTGCCAGTATCAGGCAGGAGTACACAGGCCGATCATGCCTTCTCGAGAGTCGTATTCTGAATACGTTTCTGAATGGAGAGCACGCTCTGGCTGTGTTATTTGAAGCATATGATACGACGTGGGGATATTCGATACCTCGGAAATGTTGGGATATAGGATTTAGAAGCAAATTACCACGGTTACATGAGGCTTTCTTGAGGAACCGAAGATTCCGTGTCAGATAGGGTCCGTGCTCTCCAAGGACTGATCAAAAGAATAGAGTACCTCTTGAGTTCAGTGATAAGCGTTACACTTTTCTCGATCGCAGTTAACGGTATCGCGGACGGTGTCCCCCGACCTATCAGACGATTACTGTATGTCCACGACCTGTGCTTTTCCTTTCGGGGATGACCTAGTTGAGGTCGGAGGGATGATGCACTCAGCGATAAACGTTGTGGCTGGAAGAACCGAGGAAACAGGAGTCACCTTCCTTGCGACGAAAACGCATATGCATGTGCGTTTGCAAGCTTGGGGGTCCTAATTATTTTTCATGAGGTTGTTAAGAGCCCAATGATTTTATATTTAAAAAATTTCAAATTGTAAGGTAAATTATTTGTTTTTATATTCACTAATTTCGTGGTCCGCTTGACCATATAATATATTACAAGTAATTAAGGTTTTTAGTCGAGATAAAAAAGTCAATGGCACGAGCGGGATTCGAACCCACCATCTTCGGCTACATACGCCGCTGTTCTACCATTTGAGCTATCGTGACCTCGATCCGCTCAGACATTTTATCTCGACTAAAAACCTTAATTAATGGTAATATATTATATGGTCAAGCGGACCACGAAACTTGTGAATTTAATAAGTTTAAAATGAAGCATACTTCACTGAAGCTCTCCGTGGCCATTTCATTTGTCGCCGAGAATCCAATCCGATTACACGACATTTGAAAAATGGCAAAAAGGAGGGAAAATTCAGAAGGTGGGGTTGAGATGGGAAGTTAGTGTCCGAGTGGATCGAAGTCACGATAGCTCAAGCGGTAGAGCAGCGGCTTATCTAGCCGAAGATTGTGGGTTCGAATCCCGCTCGTGCCATTGACTTTTTTTATCTCGACTAAAAATCTTAATTAATTGTAATTTGTTTTTATATTATATTCAACTAATTAAGGTTTTAGTTGAGATAAAAAAAGTACGTATACTACTAGTAAAGATGTACTTCATTTTATCTTATTAAATTCACTAGTTTTCGTGATCCGCTTGACCAATTAATATATTTCAATTAATTAAGGTTTTTAGTTGAGATAAAAGAGATTCATTCAACATTATAATTGCATTTAATAATGACTATAGGGTCCTAGCCGTTTACCTAAATCTTGAAAATGCATTCGATCGGACATGGAGACGACTAATAAACTCACTTATTGCGATGGATATTAATGGTTATGTGCTAAAATTTATCGTGAATTTTCTATCTGATAGATATTTTAGAGTGAGATGCAGTACAACTGACTCTAAAGAATTTATCCAAGAAAATGGGGTACCACAGGGTTGCGTTTTTAGTGCCATGTTAATCTGCATCAGACTTTAATATAATTAAGAAAATAAAGTTATCCATTCAGATAACGCTCTATGCTGATGATATCGTTATTTATCTAAAGAGGAAAAATTTAAGTGTAACGGAACAGTGTTGAGGAAGCTCTGAATGCTGCTTCGGATTGGCTAACAGAAAATAGTATATTACGAGCGGCTAAAGCACCGATCCGATCCGCATTCTGGTACCATGAATGAGGAAGAATTCATCACGACAGCTTTTTTTTGTGGATAAAATCCAATAAAAAAAAATGGTTAAGGTGGTCACGCAATTTATCCCACATAAATGTACAGAATCAAATCCGTTGAGAGCCATCAGATGCCATAATAATTTAAGAATGGGCGAGTGTAGAGACCTTATTCATAAATGTGAACCGAATATACATGAACAAAATTAATACGACATAGATAGAAATCCGTCTCATATAGAACCATGTTTTGACGAAGACTGCGTAGTCCTTTGATGCCAGCGAAGTAATAATCTTTTTGCGAGCAAACTTTTAAGAAGAAAAAGAATTGTGCAGCCTGTCCAACTGTCGCTCCGGTGTGCGCACTCACATAAGACTTAATTATGAATAAGCAGCCAATAAATATTCGGCCGAGTAAAGTCTGAAAAGTCCGTAGTGTGCGGTGGGTCCTTATTTTTGTTTTAACAGTGTGTTATTTGCCAATAACAACCCAAAGGATGCAAGTAATAATAATTAATGTCCTGCAGGTTTATGCTGCTTTTAATCATTATTAATTGTAAATACAATGAGACACCTGAGGAATTGTACATTTATTGGATAATCGAGCAAAACTAATAGCTCAGTGTGAAAATTGTGGGGAAAAACACCCCATGCTAAAGTGTCAGCTTAGAATTATTATAAAAAAGATTTATGCCCCTAGGGTATGGTATAAAAAAGCGTCAGGATGGTCGGCTAGAACCGAAATAGCCGTTTGTTCCTTCCCAAGACTTCGTGCGCGAGGGGTCGGTTAGATTTGGGGCCTAGGTAAAGACCCGAAAGTTTTTGTGGATAGAGAGCAAATAGATTTCCTTAGGGTTGGCTAACACGTGACAGCCGACACTGAAATATTCCTAACATTCACACTCACCCCCTGTTGTATCTTCCTACCCAAATCAACTCGACTTCCCTCAACTTCTCTCATTTGAAAACCTCCATCCTGCAAGGGACTAATCCTAGAAAATCACGTACTGTCCGTTAGGGCGTGTACAACTGATAAACACGTACAGTAACGTGGAATTTTCACATTTGTGTTCTATCACTTACAATGGACTGATTGTGAGTATACATTTTATCTCGTGGCAGATTTCATATGGAATGAGAATGTATTAACAATAATTATAATACTTTGATTTTCCTTGTTGTATGTTGTAGTTTTTATTATGCAATTTTTCTATTTTTTGTGTAATGCTCTGATTTTTAAAAACAAGCATCTTTTCTTCAACTAGAGTAAAGTAATCGCTGTCGTTAAGGATTAACGTCCAACTATCCGTTGTGTATTGTGGGCGAGGGGTCAAATCATGTTATTTTTATTAGTTCACTAATTTAGCAATTATGTTAGAGAAATAATACGCAATTTTGGCTGTTTTTGATAATTTTGGTTTGCATATCCTCGCTGTTTGGCTGTCCTATGTTAGACGCTTTTCAGCTTCTCAACATCTTCAGTAATGGGTCTGTTTAGTATTTTTAATGTATTTAAACGGAAAAAGACTGTTTTTTCCAATTACTAATAATTAAAATGAACATGAACTCGACCTACGTACTACAAAAATACAAGTTGGACGCCCAACCACTCGGTCATCTCTACACTTTATAAATCTGAATTCTTTGTTTGTTTTTTACATTAAAATTTATTCCTACTTTAATCTATCAAGAAACCTGTTTAAAATTAAAAAACAAAAAATAAAGTAACCTTTGGTTTTGATTTTAAATAACGATGTCGGGGTACTGACTAATCCGTGGTTTGACTCGGGGAACATGCTCGTTTTGTGGCTTTGTTGTTCGGCGGGTTTTTGGACATTTTCTGTTCAGTTTGCAGTTTGTCGTGTGATATTGTCAGACACCGAACGTTCGAAATGTTGAACCTTTGGCTGACGAAAAATAAGACTAAGGAAGATCAGGGCCGATGTTTTTTCATGAAATGAAGCATCTGTACTTCAATACCCCATGATTTAAGTTTCTTTAAGATTCCTCTTCTCCAAATCGTGTCAAATGCTTTTTCCAGGTCTAAAAACAAAGCTATTAAAACTTCCTTTTTTCGAAATGCTTCCAAAATTTCGGTCCCTAAGCTGGAACGTCCTTTCCTTGACCCAGAGTGTTCTGGTGAAATGAGATTGTGGGATTCTAGATACAACACAAAACGTCTGTTATCATTCTCTCGAGTAACTTACAAATACAACTTGTTAATTAAATTGGCCGGTAGATATGTAGTAAAGTTTTGTCTTTTCCTGGTTTTAGAATCAGTACTATCTCGGCTTCTCCCCATCGCAAGGGAAATTCTTTTTCGCGAAATATTCTATTATAGAGTTTTCATAAGCGTTGTTTAAAATGCGGATAGGTATTAAGCATGTCGTAATGCATACCATCACGTCCAAGGGAGTATCCTTTTACTCGTTTTTTCATCGTCTTACAAAATTTCGAAATTTGTAAAATCATTTTTTATCTAAAAAGGATGGTTCGTAATGACTGTCATCTGAAACTGAAGAAAAATGATTACCTCAGGTCTCAACTATTTCTACTGGGTACTTTAGTTTGCTACCGTTAGCAAAAAGGCCATTTATAGATAATACTCGGCTTATTACCTGAAATAACAGATTTTTTCTCCTAACTTTAGTTGAAGGGGTATGCCTTGAGATGGTCTCAGTAAAATTAATCGAGGAAGTTCGCCGGGCTTGTTTGAAAATCCAATTAGCCCGGGCATTTAATTTTTTGTAGTTTACTAAATTTTCAATTGTAGGGGCTCTTTGAAATTGTCTGAGAGCCTTTCTTCTATTATGTTCGATGAACACGAAAACAAAAAATTGAAATAATCTTTACTACCTTTTCATGTTTAAGTAAATTTGCTATGTACAAGGAAGAAGAAAAAAAGTATTAACTTGAAAAATGTGTTAATACGTATTTACACGATTATAAACACGAGAGCTGTTGTTTACTCGGCGAGAGTCCAGGAACAACTGTGAGAGATAGTTTTGTGTCAAGGTGACTGCAGCTATTTTATTTGTTTTGCTTAGGGAAATTTTATTCTCACCTGTTACGCGATTTAAATTCTTTGTATGCAAATCTGGTTTCGTTTATTTATACAAACACGACAAATATCAATCGTCGTATGAGATTTATTTCATTAAAGCTGTATATTCGGATATAATTTAAAAAGAAAGTACGATAAAACAGTAAACATGCTAATGTGGCCCTGGATATCTGGAATTAAGCTAAAATGATATATTTAGCTTTTAGGCATTGTAATGTCTTGATTTTCCTACACATGAGATATTTTTAGTAAATCTAACTGACGAAAGGTTACTCAAGTATTCTAGAAGTATTTTAGAAGTATAATACTTTAAAAGTATTATACTAACATATAAGGAGTAAACTACTTTAGAAGTATACTCAAGTATTTTAAAAACATTAATTAAATGTTGTTAATATTTAAATATATGAAACAAGTTCTACATATGCTTTCTCCCGTCAAATTAAGCGTGGAACACACCCGACGCACCGCTTCCTTGACCCGAAGCCACCCGACGCAAATCCAAAGTCCAATTTTCCATAAGATTGTATTACCCCCATGCACATCTGTCCGATGCCACGCTACGCGGAACAACCAAGTTCCTTCCCCACTGTCCAGATTTTCGCCGAGTAGCGTCGAGTACTGTGAAAGACGAAAGAACCGGGCACACATATTTTTATATCAAACTATTGTATTATTGCCGTTATATTAATCACAACACACTTATTTTAATATAAACCAAATTAAGCGAGATCAAAAATTTAACTAAAATTTATTACACCGTTTTGCTCATAAAATTTAACTAACAATTTATTACATAGTTTTGCGCATAAAATTACACCATTTTCGTCGAGTAGCGTCAGAACCGGACTATTACATTTTTTGTAGTTTATTTCAAACTAAGTATATGCAATATTGTCGTTACATTAATTACAGCATGCTTATTTTAATGTAAGACAAATTAAACGAGATCAAAACATCATGAGTTTTTATAATAATTATTTAATTATGATGGTTAGGCAGAAAATTTATCAAAACACCGGAATAACTTTATTTAAAACAATTAAATTTAACTAACAATTTATTACATGGTTGTGCTCATAAAATTTAGTAAACAATTTATAACATGGTTTCGCTCAAAATAATGCATTAAAAACAAAAGATGTGTTGCGATTGTGATACTGAATTGTGATACACAGCGTGTGACTGTACGTCGCGTGCGCTTGACGTCGCATAGATGTGCACACTCTACCAAAAGGAGACAAGGCGTCGGGGTGCATCGGTTAGCGTAGCGTAGCGTTGCATGGGGTGTGTTCCCCGCTTTAGGCTACGGTTAGTATAAATTATAAAATTAGTATATACTAAATTTTGTGAACAAAACAATGTAATAAATTTTAGTTAAATTTTATGAACAAAACCATGTAATAAATTGTTAGTTAAATAATTTTATGACCAAAATTGTATAATAAATTTTAGTTAAATTTTATGAGCAAATCCATGTAATAAATTGTTAGTTAAATTCATTCTATCAATAAATGGTATTCCGGTGTTTTGATCAATTTTATGCCAAATCATTTAAATCAATTTAAAAAAAAATAAAAACTATTGAATTTAATTCACTACTTTCGTGGTCCGCTTCACCAATTAATACATGACAATTAATTAAGGTTTTTAGTTGAGATGAAAAAAAGTTAATGAGAGGGATTCGAACCCACGACCTTCGGCTAGATACGCCGCTGCTCTACCACTTGAGCTATCGTGACCTCGATCCACTCGGACACTAACCTCTCATCTCAACCTCACCTTTTGAATTTTCCCTTCTTTTTGCCATTTTTCAAATCGAGGTCACGATAGCTCAGGTGGTAGAGCAGCGGCGTATCTAGCCGAAGGTCGTGGGTTCGAATCCCTCTCGTGCCATTAACTTTTTTTAATCTCAACTAAAAACCTTAATTAATTACTAATGAATTTTTGATTTCACTTAATTAAAATAAGTATGTTGTAATTAATATAACTACAATAATTCATGAAGTTTGAATAAAAATACGAGTGTCCGGTTCTTTTGTCTTCGGCTGTAATCGATGCTACCCGACGAAAATCTGGACAGTGGGGATGAAAGAGCGTAGAGTAGGGTAGCGTGGCATAGCATCGGGTAGATGTGCACGGGGGTAATACAACCTTATGGAAAATCTGAGTTTGGATTTGCGTCGAGTAGCATCGGGTAGCGTCGCCTGGCGTAGCATCGGGTAAGTGTGTTCCCTGCTTAAGGCGGCTCCAGACATTCGGTATTCGCCGAATGCCGTGCAAATGTTCGCCGAACAACACTATCCGGTGCTTGCCTTGCTCGGTTTTTTGTCAGTTTTCTTGTCCGCTTCAAAGGGCACGAATATTCATGAAGTAACTGCTCTCAAACCATCGGAACCGTTCGGGAATCAACTGTGTAACCGGGAAATTAAGTCGTGGCCCCTTTATTCGGAGCTGGAGCGGGCGAGAGGAAGCCATTTAAACATAGGCAGGATTCCACGAGTCGCCCTACGTGCGTGATCTAAGATTTTCATCTACTGTAAATATCGTCGAAGATATTGGATACCGTCGCGTTTGTGTCTGGAATAAGACAAATAGTGACTGCTCACTTTAAACATTTTACTGTTTAAGAAAGGCCTAATTTTTATGTATACAGTTTTAGTTTCGTTAGGATAAGTACCTTAGTTTTATTTCCTTATTTGTAAATATATGTAGTTAAACCATCACACTTTCATTTCTTTATTTGTTTTCTTTATTTACTTAATTGTAGAAATAGTCAATTTCATTGCGAACCCTCCCTCCCGTCTCACGCGGAGCTATCTCCTGGCCGCTAACATTTGCTCCCCCCCCTCGATAGTTAAAAGACTATCTGGTGCCCGCTCATTATCTTCTTATATTTTGCTTTTTGTCTGAACAAATCAGACCGGAGGAACAACAAATACAGACAAACTGTAACTGTGCATAACTTTAACCAACTGTTGACTGTTATCAAAATCACCAGTAAGTGTATACTTCTATTTAATACTATCTATTTTTCATTAATAAACGGTTGCTAACTAGTATAGATGTGTTAATTTACACAAAAACAAGTTTTTTTAATTTGGAATAGATGGGCCCAATGCAACAGTTTTGAAGTTCCTTGATTTTTACGGAACGGAATCAATAACTTGGAAAGGTTCTCTTACGAATCATAATTTTTTATGAACAAAATAATAAATAAAAAAATATAATTAAATATATTCTTTTAATTAGTTTGTAGCCATTACATAGAATAGAAACCGCAGCTGCAGCAATGACGGTTTCACTGTTGTAGTAAGTTGAGCGTTCATACGGCCCTTGGCAAATTCCGCAACAACTAAAAAACAAAAAAAACACTATTTGGCGAATGTCAAGACGAATATCTAGAGACTTGGCAAATATTCGGGGCAATTGGTATTCGGCGAATACCGCAGGTCTGGAGCCGCCTTTATACGCCGAAGTAAATTTCTCTCACAACCTTCTACAAAAATGTTCCTACCCAAACGTGACTCGTTCATTAGCTAGACTCACTCTTAACATGGAATCAGATCAACAGACAGACGGTCTACTCTACAAATTTAGGAGACGACGATCCAAGCTATCGAAAAAAAATACAAACGCTATTACAACAGAACTGTGGAGAACTGCTAAACCTTCCATTATCCAATCTTCTCATTCTTTTCAACCTAAGGCTCTTAATCAACCGTATCTGCTCCGCATTAAGTCTCCAATACTACCGTCCACAACGACCTTAAAATCAACTTTACCCAAAAAGTAATGTTAACTCTCCCAATACCCTACAGTTCACCCAATCTCCATAATCTTACCCAAGTCTTGTCCAACAGATCTCATCCCTACAATCCTTTTTAATTAAATTTTCGTTTCGAAAAATGATCAATAGAAAGTAGAGAATGTCATTTCAAAATACAAGATTTTTATTACTGTCTAGGATTGAATTTCTATAGCTATTACAATCGACTATGTTGTCCTTATTCATCATGATTTTCAAGAAGATGAAATTGAGTTCTTTGTTGGTGTTGGCATTGTTTTTTTTTTTTTTTTAATTCGCAACAGGTTCGCACGTCCTCCATATTTTTTGTTTTAAATGAATGACATTTCTGGCATTGTTGTCGACAAGAGTCGTTCTCTCACTCACCTAGTCTATCTGGCTGTCTTTTTCGAGAAGAGCGTCGAACTCGACTAAAAAGGCGATTGTTTAGTTTGGCAATGATTTAAAACGTATCTCAGATTTTATGGTTCCGTCCACTATTCGGCGGAGGAGGCGGCATTCAGCGTTAGGAACCGAGCCGGGATCGGGCATCAGTTGTATGAGGACAACGGCCGAAGCTCGAGGTTAGCAGACCCGACCGCTGTATGAATGAGAGCCGGCTGACCTAAAACATTTGATAGATAGCAGACTTGAAAAACACACGAGATCTAAAAAAACGACTCATACTTTGATTTTACCCATCTGCCTCTTATCAAACAGAAAATTGTCAGTGAGACTAAAAACCTACTTGTTCAACTAATCTAAATCGAAATTGACAATTGTTCATGCTATATATCCACATTTATTATTTACTGTTATAATATTTTAATGTGATATTCTGATGTCAAAGGTCGGTTGTATGTTTACGCCGAAGGGGACTTTATTTATTTAATTTTGTTGGATTTTTCGAATTTCCATAGTGACGAAAAACAAAAAACACTCGGGGGTCCAGCTGGCCGGAGTAAGTGAGTGTGGACAAACTGGTGAACTTTTTTTTCCTTTTGATCTCGATTTTTAATCGAATAGTGACGAGAACACCGCCGTAATAAGAAGTTGTGTCCTTTTTATTCACCCGCTCGTCGCTGCGAATTCACGACGCTTGCATTCGCTTCGCGGCGCATCATTTTGCTGTTTTCACAAGTCAGATTTTCGACCTGGTCACGTCATCCAATAAGACATTATTTTGAAGTTCTTTTTCTTTTCAATTTTTAATTCCAGGGAAGAGATTTGATTTTAATTTTTTTTGATCTAGTTAATTTCCTGTAATAATTCTGTCATTATTTTCTGTAATATATCGACCCTGGCCAGAAAAAATACTCTTAGCTGTTCCAAATCTATAATTTGAGGTGAGATTATTGTAATTCTTAATACATTTAAAATATGTGATATTTCATTGCTTCATAAATACTGTCAGACGCATTTCAGTTTTTCGCCATCGGAATCAATGTTGGGTCTGTGTGATTTTTGTGAAGTCAAGTCTCTTGAATAAGGTGTATATAGACTTCTCTTTGTTTGTCCGTGCTTTTTTGGTGGATTAAGTTTGTCGATTGTCAGTATGAGTCAGTAACGACTGAATCGTATTATAATTTGTTGGAGGCAAGTCTGAAGAATGAGATGGGTGTAGAAGAACTTCTTAGCCAGCTCCTTTAGCTTATTCACAGTTCTCAAACATTACGTCTGTCTTTGTCGTGTAGCAGTTTCCTATTTACCAATTTACCAATGCAACTTGGTTTTGCTCAAGTTTTTGATGAATTTTTTTCAATTTCAATGATAATGGTGTATGACTCCAGTCCATAATACGTGTATGTAATATCGATTGTTTTGGATTCAAATTGGACACGTGTCCTGGTCTTTTGTCGAAAATTAACCAATGCTTGACCGACCTAGTTACACGCAATTCATTTTTCATCGCAAGTGTCGATCGAGAAATGTTTTTTTTCCTAGCAAGCAAAGAAACGTCTCATGACGCTTCAACTGGTGCCTTCCAGTGAGATACCCACGAATCGGACTTTTTGACTTATCCAATGTGCTTTAAGTGCCTTGAAACTTCGTGTGCACTTGTAGTTGTGTGAGTGTGAAACAGCAAATTATATTTTAATATTTCTTTATTTTACCGCGAATTCTCCTCGGTCCTGTAAGGGCAAGAAGAGAGATCATAAATGTAGAATAATAATAATTAGGTATTAGAAAATATGAGAATACAAGGAATCTTGCAGGAGGATAAAAGGAAAAAAGAATCTAATTTCAATGATTATCCACTGTATATAGAGGGGTAAACTCCCATATTAAACAATCGTCTTATTTAAAAATAGATATTGCCTTATTCTATTATTTTATATTAGAAAAAAGAGGTAGAGAGAAGTCAGAAAAAATGGTGTAGCTTGGACATCTGGAACCGAAGAGAGCGAGAGAAGCCCGGGCTGTTTCCCTCGGCTGCCGGGCAGGTAACGTGAACCCGATAACGTCCTATAACGTCTTTGATGTTGCTTCCAAACACTTTCATCATAAAAATTCCCCCTGACAATAAAAAAAAGCCGCATTCTCTAACTTTTTCCCCTCAAGAAATGATCAAAATGCTTAAAAAAGTGGAAGTCTGTTGGCGAGAGGTCGGGTGAATAAAATTTCATATCCTAAGCCCTTCCGCTGGTTGGTATTGGACATGTGGCCTTGCGTTATCGTGAAGAAGAATCGCCCCCTTACGGCTTACCGCAATGCTGGACAAAGACGTTGCAGTATCCCGTGCATTTTGTCAATTTCTTGGCAATGTTTTTCTGCTGTGATAGTTTCACCATAATTCAGGAAATTATAATTAACAACCCCAGCTGTACACCACCAAACAGTCTTTTTTGGGTGCAGATTTGGTTTCGGGGGCGTTTTGGCGCTTTATCAGTCCAACCACTGACGCCTCCTGTTATCGTACCGAATCCATTTCTCATCGCACGTGATGATTCGATTGAGAAATGTTAGGAACGAAGTCATGTAGCTGTGTATAAGACGTTAAATTATTCTGGCTAAAGATGTTAATAAACCCAAATTTTTATAGCAAATGACGAAAAAAGAAAACCAGAAGAGTTAAATGGATGCAGCTCTACGAGTTTTTACAATACCTCGCAAATGGTAGTTTACAGTGGTGAGAAAGTTCTGCTTGTTCGAGGATCAAAACCCAAAGTTGCGCTTAAACTTTTCTATCAAGAGAACTTCGATGGCTTCTCAAGGTTCATGTTCACGGAAATTATTAACCTTCAACACCTATAGGCAAACGCAGATTGATATGACATCACCATCCTTTATTTCGCATATCTCAGGTTGTTTTGAAGTATCTCTTTTTCTCATTTTCGAATGAAAATTTATCAAATTTCTTGATTTTAAAGTGAGTTGCTGGTCTGAGGGATGTTAAACTGTATTGTGTTTGTCCTGCCTACTCTGTTGGTTTATATTGCGATCGAATGTCATCTTAGTGTTTATTCTGTTTCTCAGTGAAGATGATATTTGATAGAAATTTAAACCTGCGAGTCTCATCTGTGTACTTATTATGAATTGAGTTAAATGAATTAATAGTAGAGCAGAAAGCTACTTATACTACAAGCTAACGTTACAACGTACTACGAGCTGACGACCATAGATCAGGAGGTTATCCTACATCTCAAGTTGGACTAAAAAGTCCCTATTGTCCAAACTCTGATTTTCGATATTATCCTAGATATTTCACCTTTCAAGTTACTTCAACCTTTCACAACTTGGTTTTATAAAATTCCCAGTATCTCATAAAATGTAAAGCCTGCTGTAAATTGAACATCACCGATGAAAAGAGGATCGAAAACCCTTTGAGATTCATTTGTGTTTTTTATTGTAATCTTAAGCAAACCCGATACAACATCCTTAAAAAGAATTTTTACAAATTTTCAGAGTTCCTATCTGAAGTTTAACTCCTATCTGGTTCTGTAAATACTGACATATATGGCGCTTACAGAAAGGTTGCTCCTACTAATGAAAGGAGGGTGTGCTCTGCAAATTGTTGAATAAGAAGAAGTTAACTGGAATAACTTTTAAAGTATAAAAAACAAAACAGCTAGGACAGGCGGACCAGGGATTAGCGACGACAAAGAAACTGTAGCTCCTTCACCTCGCTCCCCTCTACCGAATCTTCCAATTTTTGGACTCATATTTTTAAATGTAAATCGTTGAATGCCTGGTAATCATTTACATTATACGCAGATTATATAACACAAGAAAAAAAAACAGTATAACTTAAATGTAAATGGGTTCTTCTTTATTCTGCGAATATTCGTTAGCGTGAGAGTAAACGGTTTGCAAGTGGTCAACTAATAGATGTGAACGTGTTGCAAAATATGTAAGAAGCTGGTTGAAATTGACACGCGAACAGCTTCTAACACAAATAATAAACAAAAACGAAAATACACTCACTAAAGGCTATATTAAACTGCTCACAATGTTATGCAGATCAGTTGACAAAATTCAAATCGAAATTGTATAATAATTTTCATCATTTATTTGTTTAGTTATTTTACAATAATGGTAGTGAACTCAACACTCTTTGGATACGATAACAGTCATGAAATCCGTGTAAGGCATGTTGAACTAAACAGATGGGAGTAAAAATATTTTTAATGACCACCCTGGTCATTTTACTTATCCGTAAACAGTTTTTCAGTGATCGGAGAGAAAAAAAAACTCCAGAGGCGGTAAACACCGTACGCTCTTGTAAATAGAAGAAACTTCAATCCGGCCGGAACTAAGCTCGCGGGAACGTTCCTCCATGCTAAGAGACACCGTATAAAGGGTTAAAAAGTCGGTAAACAAAAAACTACCCGTTGGGAAAACAGAAAATCCACGTGGTTTAACCATCAGGAACAATATAACGATACATATATATACCCCTTAGGTCAAAGATACTATCCAATTGAATATTGAATTGAAGAAAGTTAGACTTTTGTTATTTTCTTTCATCCATGGTCGATATGTAAATTTTCTGAGTAAAAGTGTCTGTTAGGCTAAGGACAAATTTTCACGCGAAGAAGTTCACGAGCTGAATTTCCCCTCTGCAAATCTGAGCGGACTTGAGGAAATTGCGCTCTAGTTCTGTGGTATTGTGAATTTAACTTCAACTTAGCTGAACGTCACGGACTCACAGCAAACCGGCGCGGACGAAGCTTTATTCGCCCAGATATGGACCTTTCAAAACATTTCTAATTGACAGCACGGCGCGAATTTATGCAAGTGAAATTGTGACGCGTTTTTCCGCTTAGATTTATCCCTAGCCTTATAGCCGAGATTAAATTTTCCAGAATTTGAAAAATAATTGTTCTTGACTGCAAAAACATTAATTTAAGTTAAGCTGAATTTAAGATTAATCAATTAATATTATACCGTATTGGAATTCTTATAAACAGGGTAAAGAAATGTTTTACTATAAGGAACACTAGGGTCGTCATCAGTGGGACGGCAACGATTTGAGCATCTCTTCACTACTACTTTGTGATCTGAAAAACTCTATAGATCTAAAAAAAAAAGGTAAAATCAACTCTTATAAAATCAAAAGCGTTCCGGATGCTATCTCCTCAGATTCCTCACGAACACGTCTAGAACAGAAAGGTAAACTTCAAAATAAAGGAAAACCAAAACGAACCGAAATGAATTTTTGAGTTATAGAACCCTCCACCGATATACTATACTCTATATAAAATACAACGAAAATTATTACTGATTGGGGAGCTGATACACTTCTCTTTTGGGACGTTTGTAAATGCCCGTAGATGTACTTTCTGCCATTCGGACCACCCCGTCTTCTCCAGGAAATACCTCCTGTATGATACCCAAGGGCCAATGGGACGGTGGCAAATTGGATTGATCTATGATTACGATAGATCCTGGATTTAAGTTTTGGATTGGTTTTTCCCATTTGATTCGGCTCTGAAGTTCATTTAAATATTCCCTCCTTTCTCCACCCCTGGCAGGTATTTTAAAAGCTTGAGTGAGAGAATGTTGACTGGGGTCAGCTCACCTGGATCGGACGGGTGTGAACTGTGGGGGCAAAGCGGACGCGAGTTCAGCAAGGCACTGGGATTTGGACCAAGTGGTATAGCTGTGAAGTATTCATCTCCTTTATGTTAGGACCTGCTGGCAAATGACACGATATAAGTTGGCTTTCACCGATTTTAATGATCGATTCCCAAAGCCCACCGACCTATGGAGCCTCCAGGGGCGAAAACATCCTATCAATGCGAAAATCCGCCAGGTTATGTGTTAACTTATTCTTGAAGTCGTCCAACCCAAAGAATTGGTAAATTCTCACCAATTTCGATCCAGCCCCAAGAAAATTGGTTCCCAATCAGATGAGAGGTCCCGAAAAAAGTCCACGCCGAGACAAAAACTCTTGAAGGCAGTCAGAAACATAGAAGTCGATAAATCGGATACCAGTTCTAGGTGTAATGCGTTTGTGACCAAACAAACAAACATATGTACGCTTGAACAGCCTAGGGTTTCTGGACCTCCCGAAGGCAATTTTTATGGGACCGGCATAATCCAATCCACACCGGTGTTCAGAAATGCCTTGGATTCCTGCACTCTAAAGGCCGGTATATCACCCATTATAGGCTTAGATTACGTGGACGAATACGAAAACATATGTAGCATAATTGAACGCGATGACGAACTACCTGACGTGCTGGCAGGATCCAAAATCTCTCTCTCAACAGGGGTAGTAGTATAGTAGGAGTTGTGGGCAGGTATGACAATTCGCTTTATGTACATGGTCTATTAATGGAATGGATCCTTTTTGGGTAAAACAGTAGGGTGGCACTTATCAAACGCCAGGGATGAATTTCTCAACCTCCACCCGACCTGAATTAATCCGTGATCTAAAAAAGGTGCCAAGTGTTGCAATTTGTTCGAACAAATTTCATCTCTTTCAAAACTTTTCAACTTAGACGCGAAATATTCCCGTTGAACTATACGACAGAGAGCCACCTTAGCGATTTCAAATCGTCTGACTCAATCCTTTCCGAACCGGCAATTATTTGAAAAACGTAAACCGTCTGGTAAACGTACATATATCATCACATATAACAATCTATTATAATTGGAAGATCGACGAAAAAGTTCCATAATGACATTCAACAGGGAGGGGGAAGACGTCATCAAAACAAGTTTTGGTCGTTCCTCAGGGGGTTCACAGAGCTTCATCTCCCTGTTTATAGGCCATCGAGTGATATCTAGTTTCAACCACGAAGGCCCGTACCACCATAACGGATGAGCAACAAGTAACGCCGATAAGCAATCGACTGGGTTTTCCTGTCCATTTGCATGATACCAATCCGAAACCTACATCTCCTCTTGAATGTGAAACACCCGATTCGGCACAATTGTTTTCCAGTGATCCGGGGACGCTTTCAACCAGGGGATAGGGATAGGGGTAAAAGAGGCGGCCACAATGTCTTATGCACCTCGACCATAATAGATCTATTGTGCTCCCCTGTTTTTATAACTTACACGCCAGCTTCAGGTTGTTATCAGCCTCCATAGCTTTGCTAACGGGTCCTTAGTGTAGCATCTTGCTTGCGGTTTTTCTTCTCCCTAGTTGCAAGAACCTGCACCTACATAGATCTTAACAGAAACATAGAATGTGTTCTGCGGTCTCCTCCCCTTCCTGGCAGTATCTGCACAGTGTTTCTTCTGTCTGTACTCTTATCCGGTTCATGTGCTTTCTTAAGTGGCAATGTCCTGGCAGGGGCCCAACTAGAATCCTTGTTCGATTGCAATTGCATTCCAGTAATTCTTTTGTGGCAGGATGCTAAGCCACAGTAGGGTTCATGACCCAGAGTGTCAATGTACCCCCCTCCCCTTTGGCCAACATGTCAACCTTTTCGTTGC
The DNA here is from genome assembly GCF_000648675.2 of Cimex lectularius. Classification (NCBI taxonomy): domain Eukaryota; kingdom Metazoa; phylum Arthropoda; class Insecta; order Hemiptera; family Cimicidae; genus Cimex; species Cimex lectularius. The sequence goes on along the minus strand of NW_019392675.1, from coordinate 2,411,262 downwards.
CTTTATGCCTCGAGTGCTCAGGGTCAGGTCATTAGTGTCACTGACTTCCATCAGGGCCTCCATGTGGTTCCAAACACTCTTTGCCTTAGTTCTGCTTGACTGACAGAAGATGGTTATCTTCCGGGAATGTATTCCTAGCCTTTTCATTTCTCTGGCGCAGTGTTCAATCACAATGATTTCAGAATGGAAAACTGTAGCATATTTGCCTAGGTTTACCGTCAGTTCGGTCTTTGGGATCATCCCGAAGATTCCAGCTCCCGTGCCTTTGTCGGTTTTGGAGCCGTCAGTATACCAGTAGAAGGTTGCCTTGGCTGTGTTCCTTGGCTTCTCCTTGGAATGAAATATGAAGTTGCGGGAGGTTTAACAATACTTCCAGGATCTCAGTTGGCGTTGTGCTTATAGTGGCCACCTGCTGTTGCCACGGTACTCGCTAGATACCTCTACAGGTTCTGGAATGATCTCCACAGCGAATTGGAGCAGAGCCATTGCCTATATAAGCAGGGGCATTGCCCCATTGGCTTCAGACTCGTCTCTCCGACGAGATCTCACTTCGAACCCCGAGACTCGTCTCCCCGACGAGTTCTCGCTAATCACTAATGGAGCACCAACGATGAAGGCAAGTGGCCATTCGGCGCCACTTAGTAGCCGGTTTCATAAAGATAGGTCAGAAATTAGCAAAATTAATGTATTGGTCTGATTTAATTAACACGTATTTAAAAATAAAAATACGTGCCAACAAAAAACAGCTGTTAAATTCACGGTTGTCATGTTTGCTACCTATGTCCTAACAGCTAACAGGTGATTACACCGCTGTTCCATTCGGCTTAACCCTGTTAGATCGAGCAATGTTTACTAGTCGATGCTTACAAGTCTACGTCATCTTTTCCTCGATCTAACACGACCTAACAGAGTTAACAGGATTAATACAAAGATTGTGACTACCCCTAATTTTAAAACAATCATATAGCCACGATTCCTCGGCATCTGAAGTTGTAACCCCTGCTCAATTTGCTTCACTGGTTTGAACTCAGCAACTGGTATGAAAAGAGCCAAGGAAATACTTCCAAGTCACTTAGTCGAACCGGTCAATGGTTGGAGAAATGGAGCATAACCATTCAAAATAATTACTTTCGCAGGAGAACATTCACTGGACAAATGAAATTATTAGTTCATCCCTATTTCAACTGCAGTCAGATATCGTTTTGGACTATATTGAATGCGGATTAAAAGAATCCAAGATAATCCAGCAATTTTGTATGAAAAAAGCTCAGGAAATACTTCACAATCACTTGAAGTAGTGGCTACAAAACATAACTTGTGCAAAAAGAGATTTTGGTTTAGCATTTTAATTCAATACAAGGTTTGTGGTGGTTGTTGGTCTGCAAGTGTTGAATACATTGTAAACTGATCATAACTCGATCACTGTACAGGGTCTGTCTACTCTCTCGCGGGTTTAAGTATCATTTAAACGTGTTTCGACTTACGTTATCTTCAGTGAGTGTCGGCGATTGAGTGGCATCTAGACCCGCGAAAGAGTAAACAGATCCTGTAGTTCCGATCAGTTTAACAAACAACTTAGTGAAATTATTCCTTAAGGCTTAAAAAATATGAAAGGAGTTGAACTTTAGAGTTTAGAGTGAATTTGTTATGATTGGGCATAGTGCCTTTATCATAAATGTTTAACCCTCGACTCTAATTAACGATTAGCAGGTGCGTTCACCCCAAGTACTTAAAATATATTACCATCTGCTCTCTTATTGGAGATTGGGCTTGTTAAAACTTATTAAATTCATCAGGTGTCGTCCAACACGTAATTGCCGTCCGAGATCGGCTATAACGACGCGGCGCTTACAATTTTCGCGTCGGTAGCTGAAAAATTCAAAGTCTGGAAGTGTCGGTAGTAAGTTACTGGTGGAAACGGATTGTAAGGAATCGTGTGTTGGAGGGTCAAGTAAAATATGTGGCCTGAGAAACCGGTTCTCCTGCCCTGCCGGAGGGAACACACTGCCCGCTCTATCGTCTTTAAATTCCTTATCAAGAACGCTTTCACCGTCGTTTACTACGAAGAAATCTCATTAACTGGAATGATTAACCCGACCTAGGAAAGGTCGGTAGCCTATCTTTTAAACAGAATATTTGACCCCCTTCCTTCATTGAAATCTAATTTTTTTAAACAAAAATTACGTTAAGCCTTACCAGTTTTATAATTTAAACCAGTTTTTAGTTTTAAATAACAAACGTAACTTCAACTTCAACTCCTAGGTTTTTACTCCTGAGTTTGAAAATAGTCGGGATAAGTATCTTAAAACGGCCAAGGCCGTTACCTGTGTTAGCTCCCGATGATCTTATTTACAGTTATGATCTAAATCCCTAGTGTGAAAGTAAGTTTTAGAAATTACTTCTCTCATAGTGTACTAACGCTTCTATGACTGATCTCTTTGGGTTCGCATGAACTCACCTTTAGTCAAACACGGTTCAGCTGTCAGTCTATTATTACCGGCCGTGCTCTAAACCGCCCCAGACCATCTACATTTAATAATCTCTGAAATGTGGTCCTGATAACCATTTAAAGAAATTTGGATTGGTGGAGAAAATAGAAAGCTTAGAAATATGCAAATACAACACATTTAACTCGAGAAATCTGTGAAGAGACAGGATTAAAATAACTATATGGCATCAAAAAACGAACTGACCGGAACATCAAAAACCCTGTAGAACGAAAAACGAACCCACTTATTTTGCAAACTTATAAAAGAAACGCAATGAAGATAAATACCAAGGAAAATGGCGAAATGCGTCTAACCGATCAAAACAGCGAGGATTGGCAGACCAAAATGATGGGAAAGGAGCAAACTGCAGGTTCATCATCACACCGCCGACCTCAGAAGAAAATGTCAATTGCTTCAACTTAATTTTTGATTTGGCTCTATCTCGTACGAGTGACAAAAACCTTCTTCAAAAATGCTTTGATACGTTCATTCATTGGGGTCTGCAAGGAGGAAAATGTTTCTTTTCATACCATGTCCAGCTACTACGAAACGCTCAATATGTCGCCATTTAAATTCCCCAAAGCCTTTATAGCCGAAACGTAAATCTAACACTTACATAGGAAAAAGGCATAATTTCTTTTTTGATTTACGATTTCTAACATTCTGCCGCCTAAGTCATAAGGGCTGTAGACACGTGTTTGGGAATATGTGAATACGAGCGCAGGCGCGCCGTGTTGGCGTTTATTTCTGTACGACTCCTTCTGTTTAAATGCTTACTTCCAGTTGTAGACGAAAATGACAGTAGTTACAGCTAGCCTCGGGAACACGTGGCGATCATCGCATTTAGTCAAAATCACTTAAAGGAGGGGGGACAAAATGACTGGTAACAAAGGAAATCATCGATTGAGTAAAGTAGCGGCAGGACTTGGTTATTTACCTTTTAAGGCTGGAAATTGTAAAAGGATCCTCAACAACGTCCTAAATATGAGCGGGACCTATTGCATCCGAGAAGTCTCAATGCATATTTAATTTCTAAATTTCAAGTTTCAGTTAACTTTAATTAATTTTTTAAATTAATTATACTTTTAATCCGTCCTTGGCTTAGATGAAAAAGCTAGTGCCACTAGCGGGATTTGAACCCACGACCTTCGGCTATTTAGGTTCGAATACCGCTCGTGACAAAAGCTTTTTCATCTCAGCCAAGATCTTAGCGTAATTAATTAAATAATTAATACGGCCAATTATGACTACGAAATACATATCTGGATAAATATATTAAATAATTCATTAGCCAATAGCTTCATTAAGTATGAAAGAACAAATGGCCAGTCGGTGTCATACCACACATCAAATTTCGTTACAATAATTTAGTCGAGTAATGTTTTATTGTAAATTGAAAGCTCATTTATAATTTTTTTTTTTAAGAGGGTTCGCAACAGCAGAGGTCTTATCAACGCATAGGGTGCCGGTGTTTTTTCAATAAAGCCCATTTGTATGTCGGGTTCGTATGCAGGGCTGTTGGATTCGAACCTGGGACCTTTACCTTACAGTGATGAGCGCCGTGTCAACGCGTAAACCGTTGCGGCCACAGACTCCCCCTAATTTATAATATTGGTACTGTTGAACTGTTCCCTTTGGAATAAACAATTGTCATATGAACGTTAAAATAGGGGCGTCGGTGGCCGCAACGGTTTAGGCGTGACACTGTGCTCAGCACTGTAAGATAAAGGATATTCTTACAAATGGGCTTTTTTCAAAAACAGAGAGTTAAAAAAGCTTTGACATGTACAATTTATTAGAGGGTTGTCAAATTTGCAGTTAGGCTGTTCGAGGAGAAATTCCATTTTACGACTTACACACGATAGGTTTCATCACCTCCAATATTAGTACAGTGGGGTGGTCACAGAAAACAAGAGATAACGACATTCTGTGTCTTAATTGTACATTATGTCCTAGTAATTTACTTTGTCTTGCCTTTTCCGGCTTTAATCCGTTAAATCATATTATATAGAAACTCTAATCGATACGATTATTAATGCAAAATTTTTAAATATTCACAGGCCATGAAATAAAAAGGTATTTTATTTACAGTTCACCACGAATGAATAAAACACAGATTGTGAGATTTCTCCGTTTCTGGCGAACGTTGACATCGGGGTTATAAGCAAGGTAAGGTATCATGCTGATTCTTTTCATTTATGCATTGTTGTTTCATTATCGATTTGGTCGTGATTGATCATTTTGGTCTGCCTGTCCGGACCGACCAATCCTGCAAGGGTGCAAGGGTAAATAGACTAAAGCTGTAACGACCAAATTTCAAAACTACAGGTTGCTGTATGTTCTTATTTCTTAATTCGATCATTTCCTTAAAAATTAAAGTACATTTTTAATAAATAATGTGTATTATAATTCAGTCTGTTCCAAACTTTTTGGCGTAAAGTACCTTGATTGGAGGTGTGGCGATCCGAGGATGGTCAGATTTCACCCTAGACGGATTTTCCAACGATTTTTAAGTTGAGAAATTGCTCCGTGAGGTCTGCAGGCTAATGAACCCGTAGTTCCGACAGTGTCGATCATTTCGGTCTGTTCAGTACCCAACACTGAAGTTAGCGAAATGGCGAAACGTGTGTGACAGGCCGGCCCAACTTGACAGACCAAATTTCAGGTCCATCACCCCGCAGATAACATTGATAAATCACACAATTAGAAGAAAGAGCGACAGTAAAATAAAAAAAGGATAAAATAAATGGTATAGCTACAAAAATATCTGAGAAAATGAAATTAAAATAAAATTTTGACAGAACCATACGAATAAAAATAATAAGAGGTGTTTGGAACAATAAAAACCCTGAAACTAATAAGAGGGGCCTTACTATGGTATAAAGTTGGATGTAAAATGAAACATGAAGTGGGGGCGGGAATCAAAGGCCCAAATTTTGACCTAGCGAAACACAGCATCAATTTTCCAAGCTGAAATCTATGCAGTAGAACACAAAAACAACTTAAAACTAGATTAAAACGTGCCCCATATATATCACCTGGCCTTTTATTCCTGGGAATCGAAATCAGTTCTGATGTGGGTGCTTTCGAGCGGATTGAAGAAAACAGACCGACAAACTGGCAAAAGGTAGGCGCAGCCCTCATACCGTTTCACCACTGCAAATTGGCCCCAAGCACGCTAACGGTGGAACTAAACAAATAGATTCTTGATGGAAACTTCTTCAGCAAAACAATCAAAGAAGTTCCTCAACATCTCAACTAGGAAAACAAAAATCCTCTTTCTCAGAAAGCAATAATTTATTATTTAAGAATATTTATCAAACTTTTTGTTCTTGGAATAATTCACATTATAAATCAGGCAATTTGCCTAATTATTGATTGTAGGAATTGCATGTTTTTTTTAAACATCTTTACATTGGATTAACTTGTGCTATTAGCCTTTAAGAACTTAAATCAAATATCGACTTTATTGAGTAAGATATGGAATCTATTTCGAATTGAAAAGTGGATAAGTGTTACCAAGCTCTAAGGAAGGAGAAAATACATCTTCCTAAGCTCGGCAAAATTCTCATAATGATTTTACCATGAATATACGTATTCTATTAAATTCAACCACCAAGGGAAATGGAGAATTTATAAACACAATATGTTACCTAATGGGTGGTAACAAGATAACTGATGATCTAGTCCAGTCGGCTAGTTGAGCGAACAGTTTCCTCCAAACTCCTGTCCCAAATGATGCCCGAATTTACGTTTGCTTTATTAGGTTGAACTATAGCAATCCCGTTATGTTAACTTAAACAAACAAAAAATACCTAATTCGACGAATTTACCGCATAGAAAAATAAACAGGCTTACTAATTTTACACATACGGAGCTTTTCGTCATTTCTTTTTTTATATCATGATTTTTCAAGCAGTTTAAATGAACATTAATAACATCAGTCAGAGAGTATCATATACGTTTGTCACATGGGCGTGGTGGTGTATCTTTGTCCAAATGTGTTGTGTTTGTAACACTTAAGCATTTTAGTTTGTACATTTCTTCTCCTTTACGAGTTTGCGTATTGAGACCTGGATAATTGGCAACAACCAAGCGGATCTCAACAAGAAATCCCACAAAACGCGACCGTTTTATTTGTCTATTAAATTCATATAGACACAACGATAAAAATAAGTGTTGAAAGATTCAAAGACCAGCTTTCCTGGCTGCTTTTCCTCTTTACAAAATATGATCTTCTATTCATTAGGTATGCTAGCCAATCATTTTTGCAGAGAATTGAGGGTTCAGAAGAAAAACCAATTTATACTGGATCAGATCCCTTATAAAATCCTTTACCTACAAGTTATGATAATTTTTAATTTTGTTGGTTTATGTTAGAAAAATTTCCATGAGGTTTATTTTAATCAAAAAGTAAATACATTATTTATTTACATTTATTTGGCGTTTTGGGAATTACGCCCATCATCGGCATCTATATTTTTATAACAAGACATAACTGTAACATTGATATTCATATTTTACAACATTTTATTAAACGTTTACCTCATAATTGCATTAAATTTATAATTTATTAATGTCCATATTGTATTTTACCTTCGATATGACCTTCGTGTATGTGTAATTTAAGTAATTTGTATAATTTGGTGAAGTAGTGGAAGTGGTAAGGACCGCTCCTCACAACTTCAACAAATTATTGAACAACCGGCCGCTAAATAACACATTTATTTACATACATTTTTGTATTATTTCTAGGTAATCTTTACAAAAAGAAAACTTTACCTGCCAACAGGCCACTTGTCCAAGATATTACATATTGTTTTTTAAATGCACAATTTTGTTAAACCAATTTTTTAGAAATATAATATTTTGGTGTAATATTCGGAGATCGTGAGATGCGGTCTGGTGTGACGTAGGTTTTAGAAAAACATTTTCTTTATCGTGCCACGTTTCAATCTTTATTGAGATCATCTTCAGGGCTCAAAGTGTTTGTTTTCTGCGTATTTGTGGCATTCGAAATGTGTCGTGTTGAGAGTGCCCGAATAATCATTGACTAACCGTCACTAAACACCACACATTTTGGTGTATTTTTAATATTTTTTATGTTACGCATTTTTTTATAATAATTTTAACTTGTTAGATTTTTTATAATTTTTATTTTATATTAAGGAAGTTTTTTCAGTCTTAAAATTATTTTAGGTTTGCGGCAAAATTTAAAATATTGCATTTTTATTTTATTTTTATATTTTTATTTGTTTTTTAAGTAAATTTAAGTTTATATTTATATGTGTAGTGATTAGTGACCGTTAATCGATATTTATTTAGAAATCGTGAGATGCGGTCTGGTGTGATGTAGGTTTCAGAAAAACATTTTCTTTATCGTGCCAACGTTTCGATCTTTATTGAGATCATCTTCAGTGCCTGGGATTTATAAACATCCTACGTGTATTTGAAAATTTAAACAATGTTTATAAATCCCAGGCCCTGAAGATGATGTCAATAAAGATCGAAACGTTGGCACGATAAAGAAAACGTTTTTCTGAAACCTACATCACACCAGACCGATCTCACGATTTCTAAATTTATATTTATATAAAAAAATAACTTATTTTAATATATTATGTATTTATATATTTGATTGATAAATTGCCAACGGGGAATCCAACCCAAAATATCTATTTTTTATTGTGATGAAAATTCCTATACAAGGACTGGAATGGGTGCTTAATGAATTTGAATTTTTATCAAAAATAATTTTTTAACTTTGTTTATTGAAAAGGTTTTGTTTTTGTTTTCTAATCTCATTTAATACAATGCTGGGTACTATTGGATTTATTCTACATAAAAGATAAATCTGATGGTATGTAATTACTCTGAAATAAATGGAAAACGTAGATATAAAACCATATTTAAATAAAATATTTTTTCTCAAAAACTAGGGCTCATTAGGAAGAACAGTCTAACACGTGTCTGAAAAAAAATTCATTCAAATAGGTCATAGACGCCTCCCCTTGTTTGCCTAAAAAATGGGTTTTATTTTGGCCCTATTCGGATTGAATGAGATTTAGTTCTTTCCTTTAAACAAAGGAAATCCGTGCATACTTTTCATAGAACCTGTTGGTTATACATTCATATTTTTCTCAAATAGACCAGTATTTATTGGTACATAGTTGGATCATCTCTGACCATCCCTATTCTCAGTTTTGTTGACGGAATAGAATGATATGAAACGATCGAAACTTGAGGTTCATAGTCTCGCAGACTCAATATCTCAGAAATGTATTAAGTATTATTTATTTATTATTATTTATTAAAGTTTGAAAATTTATTCATTATAAAACATAATGTGTGGTGTTTAGTGACCATTAGTCAATGATTATTTGGAGGTCGTGAGATGTCCAGATACAGCAGACCGCATCTCACGACCTCGAAATAATCATAAAACATAATATTTTGGGTCGAGGTATGCCTGTACCTTTTCGTCATCTTCAGTGCTGTGGTTTTTGTTTCAATTTAAAAAAAAAAAATACTACTTATATAAGGTGACACTGTGGGCTAAGATTTTAAAATATCTGTAGAATGGCTGGATTTTTGTTGTTGCAACCATTCTTTTGTAGTGTATGAAAACGATATGAGAGAATATCGTACAGAGGAGTATATATATCTGTTGGAACTTTCTAACAAGAGAGAGGAAGCGAGCACATGGCACCAACGCCCACCCTTAACCTCTCCCCTCCTTTCGAGGGCAGGAGATTTATTATGGAGGACTTGTTTTCTATGTCCCAATGACAGAAACTGTTAGTAGATTTTTTAACTGTTCGCTCGTCGTATGGAATATGTCAGGGATTTTGTGATTGAGGGGTTCGTGTCTATTCGAATAAAAAATACCTTATTAATACAGTAATCCCTTAACATTCGCGGGGGTTTGGTTCCAGAAAACTGCCTCGAATGTTAAATCGGCGAATGTTATGCGAACAATGTTGAATATTTTAATTGTTTGTATTTTTTCATCTGCAAGGCAAGAAATAACTATTAATTGTTCGTTGTTTCGCCGAATAATTAATTTCTTTAAAAATTTCCACATATGGATTTGAAGGGGCTTCGACATCCCTTTTAAACTTAAAACTTTGAGTTAAAGATGAGTCGAAATTTATTGCTTCTTTAATAAGTTGGTCCGTCAAGTTTAAAATTTCCCTGTGCTGTTTTGAAGAAAGGCTTTGACCTGCATACAAAATGTTAAAATGTAATATGCCCAAAATTTTTATTCTTTCACCATGGGTCATGGGACGGTTGTTCCGTTTGGGAATAGGAGGTATTTTGTGAAACAACCAGACGAGAGACAAAAACAAACTGAGAAGAAAAAAGGAACCGAACGATTGAAAGCAGGCAAAAGTTTTTGAGAAAGAATTAGAGCTTCCAATCCATTTTTTAAAGAATTATTTTAAGGAGGAAATCGGACTTCCGCAAATGTCAAAACATTCCTTATTTTTTCATACGTGAATAGTGAAAACCGCAAATGTCAAAACCGGGAGTGTTAAGGGATTACTGTGTTTTGTTTCAAAATCGTCACACTTTTCCTTTTGTCAACTAGGACAATATCGATAACGGTACAGGAGTGTAGTTTGGAACAGTGGAGAACGACGATGACCCCTCCATACAATGCCTCGGTGTCCGTTGTGAAGACCTATTGTGTGTATGTGATGCCTTTTCTTCGCTTCTCCGTCTTCTTATGGAAAGCCCTTTTATAACAACGTCTCGACGGTTTTCCGATTTAAGCTGGGCGCACACTAGGTCGGTGGAGCAGCGCGGCGCGGAATTGTTAAGGTCCACACACTATGTACGAACTGCTATTGGTCGCGTTGGGCGAATTTTTCCCCTCCATCTCACTAGCGCTGCGGTTTAGAGTTGATTTTGCACCCCGTTGGTACTCGTTGGCTTCTTCTTTACAAATATGGCGTCCGAGGCCGCCGAATATACCCGAACTCAAAGATTTCCGACCGCCCGATTATTTCATGGTTTTGCTCATACAATTACGCCATTTTTGTCGAGTAGAGTCAGAACAGGACACTCATATTTTTTGTAGTTAATTTCAAACTATGTATATGTAATTTTGTCGTTATATTAATTACAACATTCTTATTTTAATGTAAACCATATTAAACGAGATAAAAATTCATGAGTTTTTATAAATATTAGTTAATTATGATGGTTAGGAATAACTTTATTTAAAACAAGTTTAACAAACAATTTATTAGATGGTTGTGCTCATAAAATTTAACTACCAATTTATAACATGGTTTTGCTCAAAATAATGAATTAAGAACAAAAGAGGCGTTGCGATTGTGATAGTGATTATTGTGATAAACGCTGTGGACTGTACGCGACGTGTACTTGCGTCGGATAAATGTGCACACCCCACCAAAACATGGCAAGGCGTCGGGTAGCGTCGCATAGAGTGGCATCGGCTAAGTGTGTTCCCGCTTTAAGCCGGGAATTCAGTTATTCCGGCGTTTTGATAAATTTTCTGCGTAACCATCATAATTAAATAGTTTTTATAAAAAACTCATGAATTTTTGATCTTATTTAATTTGGTTTACATTAAAATAAGTATGTTGTAATTAATACAACGACAATAATACATGTAGTTTGAAATAAAAATATGAGTGTCCGGTTCTTTTGTCTTCGACTGTACTCCATGCTACCCGACGAAAATCTGGACAGTGGGGATCGCGTAGAGTAGGGCAAAGTTGCGTGGCATCGGGCAGATGTGCAGGAGGGTAATACAATCTTATGGAAAATTGGACATTGGATTTGCATCAACCGATCAACTCCGGGTGTGTTCCCAGCTTTAACACTACTCCATACCCAAAAGAACTTCCATCTGTATGCAATGCTGTTTTGAGCATTCGGTTCAAATATTTTTAACACTGGGTCACAAGTTAATTTTGTCTTTAGTTGTTTAAAAGCGTTTCTCTGTTCATCTCCTAAAACATGTAGTGTAGTTTCTTTCATCAATTCTGATAGTGGTCTTGTTATAAGAGCGTAGTCCTTAATGAATGACGAAAAAATCCAGTGAGCCCAAGAAAGCTCTGTATTTGCTTCTTTGTCTGTGGAATTGGGAACTTTTGAACCGCAGCTACTTTGTCGTCCGGTGGTGACATATGATTAAAGCCGATTTTATTTCCCAGGTATACTACTGATGACTTGAAGAAAGAACATTTTTTCCAACTTATTTTTAAACCGTATTCTTCACATCATTGTAAAACCAACTTCAATTTCGTACAGCTTCGTTCTTGTCTTGTGCTGGAAAGATTACGTCGTCAATACAAAGGAGAAGTATACCTTTCTGAATCATATATTGAAAGACTAATTTATGAATTGTTCGAATGGCGTTTTTAAAAATTCGTATTGTACATTGTATGTTATAAATGAGGTGTATTTACGACTATTTTTATCCACAGGTACATGGAAATATCCATTTTTGAGGGCAAGCGTCGACAATTTTTTGCCCTAAAAAGGTGATCGATATGATCTTTTTATTCAGTCTCCTGTAATCTACACACAAACGTACTTCCCCAGTTTTCTTTTTCACCAGTACTACTAGACTAGAATATTGTGTAATTCCATCTTCTAGCCATTCTTAGACTTGCTTTTCCACAGTTTCTCTCTCTACCGGAGCCAATCGTCTTGGTGTATGACTAACCGGGATGATATGTCAGCATCAGTCGCTTCACATCTCTAGTTTTTGTCGGCATCCACGGTACTGTTCTTTCAAATTGTGAACCATGCTACTGAATTTCGGAAGACCAACATCTAAATCCATGACCACGTCTTGATTTATGCAATAGATTTGGAATTCGTCTTCGTTGGTTTTCATGATCCCCACAATCCGTCCTCTTTTTACGTGGAAGCCAACATTGGAAATAAATAGTTTTCTTAAAATCATTGGGTAGTTCATTATGCAGTCGTCGACTATATGGAAAACAACATCATACAAGTTCATTCTCGATGCGAATTGTGCTCATAGTTGTACCAAGGGTGTTTACGCCAATAATCCCATTAAAACCGTTAAGGTCCGTTCAAGAAGGTTCTGTTACGGATCATTAAAAAAAGCTTCAAACAGCGGCATGTCTCACACCTCCGTCGTGATTGCATGTTCTCTTTTGTTACCCTTAAATTGTAAAGTACCACCCGAGTGTTGAGCTCTCTCTCTGTTATTTCTCTTAAAATCACCACGAGGAGACAAGATAATTTCATAAGCTACGCCAACCAAAGACAACGCTGCGCCAACCCTCGGACCTGAGCGAGCGGCGAGGCGACGTCGTGGAAAGAAATGTAAGCCTCCACTGTAAGAATCTTGTTTCCTCCTTGAAACCAAACTTTTGCAGCCATAAACTAAAGACCGTAACAAAGGGTCTTTATCTTTTCACTTCCAATTCCTCGTAGCGTTATGGCATTTGTCGAACATTGATAAGTTTTCAGTGTCTAGTAAGGCCATGACTAACTCGTTTCCGAATGCTACCCGAACTGTTATGTTGGTAATTCCATAAACTAAATCGTTAGTTGATGTAACTGTCAACGTCGTAACTTTTAATGGGCCTCTTCCTGACTGGGGTCCGCAGACTTTTCCTTTGTGCAGGATATTGTTGCCTTTAAAACATTTTTGGCGAGTTTTGGTAGCTCTGCGGAAACCTTTTTCTTCCCTTTTGGTTTCCCGAGAGGGGCTCTGTTTCTTTCTGTTTTGCTACTTGAAGGTATTGGGCCCTTCATTTGTGTGGTGATTGGTTTCCCACGTAGCATCTTAAGTCTTTCTTCGGTAGGGAGAGGTTCCCTCTCCTTTTCTCCTGTGGACTGAATGTCCATCTGAAGGCTTGTCTCTAGATTGGTGTGAGTTTTTGAAGCAGTGATGTCTTGCTTCAGATTTATTTGGATTTCGTTTTCTTGACTCCTAAGATTCCCACGAGTAGCTAGGGAACTAAAAGGTCCACTCCATCAGAGCCCCGCATGATGGAGTAAGGCTAATTACTCTCTGAGGTCACCCGTTATCAGAGAGGCTTCGTTCAAGACTGCCATTTATGTAACCCCGGTTCCCAATGAGTCACTCGGCACGGTTCGTATAACACCTTGGACTGGGGCGGATGCTGTTTTCTATCTAGTGAAGGGATAGTGGAACAGGAGAGGGAGAGACGTTTGGTCGGTAGGACTTTTTTTTAGTGAGGAGTGGTTTGGGAAATTGAATACCTCACTTTAAAGCCGGGATCACACTTACGATGCTACCCCAAACTCTGATTTTCCATAAGGTTGTATTACCCCCGTGCACATCTACCCGATGCTATGCCACGCTGCCCTACTCTACGCTCTGCGATCCCCACTGTCCAGATTTTCGTCGGGTCGCATCGAGAACAGTCGAAGACAAAAGAACCGGACACCCATATTTTTATTTCAAACTATATGTATTATTGTCGTTATATTAATTACACCATACTTATTTTTATATAAACCGAGATCAAAAATTCATGAGTTTTTATAAAAATTATATAATTATGATGGTTAGTCAGAAAATTTATCGAAACCCCAGAATAACTTTATTTAAAACAATTAAATTTAACTAACAATTTATTACAAGATTTTGCTCAAAATAATGCATTAAGAACAAAAGAGGCGTTGCGATTGTGATACTGATTTGTGATAACGCTGTGTGACTACTGGCGTGTGCTTGCGTCGGGCAGATGTGCACACCCTACCAAAACGTGGCAGGGCGTCGGGTAGCATCGGTTAGCGTCGCATGGCGTAGCATCGTGTAAGTGTGTTCCCGGCTTTAGCCTGCCTATTCGCACTGTGCCATGACATGGATGATCAATTAGGAATCCTCCTGAATCTGGCGACGATCGTTTCCCGGGGTTCACTACTAGGAAGCGGGGTTGGTTTTTGAACCCCTAGCCAGCTGACCTGCAACAACTCAGTACAGCGTTGTAACATCTATGGAGTGAAATTGCTTATGAAATTAGTTACAACCTTATTAACGGTATGCCTGGCAGGTGCACAGAGGTTTTAGCTAACAGAGGACATTATACATTTTAATATAATTGTTAAAATGTATAATGTTGTTTAATTAATTGTTTAAAAAATTTATTCTATCCAAAAAACAAAATTATGGAATTAAAACTTTTTTTTTCAAAATCTCTTAATTAAATTATCGAAACTTATAAAACAAATAAAATAAAAATGCTAGGAAAAGTAACTACAAAATTGGCAGTATCCCTATTCATTTTTGAGCAGTTCATATAAAACCGTTCCTCACGGACTGACAGACAAGCATAAACCAAACCGCTGGTTCTGAAGGGCTGAAATTTGGACAGTGCATTCCTATAATGACATAGATAGACGCTAAGAAAGGATTTTTTGAAATTCCATCCCTAAGCGGATCAGATGGACAATTTTTTATCATGTGTAGACCGAAGTGAACTGAAGAAGAGAAGAATGCGAGAAACGAGACATTATATTAAGCTGCTTACCCACTATGCTCGCGAACCAGTGGCGAATCAGGCTCATCTTTAGTGTGTATGCTTCTGCACTCAGAGGGAGTAACCGTTCGCGAACATTCGAGTGCGTTCCCAATGGCTGTCGGTTTTTGGGCGAACTCAAAGGGGAGCGCAGTAGGTTCGTAAACGGCAGTGAGGAACGTTATGTAGTGTGTACAGCTCTTGTAGCCTATCCATCACATCGAGCAATCTCCAAAAGCATGGAATGGCCGGAGGAAAAATGTCTCGTTCTTATCGAACTGTGCCATAAATGCCCATTATTGTGGGATCCTAAAGATTCCAATTATAAAAAAGAACCTGAAAGAAGACTCATGGCGAGAAATTGGTTAAAAAAAATTAATTAAATTGGAAGTCACGGTCAGCTCTCTTTTTATAGAAATTTGCTCGCCAAAAACGACGGCTTTCTATAATCTAAAGCCAAATAGGGGATGAATATATATGCTGAAAAAAACCACCATCTCGGACGACATGTTAACACTTACATTTTCGGGTGAACACTGCGGATCTCTTGCGGAGCGACCGTGTTCGCGGCCTCGTCTCCACTTGATGTGGTTACAGAATCGCGGAACGCTATTGGGTCGCGAACGTAGTGGGTACGCAGCTTTAGAAAGCCACGCTAGCACTGCATCGCATTAAAACCGAGTCCCGCGTGGACGAAGTCGCGGTAAAAGCTAGTTTTAACATAAGTAAAGGTCCCACTATTCCAGTTGCTAGAAATTTAGATTTGATGGAATTTTGTTTGTACGTTAACAAAAACAACACATCTTGTTATAAATTTGTAAACCTCTTTGAAGTAAATCATTTTAATAAGTAGGACAATTTAGGTTATGTAATACAGATACATAGTGGGCGGAAAGCTTTTTCTATGCGTGTTAGTGTACTTAATAATAATAAGAATAATAAGATATCACTGAAGGAGTGTAATTAATTTTATTGATTTCTGTAATTTTAAAGTTATGAAATAGGCCGCATACCGAGAACTGAGACGCAGCAAGTCGCTAAAATTATAATTAAGGCCAAATAGTGCGTATCATCGTCGTTTAATTAAAAGGTTCTTAGAGCAAAACCCTTAAATTGCGACCTTAAGTCCGATTTCACTGAAATCTTTATTGTACAATTAAACTTTCAAAATTATCGGGAGCAGAAACGATTTGTCGTTATTTTAATAAGCTTTCCAATAAAAGAAGGGGTGGTCTCAGACTCAGGTAAGAATTTTGAGGCCTAGGGTGTTGGAAAGGTCACTCTCCTTTCACCGCCATCATGTTTATCCATCCTCAACAGAACGGGAATACTTCTTTTTCTTAGTCAACAAGATGGTTGATACCGATATGAAACTGGTTCCCAAATCCTCTCTACCTACTGAAACCTAATCCTATTTAATTACGACTGTCGATATCTCCGACACTTGACACCTTTGTAGCGTTTATCTCTCGGCCTGGGATTTAATTGGACTCCATCCTCTTCATTGAAACAGAATACTTAGAATACTTTCTTTTTTTTTTAATTAACGAAAACTTAGTTGAACTTTTAAACGAAACAGGCTATTATAGTAATATGAAAAGACGTACAGACAACTTAGCATAAATATAAAACAATAAATAATAAATTTTGGTGTGCCTATCCTCTGTCTGACCCAGACGCAACACTGATAATTGCGAAATGATATGATGAAGTGAAAAATTTACATAAATGGCTACGTAAATACTTAAAAATCTGATAATCCCTTCACAACTTTTTAAATGTGACTAGTAAAATCTATTCCAAGCAGTATAGCCAGAATAACATTTAAGATAAATATTTATTTTATTTATATTCTGGAGAAATTCCCGTCCACGATGTAGGACGTGGTTTATAACGATGCAAGCTCTTGATTATTCTGTGTCAAGTGTGCAAGCGTAATTGCAAAGTTCTGCCTTGGTGTGATTTGTGCTCATTCAAGCACAATTTGAATTAGTTTTATTTACAAGACTGCCTCTTGATTGAAAAAGATTGCCTCCCCACTGGGAAAAAGTGCTGTTAAGTTTTGGGTCGGTTGTTTTGTTTTCCCATCATAGGACTATGTTTTTACATCTTATTACGTATTTATTATTTCCTAAAAACTAAATATTATAATACTAATATACACTTTATACATCATTATTTACACAATTACATTAATATTCCTAATAAAACTATTCAATTCACGGTATACAGCCACTTTGTTTTTAATTTCAAATTTGTTTAGCCTTCTTGCCTGTAATGGTGCAGTTTTCTGTAGTTATCATCATGTAGTTGTTGTTTTGGATAGTAATGTACTGTTGAGTGGCGTCTTTTTTTGCCCACTTTTCGAAAAGAGTAGTCAGTCATTTTAAGCTTTTCATTCTGCGTATCGAAAGGACGACAAATTGAGCCGATTTGGGTCTAAAGTGTTTTCGAACAGTCCATTTCCCCCAGCCTAAATGTATATAAAGTATGAACAAGGCAAGCTCTTCGTTTTTCCAGTTCGTCCCTAACTTTAAAGACCAACGTGAAAGGAAGTTCCAAGCATGAAAATTATTTCTGGTTTGATGTGAGCAACAATGCACCGGCTGAGCCGGTCGCATGTTGGTTTGTTAAAGGAAGAATACCACCGTTTTAACGTGGGCTGAGCAAATGATTGAACCAAAGCTATTCACAGATGCGTCTTGGCAGGGCTTCATTAGACAAGGTCGTCCCCCGTTTCCGTTTCTTTGATTACGCGGATATTTGTACTTGGTCTTTTCTTCTAACCTTTATTTGCAGGTCATGTTTAATTTTAAACTCCAAGTTCTTTTTCTTTTTTTGGCTCTATTGCTGGGATCGAGTATATTTCATATCTTCAACTGCGTTAAATATGTATATAAATGTGGAGTTAAAACGCTATGTTCGTACATAAGAGTAGTACATTCATATTTATAAGTAATATTAATCTATATGTTTTTTGTTGCTCCTAGTTAACCAAAGTGATTATTTAAATTGAATTGATTAAATTTATAAATAACTTGTGAAGAAGAGAGCAAGAGATCTTCTTGACTACGTCATCATAGTAATTCAGTCTCTTTTCTTTGCTACACTCACCCACTCAATCTCTCAATAACTCAGTATCTTTTTTCTTTCGTACATTCTCTCTCTCTCCCCTCTCTCTCTCTCTCCCCCTCTCTCTCTCTATCTCTCCCCCTCTCTCTCTCCCTCTCTCTCACTCTCTCCCTCTCACCCTCTCTCACTCTCTCTCTCTCTCTCCTCTCTCTTCTTCCGTCATTCACTTATCCACACACACTCTCTATCATTCACGTTCTCCTTTCTTTCTACACTCACATCCTATCTCTATTACTCAGCCTCTTCCTTTCCTTTGTACACTTTTTCTTTCTCATTTTTTTTCTTGAGACTATTGTTCTATTTTGCTACATGCTTTATTTATTATTCTTAGAATAAATACAATGATTATTATTTTTATTATTATTAACCTTACGTAACCACTTGACACTTGTACATTACTCGTACATGTACAGGGTGTGCTTTTTAGATGGCCCGGCTGAATTTCTCTTGAACCAATAACACTATCAAAAAAACATGGTTTTAATATTTTTTAATCTTGTTTCAAATTTTTACTTTTTTTGGAGAACAATTATATTTGTTGTTGGCCAATGTACGTCAGGCCCAGTTCAACTTCAAAATTTCAAATATGACCCTATAAATCTTATGATTGGGCAGGGTGGGGGACACGGTAAATCTGGGAAATTTTCTTTGATCATAGACGGTTTTATTTAACCCAACGGAAGTCGAGAATGAGGATTTTCTTTCGACTTCGTTTGAGTACAACAAATTTGTGCAAGGAACTTTAGACGCCTGTCATAATCAGAGTCCCGAAATCCCTGGACAAGATGAGAGTGATACGGCTTAAAATTGTAAGTCCGGAGTACATCTCTGATTTTATTTTTTGAAAAACCTAAAACCCTTCCAACATTCATTGAGAGGAATTCGGATTTTCGTACATTAATATATATAATATTCGGGCAGATGTAAATGTAATAGAATATGCGCCCTTTAAAAGCTATTGTTTCCCCCGTTCTCTGCCTAAAGCACATCATTTCATCAAGAAACTTGATTAATAGGTTTCAGTGGTTCTCTTCAATCTCTTCTCTGTTGTACATCCCAAAACACTTCCTCAAGATATGCGGACAAATGTATCTCCGCAGTTTGTTAGTAGATGTGTTTGGGTCTCCTCTGCCTCTGCAGAATCTACATGTGCCGTCTTGGATTATTCCACACTTCTTTAAGTGTCCATTTAGCTTGCAGTGTCCTATTAAGAATCCTATTAGGATTCACAGTTTGTTCCTGCTTCCCTTGACACATTCTGTGACTTCTTTTCTTCCGACATTTGTTAAGAGATTCTTGGATTGCCTGTGTCCAATGAGTGAATTCCATTGTTCCTTCATTTTCTTTTTGCCCTTCTGTCTAAGATACTCATTAAGGTGGGTTCCTATGCCACAGAAGGGTTCAGGTCCTGTCAGCGGTGTAGCAACTCCATGCCTTGCAAGGGTGTCCACTTTCCTCGTTGCCTTCTACTCCCCTGTGTCCTGGGACCCAGCAGAGGCTGACTTTATTCTGCATACCTAATATGTTTAATTTGGTTTTGCAGTTCAGCACCATCCTTGAACTAATGATACTTGAGCTTAGTGCTTTGATGGCTGCTTGGCTATCTGACATGATAGCTATATTCTTGTTTTTGTACCCTTTACTGAGATTGAATTGGGTACAACTGTCGGTTGCGTGAATCTCAGCTTGGAAGATACTGGTGTATTTTCCCATGGGTTCTGAGTATTTGGTTCCAGGACCGAATATTCCTGCCCCTGTACCTTCTTGTGTTCTAGATCCATCTGTGTGCCAGAGGATGGTGCCATTCTTGAAGGAGGTCTTTCCCTCTCGTCTCCATTCTTTTTTGGGGGGTTGATGTATTTCGAAGTTTTGATTAAATTCAAACATCCTGTTCATGTCGTCTCTTGGAGCCATGAGTGATGGATGGTCTTTCCATAGTTTGTTTCTGTCTCTCCATTTCAGTTTTATTCCTGTTGGAGGTTTCTCTCTGATAAAGTTGATTATGGTTTTCTGTACTGTCCTTTCTACCATGTGATGTAGGGGTCCTAATATCTTTTCCATGCTTCTTAGGACATGTTCTCATTGTTCCCGTTATGCAGACGCATGCAAGTCTGTATTTTTGTGAGTTATTTCCTTTTGGTTATTTGTTCTGCTTTATCAGCCCAGGCTATAGCTCCGTATGTAAGTAAAGGTCTTACTATTATGGTGTACATCCCTAACAGGTTTTCTGGCCTGCATCCCCAGTTTCTTCCTGCTATTCTTCTGCACAACTTCAAAGCTCATAGCGCCTTTGTGATGATGGAGCTGATGTGTTTCTTAAATGTTAGTGTTTTATCTAGTGTGATGCCCCGATATTTGACTTCATTTTTTATTTCTATCACAGTATTATTGAGTGTTATTTCTCTCATGTGATCTAGTTTCCTTTTCCGTGTAAAAGTGACTATAGTTGTATTGTTTGGATTAATCTCTAAGCCTGCGCTTTTACGCCATTCTTCTGTGATTTTCAGTCCCTCTTGGATTAGATCGCAGAGAGTTTCCTCGAATTTTCCCCTGTCAGTCAGGACTATGTCATCCGCATATCCCTGACATTTTATTCCTGAACAGTCCAGGGTCTCGAGCAGTTCATCAACTGTTAGGCTCCATAGAAGAGGTGATAGTATTCCTCCTTGAGGACATCCTTTGGTTATGCTAACTTCTATAGTGTCTGTTCTTATATTTGTTTCAGCTATTCTAGTTCTTAGCAGTTCTCCAATCCATCTAGATGTGGTTTGGTCTATGTGTTTTTTCCCCAGGGAGGCCTTCATTGATAAATGAGATGCATTCTCGAAAGCTCCCTCAATATCGAGGAACGTGCAGATTGCTATTTCCTTTGTTTCCTTTAGGTCACTGGTTAGCTGGTACAGTATGTGATATCTTTGCTAGTGCCCTATGCAATCTGGCTGCTGTAGATACTGAGGAGATTTCACCGCAGAATTTGCGTTTTCTCTTTTCGCCCTGCGGATGGCATGATTGTATAAAGTAAATAACGTTCTGTATCCTCCCCAGTTACTTGCTATTCTTGCTTTGTGACATGTTTTCCTGGTTTCTTTACTTAATTTGACCAGTTCTGCGTCTCACCAAGGTGGTTCTTGTCTACTTTTGGGTACCTTCACAGGGCAGCTTGACTGCATCAGTTATATTCCCTGTGAATTCTCTAACTGCAAGTTCCAATTCATTGCAGGTTTTTGGTTTTCTCCTCACTGTTTTCTGGTTTAGACTGTGTTACCATCTCAGTGAACCTTGCCCAGTTCATGTTTCGGGGGTTTCTAAATGGTGTAGGGTCTGTCCTACTGATTCGATGTAAAACCTTATTATTTTGTGGTCTGACATCAACTCTTCACCTGAGACCCTCCAATTTTTTATCACTTTATGTAGGGCATGGCTGCAAATGGTAATATCCAATACTTCTCATCTCACTTTGGTGACAAAGGTAGGGGTTGACCCTATATTAAGTATTTTTAATTTTTCCTTCACCAAAAATTCTATGAATGACTCACCTCGTTTGTTGTTTTGGTGATTCCCCAGATTTGATGATGTGCATTGGCATTGCATCCTACCAGTAAAGGGAAGTTCTTCTTGCTGCAGTAGCTGGCTAGTCTTTGTAGCTCTTGGGGGGAGGGTGGTCCTCCCCTCTCCTGGGAAGTACGCCGATGCTACCACTGCTTCCAGTTTCTTCCCATCGGTTGTTATCTCTACCTTGATGGTAACTAGGTCTCTAGACATGAATTCTGCAAGACAGAGATTATTAATGTTTTTCCTAATTAGTATACATGCACAGGGATTATCCTGTCTGGAATCCCATACAACCTTACCATCTTTGCAAGACAAACCTCTAATTTGTCCTTTCCACTGCCAGGGTTCCTGGATGAGAATTGCCCATAGATGTTTTCAGTGAACATCCTAGCTATTACTGCCGAGCCAGCTCTAGCATGGTGGATGTTCACCTGGCCCATTCTCATTTTCTCCATGTTGGTTTATTCTTTTGGGGGAGGAGGAGGTGTCTCCTCGCCCAATAGCTCCTCCTCGGTGAGCATTCTCATCTCTGTCTATAGAGGAGGGGTCTGGGTTCCCAGGATGATCTGGTCAACTTTCATTCCGGCAATGCTTTCGGAGGTAGTCTGGATGGAGGCATCGCTGCAATTGCCTGCTCCTTTTGAATGGATGGGTGATGATATATATTTCCACCCACTTGTAATATAACTTATTTGTATATATTTTTATATATTAATCAAAGTTTGGGGATCGCGGTAGCCGAGTCATTAGCGTGAGAGTTTTTTGCCTGTCAGTGTGTGTGCCACTGATGCCATTTAGTGCTGAGGATGTGCGACTATTGCTATCTATGTTTATCTATATATTTATTCTATATCTATCTACGTTCCCTAAGAACCATGCGATAGGCCATGAGACATTTTCGGGAAACTGGTCCTACCATAGAAGAAGACCCGGTTCTGGAACCACAGGATGACAATTTTTTGACTTTGAAAAACCGGCACCTTACTGTTGTGTGTGTATGCACGTGCGAGCATGTATATACATTAATTAAATAATATATGTTATTTTTAGGATTTACATTTGAATGGCTCATGGCACATTTTACACATTACCAAACTGGAATGGTTCATCCTCCAGGTGCAATCATATTTTTGTGCCTACTGTTTCTAGGTGAGTTGGTCTAAATTTTAAAACTTATTAAGATAATAGTTTTTCAGTTTCATTGTTTCTCTTATTCATTAAATATACAATTAAACCTTAATTTGTTTTAGGTTTCTGCTCTGGTTGCGCCAAAATTGAAACTTGTTACCGAGACTATAACTTAGGCCTTGAAGCTGCTGGTATTACCGTGAATGAATCGAGTCCTACATTTTGTGCTGAGCTCAAAGCATACAGTAATTGCTTAAGGAAAGCACTAAAAGAATGCCGAGGAAATTTATCATACCACACGTCAACTACTTACATTGATCTGTTTATGAAGAGATTCAAATGTTCACAGTATGTCCACCTTTCAGTGCCGACCAAGAGGCTGTCTACTACAAGACAAAAGCCACCGTTGGTCTGCACATACACACCTAGTGGACCGATGAGTTACCAGCATTGTGGATTTTTTGGTGATCCCCATTTGAAAACATTTTCTGGAAATTATGAAACATGCAGAACTCTGGGTGCATGGCCACTTATAGTCAACAAATACCTAGCTGTCCAAGTAACAAACTTGCATGTTGTCAACTCTTCTAATGCCTCAGCAATTATGAAAGTAAGGGTTTTATTTATATGTTCATGTAACGTCCTCATTTTTATGTGTTTTCATGCTAGTGAATATTATGGTATGAGCAATAACTTTTTAAAAAGTGTTGCAACACACTTAATTGCACCTCTAACACATCTAATTAAGCTATGTCTTTCTGAAGGTTATTTCCCGGATGTTTTAAAACAATATATTGTTACACCAGTTTATAAAGGCAGTGGTAGTAAAAATGAGCCAAATAGATTCAGACCTATAACTCTCATACCAATATTCTCAAATGTTTTTGAGCCTTTGTATCATGACAGTCTGCTCCATTTTTAAACCCAAATCGGGCTCTAGTGAGAAATCAATTTGGTTTCCGAAATAGCATTGGTACTGTCGATATGCTGGCCACCCTCTTAAATTGTGTAAACTCTAACTTAGAAAAAAATCTACACGCACAAAAATTTTGACCATGATCTCAGTAAATCTTTTGACACGGTGAATCATTTTCTTGACAAGTTACAAGTATAGGCTTATGGAGTAAGGGGGTTGCCCTTGACTAATGTAAAAATTTCCTATTAAATAGATATCACTGTGTTAAATTGGAAAATTTAATATCACTAAAACTATCAGTTTTTTTCCTATGGCATGGGGTGCCTCAAGGCTCAAGATTGAGCTCACTCCTTAAAAAGCATTTCCAAATGATTTGAAAATAATTATATGTCGATGAATGTACTCAAATCCAAATAAATGATAGTGTCCTTTAACTATAAAAGATACACACACGTAAATACTAGTAAAATATTAGGGATCATTATTGGTAGTCATTTATCACAGTGCCAACATGTGAAGGATAGTGTGAGTAGGTTGTCTTCCCTTTGTTTTCTAATGTTAAAAATTCGGGATACTAACTCGCTTGAGGTGTGGCGGTTAGTTTACTTTGCACTTTTCCAAGGAGTCATGAGCTATGGGTTGCTAGTGTGGGGGAACTGTTCTCATGTAAAAGATGTCATTATTAAAAAAAAAGTGTAAGAATAACGTTCTACTTGAAAAGAAACGAGCCCTGTGTTTTATATTTTGTAAATATAAAAAATGTGATAAATCTGAACAATGCCCCACATTATTATATATTTTACATTGTAAATTACACCTACGTAAATAATGTAATTAAACATAATACTAGAGCAGTAAATAAGTTGAAGTTAAATAATCCATTCTGTAAACAGTCTAAAATTAGTCATAATTTTGAATTTGTAGGCGTCAAACTGTTTAATAAACTACCTGTACATACAACTAAATTACCTGCAAGGGTCTTTAAAAAAAGAGTGTAAATGGCTACAAAACAACCCACTTTACACTCTGAATGAATTTTTTAATGCAGAGGTTGTAAATAATAAAATGTAGATATTTAAAAATGTAAAATATGACCTATTCAAACAAAATGTAAATATTGTTCAAGAATAAAAATATTCATTCATTGTTAAATGTAAACATTCTGTCTTCTGGTGTATTTTTAACATTTGAATATAAACAACTTAAGGAATTTTTTTTTTTTTTTTTTTTTGTTAAGCTTACTGTCATCATAAAACAAATGGGAAACTGTGCCTTAGAGAAGACGTACGAGGCCACAGCAGATGCTCCTTTAAAGCCGTATTTTATAGACGGATCGTCTAAAGCTGGCCCAGAAGGTAGTGTCACAATAAAAGCTACCAAATCTGATGGAAATGAAAAAATCAAGATTTACATAAGGTTTGTTTTGTTTACAAAAATTGATTTTGTATTATTCTGACATTTCAATTTTAACTTAAATTCTTTATATTTAGATACATTGATGCGACTTTGATTCTAAGAAGAGTTGGTGATTACCTAGCATTTTCAAGCAGAATGCCAAAGGAGATTGTAGATCTAAGTGAGGAGGAAGGATTCGACCTATGTCGAAAGGGTTGCCCTAGCAATGAATTGCTCAATATCAAGACAAGTATTAAACACTCATCACTCTGGGAAAGTGCATATGCCAACTGTACAAATAATGGCGGTGCCGAAGAAGGGACTGGCAATGCCGATATTAAGAATACATTAACTGATTACTATCTAGATTGGTGTATTTTTGACGTGATGACAAGTGGGGAGAACATATTTGTCGCTGCTGCTCATTCTGCGCAGGCAGATGTATTAGAGTTAGATCCTGGTTCTCTCAACAACCGAACTGTTCCATTGTGGCTTAAAAAATCTGATACACCTAATGGAGGGAGTACATTATTGTTTTTAAATTCTTACAGTTTAATATTAATATTTTATTTTGTAATGGAAGTTATTAATCGGTGAGAAATGGATTCTTTAAAAATCTCATTTAACTTTGCTGCGTTGTGATATGTACAGTGTCTCTAAATTATTCTACTGTTGTAATAAATTTTGAATTTAATGTGACGGTCGTTAAATATAATTATTTTAAGATATTTAAAACAAGTTGTGTATAGTATAATATTTATTGTTGATAGTTTTTTAAATTTTGTTATTATATATGGCCTTACAGATGATTTATGTATATATTTTGTGTGGGAATAATAATGCTAGTCTTGAAGCATGGGAATCAAGTTAATTTTTGAATCATTTAATGATTTGTTTATGTACATAATGTTTTTCTTGAAATCCATTAATCAAGTATGCTTTGTTGTTTTTGTCTCGGCATAAAAAAGCAAGTGCAATTTTACGTATTCAGATACATTTAAATTGCCTATTTACTTCCATAGACTAACCATTCCAACTGTTATTAACTCAGCTTTCAGACAGAAAATACCAATTTGCTATTCAGTTTTCCTTAAGTTTATTATATAAATTAAAACATAAGATATAAAAATACTCTCAAATTGTAAAATTTTCTCCTAAAATTGTCATTTTTTTTTCATATTTTTCAACTGATTGACTTTCAGACAAGAATGTATTGTTTAAGAACTGACTATTATATCACAGTAGGGGTTTCTTTGTTCTATAAATTGTATTTTAAATGTTAAAGCATTAATTTTAAAAATATAAATCAGTAATTTAGTAAAGCGTATGGGTACATAAAGCGATTCAGTATAACACTTATGTTAAGCAATATTTGTTTAATACAAAAATGTAACTAGTTTTTTCAATGGTTTTGCTTATGCACAAATAAAAATTAATCAATTGACGCCTTAAGAAATGATAATATTTGTTATAGCCATAAATCACATTTTCCTATCAATCAAATCTGTGATAACAAAGATTCTTTCGGAGTTTTCTCAGCCAAGAGAACTGCAAAAAATTGAAGGATTCTTTCTAATAATGTAAATTAAAAATTTGTATATATTTTTAAAATACAGTAATGCACCGAGGAAATCCAATGTTTTATCATTCTGTCCTTAACTAAAAATATTAACTTTTTCTTTTGGTGGCGTCAAATAAAATAAAAAATATTAAAATGCAAATATTTAATTATTTTGGAATCAAATTAGTATTAACAGCTAAGTATTGGAAAAAATGTTTATATTACACAAAATGTGGATTTGTTCTATTTGCTTTTGTTTTTCTAATGAACTCAATAATTTTAAAGTTTCGTGATTTTCAATAGGTTGCATTAAATAACTAGTTATTTGATAATTGTCCAATCATTATTTTCTAAATGTTCTATTCTTATTTGTGTCTTTATGAATAATTTGTCAGTGTTATGTTAAAAACATGTTTCAGTTTTTTTTTAATTTTTTTAATATAAATTTTATTTATATTATTATTATTTTTTATGTATACCAATAATTGCCAGTATTAGTGAATTCATTTGCTTAAAAATCCAAAAATGTTTTCTATAATATTTGACAGTTGAATTATGCTTACAATGAAAATCAATTTTAATTTTGAATTAAATGGTGGTTGTGTTTAAATTTACTTGAGTTAAAGACTTAACAGCTATCAAACTGCCTTTCTTAATATAATTTGAAAACCTGAAAACAGTTTTTGTCTTTTCTTTCCTCAACTAAATACTGGCTTGGATTCTAAGGGAAAAAATAAATTAATAACCCAAATCAGATTAGTGCTGATATAAAAATAGCAAATTGCAAATTTTTCTATTAAGAAAATATCAAATCTCATCGATCATCAAAAGGCCGAACAAACATAATAAACAATAATGTTATGTAAGGGAAATCTGTAAGGTTGTTTGGCATGTGATATCCGTTATTATATAATTATTTATGTAAAAATTGTTTATATATACATTGAGGCTGAACCAATGGGTGTTATTAAATTAAGGAAGCATGCAATGTAGCATATTATACTACTGTATACTGCTGTCAATATAGCCTAACAATTAACAAATTTACAAAAACATATATTGTTCTTGTAAAAAATTAATTAATTAAATTAAATGTTATTTAAAAAACTGACTGATTGTAACAATTGTAAATTTATTTTTAAATTTGACAAAAAATGGTCAAAATCTGACTTGATTTTACATTAATATTTAGGAAAAATTTTGTATTCAAAACTTTGGTAATCAGCTTTAATTCACTATGAATGTATATAAATAATATACATTGTATACATATTATAAATATTTGTGTGAGTGTTTATTTTCTGGCTGATCGAAACAGGCATGTGTGGTTGTGTTTAAATTTATTTGAGTAAAATTAAATTAACGCTTTATTATTTTTCTTTGGATCCTGCATTTCCTTGTCAGACTGATTAAATCCAGATATAAAAAATACATAATGCCGTGTTAATTCCTTCATTAGAAATCATTCAAAGTTATATTATTCATGCATTTATTAAATATTAGGGTAATGGAACAACATGATGCTAAGTGTTTCAAAATTAGATAAATTAGCAAATCAGAGTGTAATATCCCATTCAAATACAAAGGATTTGATTTGTATGCACGAACTATTCAAATACGTATGTTAGGTTTATATTAAGTAAGCTAAATTACTTCTGCAAAATAAGTGTTGGTTGTGAGATACCAAAGTCCTATCGACTCATGTTAAGAATTTTGGTTTTACAGTGCATTCGGAAGGGAATAAATGTAAATTTTGTTTAAAACTTGAGAATAGAACCAAATGAAATTTTACTCATATAAATATTAGCACATATTTTGTACCTAAACAGATCACTCTTTTATGTTTTTTAAGTTGATTACATTTAGATGTAGATACAAAAAGCTTGAATCCAATAATTGAATTGTCATTGTAAAAAGTCCTCTGTAAATAAATGTAAGATAATTTTTATTTGTGTTTCTGTATTGTCATATTTCCAAGAATAAATATATATTATATTTACCTAAAAAACAGTCAGTTATAAGACATCATTGACTTCCTACCAAAAAACATCATTTGCATCCTTAATGATCATCAAAATTTATGATGAAGAAGAAGAAAGAAAAGAAATACCTTATTTCCATAATTTGTTTTGCATTAATATACCTGTTACATGTACCTGTTCATATAGTATAACGATTTTTTCGAAGTCCTGATGAAGGCGATATATTCTGCCAAAAGCTCGACAAGAAGATAAATGTTGTTTCTGTCTTCCTGGCCTCATCCCCAATCTACTGAAAGAAAAATATTTAAACTGAGAAGGCTGATCAATCACCAAAGAAAATATACCTATGTATGCATTTGACATTAATTTACAAAAAAAAAAAAAAACTTGAAAATATTTAACGACATAGGAAGATATCCCATTTGTCAGGGTTGTCTGCCAAAAATGAAAGTAAATAATTTAAAACTACTTTCTGACAATTTGGGGTAGAAAAATGAATAACTATAAAATAAACGATGTTATAGTTAATGCCTGTAAACAAACACTAGATTTTATCATTGCCAATTAAATTCCTGAATCAGTTCCTATTGCCATGCTTGTCGAGCATCTTGAGCCAGAACCCCACAATTACTAATATTGTTAAGAAAAGAACTGTGTGCTTGAAAAGGGCTGCAGGCCAAGTTATTGCAACTGAAACTCAGCTTGACTAGTAGAGCATTTGACCATAAAATGGACAACTTCCTCCTTTGCTCCAGAGTTGCACATAGAACAAGTCTCATTTAGAGTAAAGTAATTTCTGTCATACAGAAGAACTTAACGTCCAACTACCTATTGGGTGAGATAGATGAGGTGTAAGAAACACTTTACAATACATTTTTCATAAAATTTTCATTCATAAAAAAACCATGGGTGCTGGGATTAATTAACAAACCCAGACTGCTAGTGTGGCATATATGAGTCGAATGACATAACCACTCAACCACGGAGGTCCCCCTAAGTCTTATTCATACGTCCTTCTCTTTCCCTTCCTGACATGTAATTTACATACAGTTGCTCACACTTTAATTTTAAAAACCACAGAAGCTCACATTTATGAAAGCCAAACAATTGTTTTCTGGATTGAATAAGTGTAAGGATAAATCCAGAGTTTTATATAGAGCATAATGACTGGAAGGATGACAAAGCTCTACTTAAGAATTTGCTCTGTGGCTGATTTTAAATTTCTTGATAAGTTTCTTCAAGAGCTTTGGCCAGGCTTCCTTGCTTCAGGTTCCAAAATAAAAATGAAATTAATAATAAAATTCGGGGGCGTCGGTGGCCGCAAGGTTTAGTCTTTGACACGGCGCTCATCACTGTAAGGTAAAGGTCCCGGGTTCGAATCCAGCGGCCCTGCATTCGAATTAAAAAAAAAAAAAAAAAAAAATTCCCTAGCCAGGAAGTTCCAGTGGGTAAACACTAGGAGCAGCTACGTCTAAAAACCATATGCGCTGTTATTTTAGTAAATCAGGAATCATCATGTTTTAATACCGTACAGACCCCCTCCCATATGCAATTAAGGGTGTATAAGAAGCAAGGGGTGAGGTTAGTTTCCAAAAATAGCACATAATTTGGGGTTGATAATGGAAGTGAAAATGATTTTAAAACACTTTCAGTCTCATCATTCTGTTGGAACCCCCAAACTTGACAGCCATAATTTAATATGGAATAGCAAGTGCTGTTGAATAGCTTGACTTTTGCAGACCACGAAACTGTTCTTGCACATTTAAACCACTCGATTGTGTATAAAACAGTTTTGCGGTGGTAAATTTTATGACTACACTTATCAATGTTGCTTGGATTAAAGAATTCATTACCATAATCCGGTCAGATGATGCTAAATGACCAATAAAGAAAAGTTAGTACAGTGGACCAGTTTGTACAAAAACCTCTGCGATAGGTGGCCTCCAGATAGGCATCATTCCTTCCATTTAGAGCGCCAGTAGGGATGCCACCTCGTATGAAAATTCTGTTCAAGTATGTCATCAAATCTTTCTTCCCAATTGGACAAATTTGGCAGGCTGCTTTATTGTGTATAAACACTTTTTTTTAATTACTGTATATATAAAAAGTTTGGAGATATATAGTTTTGTGAGAATGGATTTATAAGTATGAATGTGTGTATAGTACAAGAGCATCAATGGTGAATTTTAAGTATGTTGGTTGTTTATTGAATATTCTATCACCTTATTTAATTAAATCAAGGATTGGATATGTAACTAAGAAAGTTTGTATTTAAAAATGAGTGAGATAGTGAGTGTGTTTAGGTTAAAAATGCATTGGGGGATGATGGTATTAGGGTGTGTAGGTTGATCAACTGTATAAATTATATAAAGGATGGGATTAAGAATGCTCCCTTGTGGGACACCAACTAGTCTTGGTCTGAACTTGCTGCACTCTGAAGCAGCAGTCGGTTAGATAAGATTTCACAATAATGAAATAAGGAGTGGTTTAGGTGCCATACCCTATGAAAAGCTTGTGCTACATTTTGGAACGCATCCAAGCAATACTCTTTATTCTCTAAAACCAAGGAGATAGTGTTGAAAACCATGAAACCTTGTTGGATTGTGGAATGATGAGAATGGAAATTGAATTGGTGAGAAGGAATTAGTTTGGTGATAACTATCCAGGATGGTTATTAAGCGCTTTAAGGAATCTTTCAAGGATTATGGAATTGAAGAGAAGGTATCGTCCACTTGAAGTTTAATTTGGTACGACCGCATGCGAAAAATATTGCAACACATATTCACAATCAGGTGAGGATGATCCCTCGTCTCCTGCTCAGGTTCTCTGAGGGCCATCAACCGGTCATGCTTTTGACCCGCCCACTGACGCTGCCATCTTTCTTTTATCATGTTTTTCACTGCGTGCTTAGCGTCAGAGTGCCTGATCGCAATGGTCCGATCGGGAGGGTAGGCTTTCACTGCCTTGACTGCACATTTGTTACCTTCCAGGCCGACATGTCCAAGAACCCAGACAACAACCACTGTTTTTCCTAGAGGCTCCCGCTCCAGGTATTTCTCTAACAGCACAATGAGAGGGTTCTCAGAGAACCTGCCTCGTATAGCCCAGACAGCGCTCGGAGAGTCGGTACATACGAGGAAGGCTGAGCCCTCCTCGGTCTGCACCGCCTCGAGAGCGTGCCAAATCGCATACAGCTCTGCCTTGTAAATGCTGCAATGAGGGGGCAACAGCCAGAAGGTAGCCACTCCCTCGCTATACACAGCACACGCCACACCATTGCCAGTCTTGGACCCATCTGTAAAAATCAGACGAAAACCTGTGTATCTATTTCTAACATCAAGGAACTTAGCCTTGTAGAGGTATGGCAGAGTACACATTTTGGGCAAGTTCACCAGATCGTCGCGGACGAGTACGGCTGGAAAGGTGAAGGGGGTGTCGGCCAGGGGCCCAGGCGAAGCATTGTCCCCAGCGCCAGTCCGACCCTCCCTAAGGACTCACCGAAGTGAATCCCTTGGGTCCCGCACGAACAAAGCCTGTCATAGTTATAAGGTGGAACACCAAAGGCCGTTTTAAAAAAATGATTTATTTGCTTTAAAACATACAGGGAAGATTACAGGACAGAAAAGGTGAGAGATTCCTCAGAAGGATGTCATCGTCCAAAGAACGGGGAGAAATACGCGCTGTTTAAGATAAGCGCCGGGTTTATATGAAGTCATAATGCAGAGTCAGCTGGAGCAGTTCCTTCAACTCTTAATTACTCCATCCCCAAGATTGAAGCTGTCCTCAGCTTGCATAGAGATTTTTGGCAATGCTTCAGAGGCTGGTACTGTAGGATGAATGGCCATTTCCTCTAGTGAAGATTTAAAAAAAAAAAAGCTTCTTATTGAAGTTATGGAGCAACCAAACGCCCTTCAGACCAACGAGTCAGCAAAGGCTGGTGGGTCCAGACGGCCGCCCATCATCTTGATCAGCATTTCTTTAAACTAATATAAAAACCCTAATCCCCAAATATCCTTGCCTTACACTTACGTTAGCCTTCTGCCCGTCACTCTGTCGGTTTAAAATTAAACATTGTACAGTTTTGACAATAAAGTTTCTTCGTTTTTTTGAAAAGTCTAATAATAATATTACCATTGTTGACGTTAATATTGTTGTATAATTGTCAGTATTTTCTTCCAATTCCTCTAAGTTGCATAGACTTTGGATATAAAGTTATGTTTACATGTTTAGCATTAATAATAGTTTTGCTTATATTATATATAAGAAATTTATTAACCATTGGAATAAACTTAATACAAGGTTTGACATGATTTATGACTAAATTTTTACAAGTGGATATTTCTTTATCATCTACTAATTCACTAATACATTTATTTTCAATTTTAATAACATTTTTGCAATAATGTTTTTCATTTATCAAAGTGCAGTTGCCTGTGGGTAATCCGTTATATCTCAAGACTAAGGAGGGATACTTCTGTATAATAATTGTTTCATTGTTTTTATAGACTGGATAGGATAAAAGAAAAAAATGTTTCATAAACAGGAGATTGTAGGGGTGATTGAATAAAATAGGAGATGTACTCACTGTGCATAAAACAATGTACAGTACTTAGCTGCCATAATGTTGCTATTTCGTTTGAAATTAAAGATATTTTGGTGGTGCTGATGATGTTAGCTAATTCTTTATAAGATAAAATGCTGGAATGAATAACACTGAGTTTACAATATTCTAGACTTGTCATTAGGTCGACAACTTTGTTGAAAAGCAGCATAACCAAGTTTTTGAGATAAAAACGAAACTTGCTGGTTATGTCCTAAAGTGTTTGACTCATTGGTAAGATAACTGAAGTGGTTGCTGACTTTTAAATTATTAAACCGGATGAGTTGGACATTTTTATTAAAACTGTTTATTAAGTGCTGGGTTTAGATATTTTCCTTAGTCTTTAATACGATTGGGATGAACTTCGTTTTTGAGCAGATGGTTGCTAGTTTGTTCCTAGTTTTTTATTCTTATCATACTTTACTTTGAAATATTTGGGTTTGTGTTTTTTCTGAAAAGTTGTTTTCAGATAGGGTTGGTCAGGGATTTCTATCTCTTTTTCGCGTGTAGCGTTTAATCTTTCTGTGCGTTTCTGTTTTTTCGATTCTATTTGGTTTTTATTAATTTATGTAATAATTTTAGTTTTGCTAAGTACTCGTGAGTTCTTTCTTTTGTGATTAAATTTTCAGTTAATTCACTTATGAAAGGGTTTCTTGTTATACCAAAAGTAATTTCCATAAGGGTTAATTTTATACTGGAATTTAAGGTGTTATTGAATGCTATTTCTGCCAATTTCATTATTTCATTAGTGTTATAATTTTTATTTTCTAATTGGATAGCATTAAGAATTTCGATTAATGTGGAATGCGCTCTTTCTAGTAACCTTGAGAGTCTGGGTGACAGGGTATAATATAATACGGTTCTATTTTGTATAATTTTAGGAAATCTCTTAGTCCGGTATTATCAAATTATCTTCCATTATCCATCTGTATTATTTGTGGAGTTGGAAATAAAGAAAAATAATCATTCAGGTGTGATTGAATTTCAATCTGGTTCAAACTATTGAGAGGGCATGTGATTAGTTTTTTCGAAAAACAATCTATTATTGTTAGGAATTTCTTTTGATTATAACAGAATGTATCTATTTGTAATCTTTCGAATGGTTTTTCTGGGGTCGGTGTCATTTTATATTCTATTTGAACAGGTTTCCTTTCGTATTTTATTTTTAAACAAATTGGACATTTGTTAATGTAATCGGTTATGTCTCTTAACATCGATGGCCAATAATATTTTCTTCGAATGTGATTATAGCTTTCACTTATTCCATGATGATTTGTTTTACCGATATGGTAATTTGAGATTATTTCTTTTTGTTCTTCTCTATTGGTTATGTCTAGGTTTAGCTTTTTATATCTTTTAATTTTTATAGAATTAAAATGGGCAACAATTAGGTTTTTAAATATCTCGAAAATTCGATCATAGTCGTCACAAAGTGGACCTTCTCTAGAACACAAAACTCCTGGGTTTTAGGTATTGGACACAGAAATTATTTATTTGCTCGGTATCAGTTGAATGTTGGAAATGAAACGTCAGTCTGGTTTTACCAAATATCTTTGTTGATTTAGGATGCTTGTTACCTCTTT
This sequence comes from Cimex lectularius, assembly GCF_000648675.2. NCBI lineage: Eukaryota > Metazoa > Arthropoda > Insecta > Hemiptera > Cimicidae > Cimex > Cimex lectularius. The sequence continues at coordinate 2,376,421 of NW_019392675.1, read as the reverse complement.
CAAAAATTATTTGATTATGTTCAACGTTAAGAATTTTATCGTCATCAACAATTGTTATTTGCTGGTTTGAACTTTCCTGTGAACGAATGGTTATAAAACTCGCGCTATCGTTATTATTATTATTATTAATATCATCATCATCATCATTGCATTGTCTGAGGAATTCATCAATAACTTCTTGAGGGTCTATGTCATCTTCTAGTGTATTTAAGGGTTGGCAATTGATTCGAAAAAGTGCATCAGCTACTTGATTAATTTTGCCTTGAACATGTTTAATTTCAAAATCAAACTCTTCTAATAATAATTTCCATTGAATTAATTTTGAATTGGGTTCTTTAATATTATGAAGCTATTGTAATGGTTTGTGATCTGTTTATATCAAAAATTTTGTACCTTAAAGATAGGGGCGGAAATGTTTACAAGTCATTATAGTTGGATTTTAGATTTATATAAGCTCAAATCTGCACTGTATATACATATGTGCAGACATGTTGAACCTATCACTTCTCACAGTCCACCACCATTTCCAGTTTTTGTAATTTACAATAAATTATCGGCAGGTGTCAAGAATCACCCGCTTCGGGTGTTAGAAATCCAGAGTCAGAAATCCGACCAGCCACTGAGGTTAGGCTCTGGTTCCTGTCAATACCTCAGTGAATTCAGCATCCAGCGCATGCATTTTCTAGATCCAGACCCATTCACACTTTCACTCATTCTTACATACATTCTTTCATATTTACATGCCATTCCCGCAAGATGGAGTTCTTGATATTCTTCCATCACCTGTTAAATAACTAACCTAATTGAGGGTCAATGGGGTACTCAATATTCCAACATTGACCCTCTCACACCACATACATTCACTTGCCACTTGCCAGGGGCACAAAAGTTTCAGTATTATATTGTTTTCCGTGACGGTTACATGTCGACAGTCCTCTTGATACGTGAGTGCTTTTCTGCTTAAAATGTATTCCAAATAGTTTGTAGCCCTAATATTATCACCTAAATAATAAACTTTGCTTGCACTTTCAGTTATTTTTAAATGGGGTTCGATTATTTTGTGTTTTTCTGAAAATATCACTGTGGTGGCCGCCTGCAGTTACCACAGTGGGTAAGTGCCACTACCGGTTATGGAATGGTTTTGCCCTCCACTCTGCAGCCAATCAGAGTAGAGCCCTTTCGTGTATAAGCAAGGGTACTGCCCCACTGACTTCAGACTCGTCTCCACAATGAGTTCTCACTTCACACTTCGAGATTTGTCTCTCTGATGAGATCTCACTGCACGCCTTGAGTCTCGAGACTCGTCTACCTGACAAGCGCTCGCAATCACCAATGAAACACTGATATGGAGCCAAGGAATAGCACTCTTTAATTATGTGGGACATATAGAACAACCTTTTTTTAAATGCTGGGCACAGTAAGGCAGAAGTAAGTGGGTGAGGATGGCCCTTCTTCTAATAGTCAGGTCCTTCGAGGCTAACCTATCAAACAGCCATTATTGTTTTGTATATTTATTTTTATTTGTTTAGTTTTATACATTATTATTATTTTACTACTTGTATAAAACTAAATTTATTTCTAAAATATGTACCTGTAAGGGAGCTTTAGGCATTATTAGTACAATACTTTGAAAATATTTTTTATACACTACGTCACGAAAAAGTGGCGGGGTCAAAGTCAACCGAGGAGCAAAGTTGTCCGGTTTCTATTGACCCTTGTTACTCTGTGATCGGGAGGTACTTGTGTTATATCTTGTCTTCCAGACCTCGTTGTCGGACTCGTGTTTGCTTCATTAAAATTGAGAAATTAAAAATCTCTCCTTTCAACATAGAGGGTTTATTTTTCGTTCCAGAAGGAGATTAGCAGTCTGTTAAATAGTCAAAAAAGTGAGTTTTTTTCTTTGACTTAATAATTATATCTTATAAAGCTACCTCATATACGATTTATCTCTCGGGTGGGTGTTTTTATTATTATTTTATTTTGGGGATTAGATGTTCGTTTTTTAACATGTTTTAGATCGTAAAGGAACCAGCCTGGCAGAAATGGATGAGAAAAAGGAATTCAAAAACTGCCTCTTTCTTTCTTTCGACTTGGATTTGACTGGGAACAAATTGTACGAAGAGATGACGAACATCGGCGTTTATGGGAACAACGCGTCCTTTAAACAGTACGTTATGCCGTACAGGGATGTCAACGTGTACGCGCTCAGGAAATCGCTTCTCAAGACGTCAAACCTCTACGATTTTAGGGTTCTGAGGAACGTTTCCACCGGAAAGGTAAGCCTTCCCGGTTACTATTCAAATATTATTCGCCAATTATCCATAAATGCCGATGTAATCGGACTGACTGATTACAACCCATAAAATATATTAAAAAAATACGATTTATTGTTGTTTTTATCATTTAACATAGTATGCTAATATTTAGGCTTATAATCAAGGAGACAATAGGCCTTTTTTTTTCTCCTTCCTCACACAAAATAACACTAAATACGTTTTTGGGAACTAATTTTTCAACTATGAATCATCATTCAGATTTTATCATATTATGCAATAAACTCATAAAAACAGACGTTTTCATCAAAATAAGGACTTAATTATTAACTTACAAAAAGTAAATAAATTTACTACCTATAGAATCATTGCATTCAAATCTATGGATGGAATCTATGGATAAAGGCTTATGCGTTATTTTCTATGTTAACAGAATTTAGGATAAGACAGTACGCGGGTGACAAAGGCAAGGGAGCCCACAAGCCCTGAGCACAGTGGGCTGGATCGCGATTTTAACAGAAATAGACAAAATAACCAAACCCCATTTAAAAAATACAACTGAAATTTTGAGAAATTTTATTATTTAGGTGACAATATTAATGCTATAAACGATTTTAAAAATATTTTAAGCAGAGAAGCTATCATGTATCAAGAGCACTGTCGATATGTGGCCCTCGGAGGATCCGACTCATAGAATAGGGGTCATCCTCACTTGATTAAGAATAGGCTTGCGAGGTTAACGCATGGAGGATTACAACTTTGTGCCAAAGCCTCCCTGTATGTCTGGCATGTAAAGAAAGGTTGCTCGATGTGTCCCACTTCCCAGTTAAGGGTGCAATTCCTTGGCTCCTTACAGAGGGTGGGTAGGATTGCAACCGAATATGAGAATTATGCTTCAATATCTGCGTCCCCGTTCTGATTTTTGGAGAAAACTGGGCTGTTTTATTGCATACAGTACTGATAGCTTTGTGTACCTAATGTTGAGACTATAGTTTGAAATGGTAGCTAGCGGAATATTGAGTACCCCATTGATCCTGAATTAAGTTAGTTAGATAATAAAAGGGTGATGGAGGAATATTGATCACAGCACAACCCTAACGAAGTGAATGATATGTAAATAGTAAAGAATGAATTTAAGAGTATGAGAGTGAGAATAGATTTAGGAACTGATTATGTTGGGGCTGGCTGAAATGACATAGTTGTTGATAGCCACTGGAGCCCCATCTCGGTGACTGGAGGGAAAAGACCTGAGGTCTGCCCCTAGACTGCTAACACCCATGGTGGGTGATTTTCAAGGCCCAGCTGTAATAAATTATAAATTACAAAAGCTGGAATTGCCAGCAGACTGAGAGAAATGATAGGCAAAAATCTGTACGTGTTTTTTTAAAATTAATTAATTAATTTTTTTAATGAGGGTTCACAACAGCAGAGGTCATATAAACCCTCAGGGTGCCGATGTTTTTGAAAAAAAGCCCATTTGTAAGTATGTCGGTTTCGAATGAAGGATTCGAACCCGGGACCTTTACCTTACAGTGATGAGTGCCGTGTCAATGCCTAAACCGTTGTGGCCACCGACGCCCCCTTGTTTGTTTGTTGTTTATTCAATTTGGGTGTGTGGTTGAAAAAGTTGTTTCTTTCTGCTTTCTACAATAATTTTGCCTTTATTTTATATAATCATATGAAATGGGTAATTACAATATCCAAATACATACACAGAAAAGCAAAATTGTCTTTCCACAGAAAAAATCACTTATAGTTAATTGACAGACTGTAGCCACTGACACTTTGCTCTTTCTGCAGTGGCCATAGGAATTTCATACAAGATTTTATAGTGGGTGAAGTGGAGGAGAGTTTAAAAAGTATAAACCAGATATGCAGTTCGTGATGCTCATGCTACATCTTCTGCAAAAACGTGTTAAAAAAATTTCATAAATAAATAAATCATTCATTCATAAAAATATATTACTATTATTCACATTTAATACATATTAAATTGTTATTGTAGATTGTACGAACTAAGACAGAGATTTTTGCATTGAATGATTTTCTGTCTTTCCTGGAAGCCCAGAACACAAAAAATAATGGTATTTGTCTGATGTGTTTTGAAGCATCAAAACTAGTTCCTTTCATATTAATTGAAGCACTTCGCAGGTTAGTAAACACATTTTTTCAAAAAGTTGAAAGTCTTTTTTCTGAAAACACACTTACCTCTACTTATTTTATTTATTTCAGATACAAACTGTTTGATCGTTTCAAAAAAACAGTACGAGCATTTGTTGACTGTTTTGGTTTTGTTAAAGACAAATGTTATACGACCATTCCAAAATTTACTCTACAAACACTTGTTAAAATTTTGTTGAATCGTGATAATGAGAAGTTACATGATGCTCATGAAAGAACTAGGCTTGTGTATGAGGTAAGTTTAAATGAAAATTATTTATTTTGCTTTTTATACGTTCACTTGTTATCAAAGAAAAAAAAATCAAAAGTTGTTAGAAATATTGTAAGTTAGTATATTTGTTACTGTCTTAGGAAAGCAACTACGATGGTTACTAACCATTCCTACAGTTTAGTGTAGCCAGTATTGTTGATCACGTCGTCGCCTTGTTTGTTGGACATATAATTTAGTTTCTAATCATTTAATGTGACTATTCTCTCTAGTAACAAGAATGAAAACACATTACACAATAATTGAATATGTATGCCTTTTCAAAAGATCTTGCTCACAGTTTGTCATTTTCAACTAATTAGAGTAGGAGTGTTTCAAAGTGAATGCATTGAAATTTGATGCATAACACAAAATAAATCAGGCAGCGGGATCTTGTAACCGCCGAGGTTATAGGCAGGGAAATGTGTTTTAGCATTTGAAAATTAGTCCCGAAAACGTTAAAAATCATTAACTTACATGATAACACGTTGACTGCGTCCTATGCATGGCCATTTTGATTGCCCACAGCAGAACCCAATTTGTCATGTAAAATCGCTCTTTGGTACTTAAGCATAGTGTAAATGATTTTTTTTATTAAGTTTATCTTAGTGATATAAATTTTATGACACAACACTTGCACCTCCTACAGCGAATAAACAAAGTAGGCAACCAGCAGAACCTTTGTTAAATTTGGGTGTGTAGTAGTGGAAAAAAAAACTTTCTATAACAATTTTTACTTTATTTTATGTAATCATACAAAATTGGTAAATAATTAATTAAAATAACAAAACATACACATGTCATGGTCTGTTCTTGATTCAACTCTGAATCCTTTTTATTAGAAACAGAGCCCCAGAAGTCTTTATCGAACCTGAATACAACCGATCAGGTGCCTTTTTATAATAAAATTTAATACAAGTTTGAAAACAATTTGTTAATTACACAAGAAAATAACAATTTAAATCAACTAATTTCCTTTTAAACTTTAAACAAACAATTAAAACTTATCAAATTTAAATAAACAGTAATTTCATGCAAACCGTTTGCCAGATCGTTCGGAACAAGGGTGGATGGGTACTCATTGTTTACAGTCAATTGCTGTGTACTGCAGCATTCTATTTTAGGGACACCAACACTTTTTAAATTCTTTTCAGGATCGCACACTTCTTTTGTCTATCATCTATACGGAATGGACTTGTTCACTTCTAGACTCGACTGTCTCTCCCCTCATTCTCCCGATCCTCCCTTATTTTTTTTACTCTAGGCCTAATCATGAAATCTAAATTACAACATTGTCAATTTGAAATAAATTGAAATGTGACACACAGAAAAACAAATTTTGTGGTTTTCACAGAAAAATAAAAAATAACTTCATAAAAAAATTAAATTAACTGACTAGTTAGTGACACGTTTGCCTTCACTGAGGCACCCCTAAGCATTTCAAACAGAATTGGGTAGCAGATGAAGTGGAGGAAGAGTTTAAAGAATGTAAACGGGAGGACGCAGACCATGTGTCCACCATACTCTGAAGCACATGTCGCGCCTTATGCAGTCCAACGTGTTAATGCATTCAGAACTCACTCACAGCTTTGAAGCCCCATTACAGAATTATAAGGCATTGACTCTACTTTTTTAAAATACTTTTATATAATACAATTAATTAAGTTATAGTTGAGATAAAAAAGTCAAAGGCACGAGCGGGATTCAAACCCACGATCTTCGGCTAAATACGCCGCTGCTCTACTACTTGAGCTATCGTGACCTCGATCCACTCAGACACTAACTTCCCATCTCAACCCCACCTTTTGAATTTGCCCTCCTTTTTGCCATCGAGGTCACGATAGCTCAAGTGGTAGAGCAGCGGCGTATTTAGCCGAAGATCGTGGGTTCGAATCCCGCCTTGTGCCTTTGACTTTTTTATCTTAACTAAAAACTTTAATTAATTGTAATATATTAATTGGTCAAGCAGACCACGAAATTAGTGAATTTACTGTTTTTATAATGGTCAAGTTGTTATTAAAAATAATTGTTATTCTTTTTGGTTATTGCTATAGATTGTTTCACATTTGAGTGAAGGTGAAAGTCAGAATAAGTCACAAGATTTAGCTTTGGGAGTACTTCCATTTGTCACTTCCGTTGATAATGTCGTATTGGAGTTAGATAAACTAAAGGATTTCCTTCAGAAACAAAAATCTGTGACACCAATTTTCATTAATCAGATTAAAGTACCAAATCTCCGATTGAAAGCTCTCCGATTAAGGAAGCTTTTAACATCCACTGACATAACGTATGATTCCCTTCAGGAAGCGCATCAAGCGGTATTTATCTAATTTTACTTATTAATTCAACAAAATATCACATTGGTATAATGAATATTTAATTTTTTTTTTAGAAAGCGGATCTAAAAGAGTTGGTCAAGCCAAAACTGGATGAAGGAGTTCCTGATAAAGATGTCACTGCATTGGTATCAATTATAACAGCTCATTTTCAGAAATCCCTGAATCTAAAACTTAAAGTTGAGAATACTTTTAAAAATAAAAACACCAAACAGCCACAAGGTAATTCACAACAACTTGTTTAACGAGCTCAACCTCAAAATCAGTAAATTGTTTCAACATAAGCATATCAAACATAATGAAAGAAAAATAAAACAAGTGCCATTAGTTGTTAACATGTGATATAGTGTGATGGTAAAATACTATTTTAACTTTTTAAGTTTTTTATTCAAACTAAAATTTTACTAAATATGTTTCTGTTTTAATACTTATACAATACTCCTGTTAAATGTCGAGAAAAAATTCAACTTCATTTAAAAAAACTTGACAATCTTTGAAACATTTAAAACCACATAGATTCGTAATAAATAACTTGATGGTTATTTATGACCATTGAATATTTTTGTATTAATTGTATACAAGTAAAATATAATCTGAATAATAATTTTGTCGTTTTGTCACTTTTTCACAAATTTGAATTTTTATTGTTTTTGAATTACATAAATGTCAGTGAGTGACAAAGTGTGATCAATTGGTAGAGTTAGTTTGTTATTTTACCAAAGAACTTAACCAGTCACTTAATTCTTTACTTAATTTTTTTAAGTATGTTTTTGTACCGTACATTTTGTTATTTGATCTTTATGAAAGCCACAGTTTAATAAACATTTAACCACCACAGTAGGTTCTTTTTTTTTCAAGAAAAAAGCAATCCACTCTGTTTAATGAGGAGTTTGTTTTGTCTTTTTAAATTTACAGTAATTGTTTAAACCATATTTAGTTTTTTGCCTACAGTATGTTATATTATGTTCTTATTTCAAGGAAAAATATCAACGATCATTACAGCTGTAGTTAATACACTTTATGGAAGTAATTGACATGTAATTGTTATTTGTTCATTAAGTGAATATTATCAAAATGTTTTATTTTTGTAAAATGTAATTCATATTTGATATTTCACAATATACCTTTACAGCTAGTTGGTAAATTAGTCTTAATAGTTATATTTTTTTCTGTATTCAGAAATTTATGAGTATTGTGTTTTTCTTATTTTATTAAGTTCCCATTGAGTTACATATTTTTGTACAAGTGGATTTTTGTTTGGTACTATTTCCATTTTTTCCCCATTGTAATATTGCTCTCAGCAGTGTGTTGAAATCAAGATAAGTTTCTTTCTTTGTATTATACTGAATAATGAGGTTTGATGATATTAAATAAACATTTCATGTTTATATACTTTTTTTGTTTGTTAAATGGGCAATATTACTTACTAATGTAATCCAAATTTTACTTTAGTACATGTTACCAAAATTAGTTCACAATTTTTAAAAATATACTTTTATACTTACTGACTCTCGTTATTTCATTTCTTCTCCATACTTGATTTATACTTACATTAATATCATTGATAAATGGCACATCAAAAACATTTGAGTCTATGCACTATATTTAACCCATTGCACATGCATGTCATGATATCATGACGGAACGTTTTAGAAATTTGCCTGCATTCTTTTGTCAATTTCTCAGCACATTGCTCCGAAACCATGTAGGTTTATTTTATTTATTTTCAGCCAGCTAAAGCCATTGCCAGCTCCTCACATTTTATCTATCTCATATTTGTTTTATTATCCCTATTTTTAATGTTTAACCCTGTCCACATGTGATTAAAATACACCAAATCAATTAGAATACATATTTATGTTATTTAAAAGATAATCAGCTATCCTAAATTTAGTGAATATAAATTCCAAAGAGTTCTGACATACTTCTGAGACCCCACCCTACAACCCCACTAAAATTATGTACAGCATAAACCTGCAGTTGGAAGCCCAGCTAAGCAATTTTCGCCTTGGCGCCCTCCCTTCATTCATGCCAATAAATACATTCACTCACAGTAAAGATAATACATTCATTATCCTAAGTTAACCTAATTTTTACAAGAGGTATGTGGGTACTCTACATTCCACACAGACTGTGTCCACACATTTAACTACTCATGCAAATAAATACGATTGGGGAGTCACCAGTTTTTGATATTACACCAGTGACTACTGCCCTATCACAATGCAATATATATTATATAAACCTAAATAACCTAGATACTTTGGTGTGTTTGAGAGTAATTGATATTCCATCACAAGCACCGAATTAACGTTCATGGTAATAAATACATTCACTCAAAATAAGAATATTATTTCAACCTATATATGAAAGGATCCCTATATGCGACCATATCTGCTTCAAGTATCAAATCAGTTTTTTATAACGACTACTATGCCTTAATGCCCAGTAAGGTAAAAAATATTGGTCCTCAAGATGGAAATTTTTCTTTGTGCGCTGATTTTGTTTTGTATTTTATTAGTTTTCTCTTGAGTCCTGCAGGGTGCTTGAACGATGAACTTTGATTATGATGAACGGTGATGAGCTTTGGATCATTTTGGTCCACCTGGTCTGGCATTTTGCCATCTTCAGCATTTGGCCAGGGATACCAGCACGGTTTCGGTTCTGATTTCCTTTGTTTATTATTAATTTGACGTTTTGATAAAACAAAGTTTCAAAAGTAGAATATTTTATTATTTTGTGTGAAAAATTACAATTTTTATTACTTTTAGTATTATATACATATTCTAAAATATGAAAAACAAAATGATTAATATTTTGCTTATGTACATCGTCAGTGATAATGTTATATTAGTTTGAATGTTAAAGCTTAAAGTAATAGTAGATCAGAACAATATTTTATCATTATGAAGAAGTAAAAAAAACTAATAACTGAAAGACCAAGATCCCATCTGTCCTATACAGCGACCTATAATGAACAAATTAAGTGAATTAGCAATAGCAATGGAAATTTGGAAAGATTTTATTTTGTATAAATTATAACTTTTCTAATTTGTCATTTCATCTGTGAGGAATGGTTTCAGCTATAAAATTTGAAATAAGACAAAAACGTGATTACCTTCTTCATCAAATGTAGCCAATGTTAATTTCCTTAATTTGTTTGTAAGAAAGCTGTGAGTGGTATCTTTACAGGTTGCTGCTACGCCCAAAGGTAAATTTGAATCTAGAATGAAATTTAAACAAATACATTTACCTAATTAAAATCTAATTTTTATTATGACTTTTATTTTGTTAATTTTAGTCTATGGATAACTTGTTAACCAAATCATGTACAGCAGGCCAGGTTACAAACTTGAATAGGTTTTTTCGAGTAGAACTAAGTAGGCATTCTGCTCATTTGTTCTTATTCTACTCAACTACATCAATTTATCATCAGTATATCAGAGTAGACCGTGCCAGATGAAATCAAATACCTGGGAGTGTATTAATGTGTTGAGAGAAGTCTACCGTATGTATGCTAAAAATTAATGGACCTGATGATCCCTTGAGGAACACCAGGGAGGATAAAATAGACCAGAAAGGTTGAGGTTCCATAGGTAACAGAAAAAGTCATCAGATACATAGAATTTTAGTATGAAATAGTATGTACTAGAAAAAAAGGATTTGAATTTCAGCAGTTGAACCTGGTGCGAGGCACGATTAAACACCTGGAAGTGTGTTGAAGTGTTGAGGAAAGTATGTTGTACATATTCTGAAAAGTAACAGACCTAGGATCGAGGTTAGGTAGGTAGACGTAGTATGTACTAGAAAGTAGGGATTTTAGTTTCAGCAGTAGACCCTGGTACCAGATGTGGTTGAAGATTGTGCAAAATTGAAAATGAGGACAGACAAAACAATATAATTGTAATAAAAAATAATGTGAATAATTCACTAATTTCGTGGTCCGCTTGACCAATTAAACATTACATTAATTAAGGTTTTTAGTTGAGATGAAAAAAAGTTAATGGCACGAGAGGGATTCGAACCCACGACCTTCGGCTTGATACGCCGCTGCTCTACCACCTGAGCTATCGTGACCTCGATCCACTCGGACATCAACTCCCCATCTCAACCCCACCTTATGAGTTTTCCCTCCTTGAAAAATGGCAAAAGGACTATTTTTCATCTCAACTAAACCCTTAATTAATTGTAATGTGAATAATAATAATAAAATAAATAAGAACAGTATTTAGAGCTAGAGCCACACATTTTCCACCACTTTTTTGTTTAACAAAAATTGGATAAATTAAATTTATATTAATTTATGACCATGTTAGTATGTTTAGGCATAATACATTTTAATTTCAAATGTGTTATGTTGTTAAGCTGTCAAATTATAGTTAATTCTCACCATTTGTGTCAGTGCTTGATTCATATATTTGGGTATTCCTTTCCGATCCACTGGAAGACAATTTTTGTTTTGTATCCTCAACAAAACCAGTTATCAAGACATCCATCATAACTGCCTGTAAACATTGATCATAGTTTAATACAATGCAATTAAATAGATTTTTGTTTAGTTTATGTTACAAAAGTCAACATGATGACTAATGAACTATCTCTTCTCTTTATAAATGTTTTTACTAAAATAGAATTTAGAAACAATCATTACTATAATTGTAGATTGTGTGTGTTACACTAAGTTACTTATGTTAAAACGTGCTAAGCTTACTTGTTTTGAAAAGATTTGTAAAATTTTTGAAACTCTTGTGCCATTTTCAACTACTCGAAACTGAAGAAATAGACATGGTAAGCAATCCGGATTTTCTTCCTGTGAAGGCTTAGCGAAGTCCCATGAAAATTCTTCATATTTCAATCCAACTAATAGAGTCTGCTAAAAGAAATAAACTAGTAAATTCCACTAATTATATTATACACTACTGGTCAAAAATATCTCAACATTCGTAAATCTTGATATTTTATAGTTTTGACCATTCCACTTTTTATTTATTTATATTTTTTATTTTATATTCAATGAGAGACAATGGAGATTAATCATATTTGTCACAGTTTACTAACAGGAGGATCAACATTTTTCTTGGTTTATTTCAATGTCCCTTTCAGCCAGTTTTTACGTTCTGTTAGCTCTGAGTAGCAAGTTCTCTTTATTTTCTTTACTATGTTGATTCTGTTTGTGTAAATGAGCTGTTTAACCTGCTAGGAATCAGACAGAAACATCCCTCCATGTGAAAATGGAACTCATTGTGTCTAATCGCCTTGGCATTCATTATTCATTAGTTTCAAGAACTATAAAAAGGTACAGGCTAATTAAAAGGGTGATTGAGATATATAAAAAATAAAAAACCTAGCAAGAGAGGAGTAAGAGAAGGCCAATTGGCAAACAAATGGACATCTCTAGTTCAAAAGTAACAAGTACCAAACTAGTTGAAGTCATTCAACGGTAATCCCTTGAAAGGTGATGATTTTTTTTAAAAGGTTTTGAGGATGAGAAAGCTTATTTCAAATTCAGAGCCAAAGTGTTATACATATCTGGCTTATACAGAATGTTGGATGCAGACATATGAGAGCTGTATAAATTAATATTTCTTAAAATTGTTTAGCAAGATTTTATGGCGACCTTTCATAATCTGTTGGAATGAAACACCAAAGAATGTTTGACGAACCATTGTATTTCCTTACTTTGCTTATGATACTCAGCCGATCATAAAACTAACATGATCTTATGTCGGTTTGCTGCGCCAACAAAATTAGTCCTGCAGTTAGAATAAACATGCACTGGTTTCATTCTTCTACTTATGAAGTGTGGAAATGCTGCAAAAAAAGATCCTGAAATGACCACCAAATGCACTGCCTTGGTGCCCAGCATATATAAGTCCATGTGTCCAGCATATATGAGCACATACCTGACCTTTGAATAATATTTTATGTGTCCTGCACACCAATCATAGAATGTAGAGTAATAGAAAAATATCTTATTCACCAATGAAATGAATTTGGCCATTAACAATCCAGGTGGCCTGACTGAAGAAAACTGAAGAACGATATGGTATAAAACAGTGACATGTAGAGGAGGGTCTATCATGTTTTGGGGTGGCATTTTGTAACGTGTTCAGTGGCAAAAATTTCCTATTCTTAGAAACGTTATGTGACAACCTGCATGCAGGTCATCTGTCTGGCTGGTTGGCCAGTTTGGCCTTCATGCAGGTCACCACGGCACTGAATTTGTTAAAAAGGCACATATTGAGTTGACACTAACCCTATAATGCTCAGCCACATAAAACGTGTTTGTGAGTACCTGAATACCAGTAAATACAAAATTCTCAGTTTTAGTTATTCAGATATCGATTAACAGTCACTAATCTCTACACACATTCTGTTTTTTTTTGTTTTTTTTTTTGACAGAGAGTATACAACAAATTTCAATGCATTGCAGATGAGCAAACAAACAAAATTTACAATGATACTTACACACTGAACATTATTTATAACATAAACCCCTTGAGCATTGATACCAACTAAAACTGGAATATCTTGATGTGTTACTAATGATGTCAATCCTCTGACAGGTTGCTCAATTTGCCCTTGAAAAAAAGCTGACCTGCAAAAATAAAAATGTAATCATACCGATAGCTTATTATGGATACTTGTAATTGAAATTAATGAATAGAAATTTACCCATAGTACGGTAAAGTCCAGCAAAACTCTAGGTATTTTTTATGTAGTTTCCGATCAGGCAAACGTCTATAGTGTTCTAAAAGACGAACTTCTGGAGTGTCCTTACTGCTCAGCCTCAGCCACGAATTCCAACTTCCGTTTCTCATATGGGCAGGTAAAAATCGTCCATGTTGTTCCCTAAAATTGCCCGTTTACTTGACTGAAAAAAAGTTACTAGTGAAGCTGAACACATACCTGAAGAACTGCAGGGTGTGAAATTGTGGATTATATGGTCCCAGTTCTATTCTAGCTTGTATACTTCCCAACATAATATATTGGGCCATTTCGCATGGATAACGACCTTCAAGGATGTTGTATTTAGCTTCAGCATACAGCAGTTCTAATATCTTTTCATCTCTATTAAAAAACAAAAGATTGTACAAAGCAAAAGGATAAACAAAAATGTTCGTTTAACTGCTACTTTATTCTCTCCTCTTGATTTAATGGGAAAAAAACATTTCGTTGAAATGACAAAATTGGTTCGTCCCTCCGCTGTCTTGATTCAGAAGCATGAGCATACTTATTAAGCAATGAAGGCCACTTGGTGCGTATACTTAATGGTTTATGGTGTGGTTTAAGTTGAAGCTCTGAAATATAAAACAAACCACCACTATAAATCGCAATTACTACTAAAAAAGAAACCAAAAAGATTAAGAGTGTTATTTATAAATATGCAGAAATAGATCCGTAATATGCAATGGTGAAGGATTTCTGTCTAGATTTTTCTAGAACAGTAAGCATATCTGCTGATTTAATAACTATGCTGTTCTTATTTTAATGCACAGAGTTCTGAACATAGTTGATCATACACATATCAGTTTTGAAAGTCTTACTACATTTTCTAATATGAAAATTTTCTGTTAAAACAATGCTGTTTCAGTAGTAAAACGTACCAAGCAAACCAGATGTCATCCATAGTGTAAATATCGTTGCAGCGACACGAGTTAACCTTAACTGTTCCTCAGAGACGATGGATTGCACCAATTCGTGAACAGTAGCATTGACACCGTCCTCCACATCCATGCGGAGAGCAACATCTGTCATCATGTAAATGCAGACTTTCATACCTAGAAGAATTATGCATTTTAAAGAAATCTGTTTCATGGAATACTTTAGTTGTATTTGACAATTAATACAGTGAACATCCGTGAGAGGTAACATTTACAATATGAGTTATTTCACTTGAAATACTGTCAAGGAAAACTGAAAGGTGTAAAACTGTTTAGGGCAGTTATTTACAGATAACATTAGGCAACAAGTTGACCTTTTTTTAATGAATCACTTACTTTGAGAAGAAGAAATGAAAGTCTGTTCCTTAATATTATTTGCTTTATCCCATTCTTTATTTGAGGTGTCATAGCCTGTGTTTGATTTGTACGGTTTTGTGTGAATTCCGATTTCTTCAATTTGCGAATACTTTCCAAATGAAACACAGTCGTTGTGTTCAGTTTCATTTTCCCTCGGTTTAAAATCACTGAAACCAAGAGAATTCATTTTGTTTAGCTTTGAAACAAGTCGTTTTGTTCATCTATACAATTAAAAAATTAACAAAAAAAAAATATTTACATATTTGAGTTTTCCTATGGTTTGCCAACAGAACTTCACGAGAATGGGGCAAGTGTATATAAAATGAAAGGTATCTTCATCTTCCCCTTTGTTGTACATTGCGCACAAAAACCTCCTACCTTGATGTCAATCATACGGCTTAGAATTTAAGCTTAGCATCTCCGCCTTCAGATTAAATATCCATCTTGCCCTGAATAGATCCATCCTACCAGAACCTTTCAAGCTTGCACACTTTTCGGCCATCATTGTCCATTTATAGACATCTTTGCGACATTTCCACCTTCTCTCTAAGATAGCCTTGGCATCTTCCCTCAGTGATTTGAGGGATACTCTGTGAGAGTATTTGAACAGATGGGGACGGTCAACTTCCTTTGCCAAATCTAATACAACTGTCATAACTTTAAAAAGGAATTATCTTAAAAACGAGAAAGCTATGTATTTATTTTTTTAGTCTGTACACATTATTATGCATACAAATTTTTGCATAACATATGTTTTTTTCTAAACAAAAAAGCTGACACACTGGATAGAGGAGGATCTGCAAGACCATATGTAAGCACTGAACCTATTCTTGGGATAATGAAAACAAATACAGTATCCTCCATCACAGAATGGATTGAAATACAACAAAAGGAGAAGTTGATAAACTCTAATGGCGCTAAACACAGTAAACTTATGCTATCAACCATCACCAATACTGGCAAACTCACTGTTGCAGTTGGATGGGGCCAGACTCAGAGGAGTGATAAGATTATATACCAGTCATTGGCATCTTAGAAAACATCTTCACAACATGAGCATTTTCCATGATGACCCCATTTGTAGATTATCCAATGAGGAGGAAGAAACAGCCACCCATATCTTCTTCGAATGTGAAGCAACCGCTCAATGGAGACATGAACTGGGATTCAAAGAAAGCCCGGGGAATGGAATTACAGCAACGATAGTCATTGACCTAGTACTTCTTAGGAGAAGGATCGAGTTGATTGCACAGACCTAAGGAACTATGAAATACAATAAGCTGGATGGCTACAGTGCTGGAGGAATGAAAACCCCACCTCCTAGTCTCCTTTCATCATCGGATTGTCTGAGTGAACATTAAAGCTAGGATATTAGTACAATAGACTTCAATTTCTTTAATCAAGGATATCAACTACTCAGCAGAAAGAACAGCACAATTTATTTTGAATCATGCTTTTTTCAATAATTACCCCAATAAAGTCAGATTTTTTATGATAAACGTCTAACATTGGAAAAGTTTGAAATAATAGAAGGAATATTATTTTTTCCTTATACGAATAATTATTTCATTTAGCCTGATTGTGTCTTTTATTGAGTTATTGATATTTTTGATGGTTTTACCAAATGGCCAACACGGGAATAGGAAATGAATAATAAAAATAAAACAAACAAATTTAAAAGATATTGTGGACTGAATGAAAACAAATTACAGTAAATTGTTTATACTATGTAAGCACTTTGTTTAATCATCAAAATACACGAGAGCTAAATCCATGCAGGAGCGTGTAATACTAAAAAAAATCTTTATAAAACGGCAAAGGAAATATTATTACAAGACGAGAAATATGTAATATTGTAATACCTATATTGATCGGGGGGTTGAAGGAAACCCCTATGCCGTGAATATTCGACAGGGATGACGGTGACGAAACCATGGCTGGTGTCCGCCGATTGGTGTTCCCCGCTGTCCGACCCGGTGCCAGTGAGAGACATAATGGCCACTTTTAAAAAAGATTCAATGACGGATCATATCCTCTGGGAGAGGGTTGCGGGGTTGGTTGGGGTTGACGAGGGGGGTGGTTCACATTCGGGGAGGCCTTGGAAACGGGGTGGATCGGGGCGGGTCCGGTCGCATTTTCACGGGACGAACGGTCTGAGGTAGGAGGAGGCCCTGGTTCCTGGGGGAGATCGTTCCCTTATTTCTCGACGAACGAATCACTCAGAAGAAAATGAATGTCCCGAGGTTACAAATGGTCTTTCCACGGCCTTCGGGGTGAAATCAATTGAGGGGATTTCATTTTACACGGACAAATAACCCCTTTTCTTTCATTCCTCGTAGCCGTATACGCCTAATACGACTTGGATTTTAATTTTACAATTTGGATTGAACTTAAGCCAACGGATTAAGATGTAATATGACATGTATCACCAAGTATCACCTAGGGGATGTTTAGGGCGCTTTTTTTACAAACAGTCCCAAACGCAAAATAATCGTTTTTTATCTGATGTATTGCACATTTTAGAAATAATGGAACACTTCATACATAGTATATTCATATATAATTTCTATTTAATGTTAAGGCTAGACCTCGGACTGCCACAACATCCGAGGTGGGTGTTACTGGACGCCTGCTGGTAATTTACTGTCAATTACAAAAGCTGGAATCGCCGGTGGACTGTGATAAGTGATAAGCTCAACTCTGAGCATGTGCAGATTTGAGGTTATATATGGTATTGGGGTGAGTAGGTAGATCAGCAGTATAGATGGTATAAAGGATAGGACCAAGGATACTCCCTTGTGAGACACCGGCTTGTTTTGGCCTGATTTCAGAGAACTCGTTACCGCACCTCACTCTGAAGCAGCGGTCTGTTAGGTAGGATTTCAGGATAAGGAGTGGGTAGGAAGCGTTTGAGTTTATAAAGTATGCCCGGGTGCCACACCCTGTCAAAAACTTGTGCTACATCTAGGAACGCACCCAGGCAATACTCTTTGTTCTCAAGAGCAGAGGAAATGGTGTCCACAACTCTAAAACCTTGTTGGGTCGTAGAATGGTGTGGGCGGAAGCCAAATTGGTGAAAGGGAATAATATTATAAGTATCTAGGATAGGGATTAGTCGTTTTAAGAGGAGCCTTTCAAGGATTTTGGACATTGTAGGAAGAAGGCTGATGGGTCTGTAGGAGGATATCTGGTCGGGAGGTTTATGAGCTTTAGGAATGAGGATAACGACGGAAAATTTCCATAAGAGGGGATAATAAGTAGTTCGTAGGATGGCGTTATATATGGTGGTTAAGAAGACTATGGCCTTTCGTGGTAGGTATCGGAGTATGGTGGAGGTGATTAGGTCATGCCCAGGAGATTTTCTATTTGAGGATTTGTGAATGTAATATTTTACTTCAGAAGGATGAAAAGGTTTGAAGGGGAGATGAAGTGACAGTGGAATATTAAAGTTATCCATTACATCTTGTGTGTGAGAGGCATCGCTTATGTTTTCGTGAGGAGTAAATGTGGATTCTAAATGGGCTATGAATAGGTTTGATTTCCCTTTGTCATTCCTGACCCAGGATCCATCAGGTAGACGGATGGGGGAATCAACTGCTTGATGTTTTAATAAGGTATATAACACCTACGCGGACGATTCCGCAATTTTGTTTTCTAACTTGAATCCTACCCAAGCTACCTCTAATATCCAAGAACACCTTGAGCTCATCGAAGGTTGGTGCAAAAAGTGGAGGACAAGATTAAACGGAGAAAAGTGCATCCGATGTACGTTCACTTTGCCCTCCAGCAGACTGACGTGGAATCCCCACACAATACCTAAAAGACAACAACTCAACAGAATACTTGGACAATTATGCAGACTACTAGGACCAAAATCCGGGTTGACCATCAGCACTAAACTGACCTTTGGACATACGGTGTGGAACTGTGGGGTTCCGCCAAACCATCCAATATCCAGCGTATCCAGTCCTTCCAATCAAAAGTCCTCAGACAAATCGTCAAAGCTCCTTTTTACGTCTCTAACCTCACTATCCACAAAGACCTCAACGTTCCTTTTGTCCACGAACTGATCCATTCCCGATTCCAAAAATTTCATACCTACCTATCAATTCATCCTAACCCTACCGCTAGAGCCCTCTCCACATATTCCCATCCCGAGAATCCACCACGTTGCCTAAAACGACGATGGCTCCGAGATCTCGTTGCCCCTTATTCCATTAAAATGAGTGCCAGCACCGAGCAGTGATCGAGGAGCGGGTGCAGCGCTGGCATCAGTGTTAGTGCTGTGACCGAGCGGTGAACAATATACATTGTGATCACATTTGTATTATGTACAAGTATGTATAGGCAAAAAAAAAGACATTTGAGTATCATTGACCATTATAGGCTCAACAAGGTACAAATTGCTTAACATATACACTGACAGCCAAAAAATTCTGCCCATTTGTAATATAACTAACTTGATTTGTATATATTGTATTTTTATATGTTAATCAAAGTTTTGCTAAGGAAAATGAAAAAAAAAAAATTAAAAGAAGACGGACAGATAAAATTTGTTTTGATTTTGTTTTAGATTTTTAATTAACATTTCAATATCGCGTATTTCCTCCTCTTGCCTTAATTACATCTCGAAGACGAATTTGGTTTAAAACATAAAGACATTATATATCTGCCCTCAGTATTGCTCGCAAATACGATCATCCGGATTTTCTGGTATTTCAACCTTGACTTCCTCGGTTTCCCAAATGGTCTTAAGTCTATGTCAGAAACTTGGAGATGGGTAGCGACTACTGAAGCACTCGATGGTGATACCTGATCTTGATTAACCTTACCGAATATAACCCATCCAAAGATAGCCTCAATTGCGGAAGGTAGTAGAAGTACATACACTGAGGGGAAAGCCTTCCGCAATCATAACCATCGGATACCAATATCTCCATGAAACTGTCTGCACCAATAAGCATATCTATAGGAGCTGGAGAATCAAATTTATTATCAGCCAAAGGTAGGGATTTTAATTGATCAAAAGAATTATTGCATAGAGGTGACACTGGTAACGGATTCGAAACTGAGGATAATATAAAAACTGATAATTTAAGTGACATAAAGGATGGTAAGAGAGATTTAAGAGTGCATTTCACAATACCATGTGGTTTAGTAGAACAATTTCCGATTCCTATTACAATTACACCTTCAGATCTAACTTCTGCGCTAACCGCGAAGAAATAGCTGAAATCTGAGATCTTGAATCTATGAGTGCACGAACTGGCCAAGTAAAACTGCAGAGGGCGTTATCAATAGGTTGAACAGAAGGATTAGTTTGCGAAGGAGTAGTGTCTCTCTTAACAGAGGGACCCGGCGAAGATGTATGGAGCAATGTATGATGACGAGAATTGTTACAGGTCATACAAGAGCGACTGGATGAGCACCGAGACAATTGAAACAACGCTTGAGCCTTCTAAATGTTTGATAACGTTGTGAGGTGTCTTGTTGTAGAAAATCAGTAGTCCCCAAAAAGAGTTGAAAACCGTTGGAATGGTCAAAATCGACCGAGCCATTTTCTAGATATAATAATATTAATAATGAAATACTTAAAAATGCTGGACCTCCAAATACGATAACTAGGTCGAAAATGGAGTTCAAAACGTTAAAAATGAAAAATTTACCAGGCTGTTGTCCGGATGTGATGATCCAATATTGCCGACGAATTACTGCACGGCCAATGGTCCAGAGGATAGAGATAGAAGGTCATACTTCAAAATTATTTATTTACTGTTCATACACATGGATATATATATTCACAAGTTAGAAACGAAAGTAGCAGTAATATAATACTTTACCTCTCGATATAATTAAATAAAAATTATGTAATGTCTCACAACTTAAATGTTGGGAAAACTGGACTACAAAAACCCAACCCTAAGGGAAGGTGATTCATGTAACAATGAAGCTAAATTTGCGTTTTTTGGTAGCAAGATGGGGTGTTTAGAAGGAAAAGGTAATAGAGAGTTTGTCAGACGTCCACCCTCTCTGAGGACCCCATATTCGTCCAAGATAGGATTGAGGGAAGGAGATTCGTAGGAGGTTTTTTCTGCTGCCTTTACGTTATTTTAACACAGGCCATACGGGATTTTTCTAGCTCTGACATTGACGAAAGCCCCGCAAATGGGGATGTGCCTTGACCACTACGTCGCAAATTATCTATATATTGTAGGACATAAGCAAACACCCTTTGCATTTGAGAAAATTTTGAAAACTTTTCGAGGTTTTGATATAAATCATTGACAACAGTGGTCTTTGCAATGTGTACATGAACAGGTTGACCTGTTGAATTTGGTTATGGGTATTGTTACGTAAAAGGGAGGAACATAAGAACTGCCATCTTTCCAGCCAAAGAGTATGACGGATAGGACCTCGAGGTGTAAGTCCTCGAGAAGCGCAGTCCTATGAATTTTCATGCAAACCAACATGACTCCATTCATAGATAGATGTGCCCTCCAATATCTCCATCGCACGACCGGCAAGAAAGGTCTTTAATTGGTGGGATAGCGTCGACAACCAAGTTAGAACAATTCGAGAGTCCGCGTAAAAATGTCGAGAGGTTATATGAACATCCCTTGTTGGTAATGTTTGAACTAGTCTGTAGAGTCGCGCAAAGCTTTAATGGAGGAATAGAGAGAGTCTTCAATGGGGCAACTCTACTTTTAGCTTTAAGAAAGGACACATTCACGCTATCGGCATGGTAAAATTGTAGATATATGTTGGCAACGAAGCCGTTTTCCGATGCATCGCAAAAGCCGATCAAGCGACATTGTGAATGCCGAGTACCGAAGTAACGAGGGGCTTTAAGAAGATTAAGTTCTTCAGTCTCAGGACAAAAAGTCTGCCATAGGTCCGACGGAGAACCGTTTAGGGTATCGTCCCCATCTAATTTGCAGGCCACAGGCATTGCAACAAAAGCTTCAGCAAGAAGGTGGTGGGTGTAAGAAAACCTAAGCAAAAATCTTTGTTACATAAGAAAGAATGGAAGAATGCCACTCCATCGAATGGTTGAACATAAAATCCAAAATTAATTAAGGTTTTTAGTTGAGATAAAAATGTCAGTGTCACGAGCGGGATTCGAACCCACGATCTTCGTCTGGATTCGCCGCTGCTCTTCCACTTGAGCTATCGTGACCTCGATCCACTCGGATCGTAGTTTATCACAACTAAAAACCTTAATTAATTGAAAGATATTAATTGGTCAAGCGGACCACGAAAATTAATTTAATAAGTTAAATGAAGTATATCTTCACTAAAGCTCTCCGTGGCCATTTCCTAGGTTCCCAATTCATACCCATAATTTTTATGCACATAAAATATTTCTGGCAGTGACTGGCATTCTCAACACGACACACAATAATGACACATCTGCACAGAAAACAAGCCCTGAAGATGATCTCAATAAAGATCGAAACGGTGGCAAGATAATGAAAATGTTTTTCTAAAACCTACGTCACACCAGACCGCATTTCACGATCTCCAAATAAACAACAAATAATATATTACAACAGTCATATCATAGCCTGCGGTTTTCATGAAGGATGTGCTTTATCCTCCGGTGTTTCCAGGGCATATCCATGTTGTAAGCACCTGTTGACCTGCATAGCGCATTCCTGCTGACAGCACTTCTGCTGAACAAGCTATGCGTCCTGTGTTTCACGTCCATGGCAATCGTCAGCTTGTGCGTCAGTTCGTGTAGGGTTTCAATTCTTGTCCATCATAGGCAAGACGTGACAAACCTAAGAAACTAATTCTAGCAGATCTGCAGCTTGTTGAGGTTTGTTTGACAGCTGGAACTTCAGGTAGGACAAGGCTTGTTTGTTGAATGAACTCATTGTGGCGGTCCGAGAAAGTAGTGGGAACAGCAGCCTTATTGCAGTTTTGCCACGATGAACTCTTTCATCCCCGTGTCTGTTGAAAGTCAGACCCTTGTCCATGGTTAAGCCGAGGAATTTAACACTCTTGACCAAGGGATATTTTGTTATAACATGCTTAGTCACCTCAGGTCTTTTTTTTGGTGAAGAGAATGGCTTCTCATTTAGATGAATTGATTTTAAGTTTCCATTTCTTGCAGAAACGGGCAATTCTATCAATCATTCATCAAGCATTAACTCTGTGATGGTACGCCCTGTTCTTTATATGACCCGATAAGACCGTGTAGTGTTATAAGCAATATCAATGGAGGAGATCTTGCGAGGCTAGTTGAAAAGCTCCTTGTCCTTGTTGAGGAGAAGTCCATAGATGTTCCCATTTTAACAGAATTAATGAAACTGTTGGGTGCTGATGAGTAGACTATTTGGGAAATTTTCTCTTAGCTAGAATGCCTGCCCTTTTATTACCAAAAGCCTAAAAGTTTGTACAACTTATATAACTAAGTCCAAATTCGTCTCACTTCCTCAACTAATCGAGGACACATCTTATACAATGTAGTCCAACCTTAATATCCTTTACAAGGACTTTCTTCGACAACTGTTCTTCAAATTTATTGTTGAGCGGACTCCCATTTTTTTTAAAAATAAAATTAATAAAACAAAATAAAATAAGACGAAAGAAAGGAATTTGCTATAAACTAAAATAATGATTAAAAAATAATTAACGAAGGATGCAAAAGAATGGGTTTACTACCGGGGCGTCACTGCGAGTAGGCGACGGGGTTAGGACGGAGTTGTGGCTGCATATCCTCTTTCTGACGCGTCGCAAACTCCGATCAGACGAAACTCCTGAAAAGGACAGCCAAAGTAGCGGGGAACTTTAAAAAGGCGCAATTCCTCGATCTTATTTATAAAATTTCTCTAAAAAGAGTACCCTGTAGAGGATCGTCCCATTTAATTGAGATAGCCATAGACGTTGTAGAAAAAAGGACTTCATTCAAAATGCGAGGGGTGTATGAAACCCTAATGAGTCGAATATTTGAGCCACATGGGAAAGAATCGACCGCCTGCTAGGACTTTCGAGAATGGCTGAACATGAAACCCGAACATATCTGTTTGAGGCTCTCAATTCAGGCCCAGGATTTTGATATATTTACCATCATCGGAAAATTCTTTAGACACTTCGAGATGATCACTAGGCAACTCGGACAGGATAGAATGATCGTTGCTGAACGATTTACGAAGCTTAATGCTACCAATTTGCTCGGTTGCAATGAGCGATTTGGCTCGGTTGGGTGCGCCCGCGCGCGCGAGATGTCGTCATCGATATAAGTCCTTCTACGACGCTAAGGGACAATCGTCGCCTTCGTCGGCTACTAATTGCCTTATCACCCGCTGGGCAAGGTAAGCGGAAGGGGTCGTGCTATATGTGACAGTATCGAGCTCGGACGCAGCCACTGGTTGCTTTGGATGGAGGTGCTGGTACTTCCGATCAGCGGGATTTAAGAATATCTGGCGGTACATCATTTTGATGTATGCGCAAAGGGCAACGGCATGTTGACGAATGTCGATCAAAATGTTGGCTAAATCATGTTGAATTTTGGACCGCTTAAGAGGATAAGCGTCCAGTACGATCGGGAGAATGCGTGTAACTTAAATGTGTTTCGCACAATGAGTCGTGAGGGTTTTGAGGTTTAGGTTTCCTGACCTCTTCGATTTCCAAAAATTTGCGCAAATCACTATCAGATGTACTGCCAACAGTGCACATGGTTGCCCGATGGTTTGTTTGATTGTCTCCTGCAATTTTACCAAAAATACTCCACCCGAATACCGTTTTCATTGCGCAGGGCTCACCGGGTAAGATACAACGTCTTTTTCCAAAATAGCAGAGAAGCTATCCACCCTTATAAGAATATCTACGCGCCCCGGTACTTGAAACTTTTCGTCGGCGAGGGAAGTTGAGTGAATTTTTAAGAGGGTCGAAGGAAAGTGGCGTTGTCGGAAGGAGATTAGAAATGCTATTTAGCACAAGCGTGGGAAGTGTAAGGGGTTTTTGCTTCGACATCTTTGGTCGAATGCTACAAGTAACTATCCTATGGTTTAGTGACGGATTTATCGACACCTGTAATTAGATCTGAGGGAGAATGTCAAAGGCGTAATTGCTTAATAGCACGAGGAGAAATCGCTGTTATTTGCAACTCAGAATCTATGAAGGCCCGCATGGATTGTATACTTCCGAACTTACTTCCTCGATAAAAACTTGTGCAGTGCTGAACAGGGTGCAATGCTGTGCATCTCCATCCTTCAAATGGTAGGCGACGGTTTGTTTAGCGGGTGGGGGCGTCACAAGTTCGTGCCGTCGGTTCGTACGGCATATTAAACATGCACCGTTAGAATTACATCTGTCGCGAGTACGATTGCCTAAACAATTGAAACATCTTGTAAGTTGCTTGACCGTTACTGGTCAATCTCCTGTTTCAGGAAATCGAGGAATTGAGGTACGGAATGCGTGCCAGAACACAAGACACAGCTGTAAGCCGGGAACACACTTACCCGATTGCAACGCCATGCGACGCTACCCGATGCCTTGCCACGTTTTGGTAGGGTGTGCACATCTATTCGACGTCAAGCGCACGCCACGAACAGTCACTTAGCGTGTATCACAATAATCAGTATCACGCTCGCAACGCCTCTTTTGTGCAATGCACTATTTTGAGCAACACCTTGTAATAAATTGTTAGTTAAATTTTATGAGCACAACCATTGTTTGTTAAACTTAATTGTTTTAAATAAAGATATTCCTAACCTTCATAATTAAATAATGTTTATAAAAACTTATGAATTTTTGATCTCGTTTAATTTGGTTTACATTAAAATAACATGTTGTAATTAATATAACGACAAAATTACATGTACTTAGTTTGAAATAAACTACAAAAAATATGATTTTCCTGTTCTGACGCTACCCGACGAAAATGGTGTAATTTTACGAGCAAAACTATGAAATAAATTTAGTCTTCGACTGTACTCGATGCGACCCGACGAAAATCTGGACAGTGGGGATCGTAAAGCGAAGCATAGCATCGGGTAATGCAACCTTATGGAAAATCGGAGTTTGGCTTTGCGTCGGGTAGCATCGGGTAGCGTCGCATGGCGTAGCATCGGGTGTGTTCCCGGCAGTAAGCTGTTTTATTTGGTTCTATATCAGAAGAGGGTTTAGCATTTGGTTTACGAGTTACAGCGAGTATTGATTTAAAATTCGTGTTTCTAGAAACCGCATAATATGAAGGTTGGAAGGTCGTGCAAAGTGCAAGAGTTCTGCTTCTTTCAGTCACAAAACATATTAGTTCATTAAAAGTCGGAAATTTTTTTGAAGAAAAATTATTTTCAAAAACCTTACGAGTAATTTGGTCTAAATAGTTAATAGCTAGTTGAAACAATACGAAGGTCTCCCAAGTCAGGAAGCTACAAATCATTTAAGGCGTTGTAGGCGTTATTATGTATCGTAATGAAGTTTTGTAGAAATGAATTAGAAGGCAATTTTGCGGAAGAAAATTTTAAATTTTGATTCATATACAGGGAAGAAAGCCGTCGTTTATTTGATAGCGTTCTCTAAGATCACTATATGCATAAGGATACAAGACACAAGAAATTCAGAAAGACTAACTGTGGAAAGTGCTTCGCCTTTTAAGCATAAGGATGAGAGCAAGTATTGAAATTTCTTAATCGCACTGAAAGCTTTGTTATTGTGGTCCAAGGAGTCGAAAAGCCCAATAAAATGTGACCATTCATCTATTTCCCCAGAGAAAAACGGGACGTTTATTTTTTGTAAATGATTAGTATGTTGAACAACAGGAAAGACAGGTTTAGAAGAAGTGGATGTACACGAAAATTGTGCACACCTACATCGAATTTCCTTGAGGATATCATCACATTGTATTTGAACATCTTTAACATCGAGCCCGAGAGAGGTTGGCAGAATAGAACTGAACAACTTTTCCAAATAATCAAGCTTATCGTGAACGGGTTTATACGAGACAAAATTCTCCGCATTTATATCCATGAATTTAGTGCTTGAAGGCCGCAGTCGGATAATTAAGTTTCCCGCTTTCCTTTAAAGAAATTGAATTGTGAAAGCTACTTTTTTGTTCGTTTAGGTGTACTTGTGTCCATTGTGGAGGATTAGAACTCTAGGATCGCAGGGACGGGAGATATTCACAAATTTATAAATAATAAACGATAAATCGTTAAAATAAGGAGTTAATTACAATTAAGAATTTAATCAAAATTTTAAACTAATAGAATTGTCACTTGTTATTGTCACTGTAATTAATGTTAATTATTGGGGAATTGAGGAAACTTAATGAAAATTATTTTATTATTAATTTAAATAAATAATATGAAAAATTGTTCTATTCAGATAGTGCGAATTGAAGAAAAGAGCGCGATAAGGACGTGAGGAATAATACGGAAGATAATCAACACAGGTTTCAACTGTAGCTCGTAATTGAAATCTAATTCAAGTAAATTGATTAAGTTTTTGAGATTATGCGATCAATGCTGAGCGGACTCCCTTTTTTCAAAAATAAAATAAAGAGGGGTTGCAAAAGAAGTTTACTTACCCAGGGCGTCACTGCGAGTAGGCGACGGGGTTAGGACGGAGTTCGTGTAAGAGTCCACCAGCTCCTCCCGATCGTAAAGCCAGTTGGGCCGGATAATGGGGGGAAGAACGATTTTACCGTTTGTACTAATTTGAACGAAACGTGAGAGGAACGAGGCAAAGGATTACAATATGCAGACTGAAAGGGTGTAGAAAAGGCATCTGAAAAGGACATTACCACGCAGTCTGTGGATTATAAAAGAAAATGTTTCCTGGCCTAAACACTGTTCTTGGTGTCACTCCATACCCTTTGAACCAAAACCAATTGTTCTACCTCGATGTGGCTGCATTGCTGCTGCTTCTGCCGCTTTCCACTGAAAATGCACAATGAAATCACAGAATAACTGACTATTCATACGGCTGCCACCAGTGTACACCATCATTGTCTCCTTCTGCTGGACTCGTAAAATCTGTGTGGAGTGTGTGAAAGTGAGAGAGATAAACGAGAAAGAGAAATGATAAAGAGATGTGAGAGAAATCAATGTTCGAAAAAGTGGATAATACCGTCCATCCCAAACACCAATCGCTTGCATTAACTATTTTCCATCGGTTTGTAATCTAAGTCAATTATGTTTCTTATTATTTTCAATTTTACGAACTTGAAGAATTCATCCTCAAGTTGAAGCATAGAATGCAGCACAGTTAAGTCTTGGACTTGCCCTGGCGCGTGGCGCGTGAACGAGGGCTTTGAGTGTAGCAGGGGTTTCAACAGATGGCACCGTTGCTGGGAGCAAGTTGGAGTCCTTCCGCTTTAAATCTATCAGATATTAAATGCCTTGTAAATCCTTGGATTTCCTCGATTGATCTTCAAGCTTACCCGTGAAGAATTTCACTGCTTAGAGTTAAACTCTTCAAACGCGATGACTATCCAATTTAACTTTCAGTCGGGAAGAGCCCTTTTATCATCGTGTAATTAAAATGTACCAATTTTTGTAAAATCTATGTACACAAATTATGCTTTAATTAACATTAACGTTATATTATCCTTCAATTTGTCTCCACATTTTTTTCCAGTTTTTTAAGTGAAATAATTCATGCCATAGAGGTGGGTTTAAACGTCAGGCTCTCGTTTGACGAGGGGTCAAACCACTTTACAATATTTTTCTCCTATTATTTTAAATTTCCATTTCAAGCGATTAGCATGGAGTCGAACCCAAAACCACGAGCGTAGCAAATACGAGTAGTAAGTAGAAAACATTGACAAAGGGAAGCTCTGTGCGCTATAACATACTTTGACATATTCAATTATAATTTAACATGAGTTTATGACACAAATATTGTCGTTTGTGGGGAAAAAAGTTATTATTAAAAACCAACATACTGAGGAATGCACACAGAATGCAACACCATTATGACTAAATAAATATATAAGTAAAATTTAGCAAAATAAATATAGCACAACATAAAATATATGAAACCATGATGGATTATAGTTTTGGACCAGGGTTATAGGTTTGGAACTAATATCCTCAACTAATATTTTGTGAAGCATCAAGGGTATGCGATTTGGTTGGATGCTGTTAGTTTAGAGGATATTAAACTTCAACTTCCATCAAAAGCAGAAGCGCTTTATTCGCTCAAATTCCTTATTCAACTTGCCTGCTATGGCACTTTCTTTTTACTATCTTTTTCCATTACCCCCTTCTTTTATTTCACCTTCTTTTTCTTCTTCTTTCTATTTTATACGTGTGCTGTGAGCGTATGTGCAACACCCACGTCCACACGTAGGCGCATAAGGGGGGACGGCCTCACTATTTCCCTCCAGATCTTACACTCTTCTTTAGCTCCGACGGTTTGTAGTTTTCACATAATTGGCCTCGTCCCCCACCCTCTCTCAATTATTTTCTTTCATCTCTTTTCCCTCCTCTTCTTTCTTCTTCTTTTTCCTCATTTTGGAATTTTATTTCTTTTCGTTGTTTTGTATTGGGCTTGGCGAATCTGTGTCAGAGTGGTTGGAGATTCTCCAAGCTATCTTTCTCAGGACGGGATACGTTGGACTAATTCATATCCCTCACTACTAACCCTCTCTTCATGTAGTTGGGGTGTTCGGATCCTTGGCGACGTGTGTCACCTCACTACCGACTCCCTCTTCTTGTAGCGGAAGGACGTTAGGATGCTCGGTGACCCAGTGCTG
Organism: Cimex lectularius; assembly: GCF_000648675.2. Classification (NCBI taxonomy): domain Eukaryota; kingdom Metazoa; phylum Arthropoda; class Insecta; order Hemiptera; family Cimicidae; genus Cimex; species Cimex lectularius. The sequence goes on along the minus strand of NW_019392675.1, from coordinate 2,346,656 downwards.
CCCCTCACACGTGGCGAAGTGCCCTAATCCAATTTTTACAATAAAATCATCATGCACACCAATAAAATGTACTAACCTAGGTACTCTTTATTCCGCCACAGGTCCGACTCCCTTAGACGAAACCATTCCCGCAAATAAACACATTCACACCAAAGTAAGAGAAAAAAGAACCACGTGTGAAGAGAGCTAGATTTGATTGTATATATTTATCTTCCTCTGATACGCAACGAGGTTTTCAGTATTGTCGCTGTTGTGTTTTCATACTCTAATCATCTCTGCTGGAAGGCCACACCTATCACGGTATGGCGCTAGACTGATGCATTTTTCTATCAGGTGTCATCCTAGCGCCACCTCCGGGGTCTCTTTCCGATAAGAAGGTGTCCGTGAGTTAACCTGGTGTGGCCTATTTTCAGTCTTTTAGGATGATGGCTTTTCTTTTATCCAAGTTCTCCGAGACCCAAGGATTAACATTCGGCTTAATCGGTTTCAGCTTTTCGGTCATCCCAGTCCAGCGAGTTTGCCAGTTATCCCAGCTTGTTCTTCTTAAACAGTTTTTGACATCCGCTGGACTGATTGGGATATCCGGGTCACTAGGCTTTCCGCCGCTTCCTCAGCCGCCTTGTCGTCCTCCTCATTTCCTTTGAGGACGATTCCTGCCGTTCCTTTAAGCGTAAGAAGAGGGGCAGTATGTTCCCTCCTCAGACTGCAGAAGTTTTTGCACTTCTTTTGTTTTAGTCCTCGAAAATTAGAATCCGATGCCCTCAGCCTCTCTGACCACCAATTCGATCCCTTCTTGTACTTTTCGAGTTATTTCATTGATATCGTCTCCACTGCAAATGATTATCAAATCGTCGACGTACAAAACCTTTAGCAGCGGAGCTTCCAATTTATCAGCTATATTGTTTACTGCGATCTCGAATAACGTTACAGAAAGTACCGATCCTTGGGGGATTCCATTGTCCTGCCGACGGTCATCCGATGTCATTGCTCGAATTTTAACCTTAAATCGTCGGCTTTCCAAAAAAGTATTTATTAATTTAAGGATTTTCCCCCGTAGCCCCCAGTCATGACATTTTTTCACAATCCCATATCGCCTGGTTGTATCGTAGGCCGGTGGTCATCCACACCGTCCGCGTGATGCGTTGGACAGGAGGATGGGGTCGTGCGGTGACGTGCAACTTATAACCTATCCCGCCCCCGCAGGCTTTTGCCTTCTCGTGGCGCCACTGTTAAGGTCTCTTAGGAGACTGAACAAAAAGAGACCTGCAAATCTCACGTATCGATGGATGGGGTGTAGCAAATACGCGGCTGTTGGGTCACTCGTGCCTTGGAGGGTCTCGTAAGAGATGCCGAAGAGGTTCGGGTGGTCCCGGCAGTCGTTTGTGAAACTGGCTTGTGTGATGGGCGTCTGCTCCTTGGAGGATCTTATTGGAGATGCCGCAGAAGAAGAGTTGCTCTTGCGACCGGCTGAGATAGAGTTGGCGGACGGCGGCGGGAAGGACTTCGAAGTTTGGACAGGGGCCCAAGACAGGTGTCCCCGGGGTCTGAGCCCGAACGTTTGACCGCGGTCGATCTAGCATCGGGGGAGAAGTGGTGAACCTCCCCCTTCCCGTCATTGACGGAAGAATCTCAGAGGTGAACTGAAAGGGAATAAGCCGGCGGGGAGTTGCTCTTTGGAGATCTCGGTAGGATACCGCAGAAAAGGTGTAGGTGCTCGGAAGCGGGCGATAGGGGACTGAGTGTGGGGTCGCTCCCTGGAGGATCTCGTTCGGAATTCCGCAGAGGGAAGATGCTCTCTTGTAGTCGACTATATAAAAGACTGTTGTCTTTGAGAGTAAGGGTCCTCTCTTTTGTGATGTGTGCGATTTAAAGGCTTCAACTCGCTAAGTAATAGCTCTCGGTTTGGGTCCCGAGAGTAAGTCGACTAGAAAATCTTGTGGATTTCGACGCGATGCCGCAGAAGGGGAGATGATTTTCTTCACCTGGCCTTTATTACCAAGAGAAGTCGAGCGTGTGTAAGGGACCTCGGTCCATCCATTCATCTCTGAAATCTTCGCTGCTGGCCTGGCCACGGAGAAAAATAAAACTAAATGGAAACCGCAAAGTATATAAAACCAAATGGAAACCGCAAGGTAAAACCAAATGGAAACCGCAAAGTAAAGAAAACTAATTGGAAACCGCAAAGGAAACAAAATGGAAACCGTAAAAACGAATTCCAAATGGAAACCGCAAAGACAAAAGATTGGTATTGTACCGATCACATTTCTCCAAAGTGGCCTGAGCAAAATGGCGGAGTAATGTCTCTTGGCTCTGGGGGCGGCGGTTGGCTCTATATATTAGGGTCCCCGTCGCTCACCAAAGGGGAACCAACGAGGTGAATGAACTGATTAACTAACCTCATAGTCACCAATGTCACCGAACTCGTGTGGGAGAAGACTCTAACAGGTACCGGAGTGGGTGTAGGAACAACGCTTAAGTAGTAACAGGCACCTGCGGGAGCCTGTGAGAGCTTGACTGGGCTTCCGAACCCACGAAGGGCTATTGCGAAGAAAGGGAGCCTATGACGGCGGGTGGTTTCAGCGGGTGCCCCGCACCCAGTTGGCTATCTGACCGCTCTGGGTCTCAAGAGAGGCAGCGGAAGGTGTAGCCCATGTTATCTGGGCTCGACTGTTCCCGTTTCTGACGCTGGGGGAGCCTGACCACCTCCCCCTTGCCGACATGTGCGATTCGGGGTTCGAATCGCTGAGGAAGAGTCTGTCAAGCCCAGGTGTGAGCGACATTCGACCTTCGGGGAGTAGCAGGGAACCTGAACGGAAACTGCGAAAGCCTGAGGAACCGGTCGCCCACTACGAGCGCACTGATTGTGAGGAGTGAGTGTTTGTGATTGAGGATCCCAATCCGACCCGCGGAATTTATTTTCCGCGGACGCGGATTCAACCCCCGAGGCGACTGGCTGGGATACGGTCGACTAGTTCGGCTTTTGAACGGCCATATCGCCTCACCCACCCTGGGAGTCATGGCCCATTCTATGTGGAACCACGGCGACGACGGGTGGTATAGTGCGGTTGAGACTCGAGACCCCGAAACGGCTCACCTCGTATTCTCCTCCGCGGCCCTGTTTCTCAATCCGAATTCCTTCATTCTATCCTGTGATCCCTCCTAACCCTTGGTTACAAGGGGGGTATCCAGGCACAAAATAATGGTGTAGCCTTGAGGGCGTGGCAACCTCTCTAAAGCACAAGCTGTCTTATGTCGGCCTCAGGGTCGGCAGGGACGTCGGGTGCCTTAGCAGAGTCACACGAGGGCCAGTGCACCAGATCCTGCCTGCAAAGACGGGGGAGGGTTGTATGGCCATCTGTACCACGGGGTGACAGAAATGTTCCAGAATCCGGCCCTCTGTCACATTGGGAACGGATTCGTGGTGGCTTGTGGTGACGCCCCTGGCGGGAACTTAGAGAGAGGCTGTCTTCTACCTGGGACCTTTCGTGAAGCTTGCGCATGGCCAATGTATTAAACCTGGTCCTCACGGGAGACGTTGCGACCGGACGACAGCATGTAAGCGTTGAGGACGTCATGATCATGCTACAGTCCCTGGGTGCGTGAGTAAGCGACTGGAAAAGGGTAGTGGTATCGGCGGTTTCCGACGAGCATGCTTTGCATTGTTGTGCGTATGACCGGCGTGGTACCCTCGGGGAAGCGAAGGATCGGACCACCTAGGCCAGGCCTATGGCGTCCCTCGATTACGTGCAGCAGGTGTAGGCTGAGCTTGACAAGAGACCTTTGTCCGTAGGCGGTACTCATCTAGGGGGTGGGTAGTAATCTCACTTTTTAATCCGAAACCGCTGTCGGGGCGTTCCCGAAAGTTTCGACGCTGGAGGAGCCTCTACACTCAGAGAGATAGAGTCGCCTTCTCTATCTAGGGAGTACGCGAGGGGGGGGACGGGCTGATGTATTTCGGCCCGTTAGCCCCTCGCGTGCGGCGTACGACCCGACGCACAATGCGGGCCCGACCATTCGGAGTGGACAAGCGGAGAGCGTGGCTACTGACCCTTAGGGGCCGGGACACCACTACACCAATGCTGCGGCGGTAACACTTTTCTGTCGTATGCGGAGGTGCGTCAGCTCTCATCTTGAGAATCAAAGCGTCCGATAAGGCCGAATAGGCCAGTTGCGGACGTTAACGTCTTGTTGACAATGAGTAAATCGGGAACGCATGTATCGTAGGCCTTCTCAAAGAACGAAGAAGACCGCGACACAATGTTGTCTTCTAAGGAATGCATCCTGAATCGCGCTCTCGAGAAGGCCGGCCTGGTCGACGGCTGAGTGGCCTCTCCTGAACCCCTGGTATAAACTAAATAATCCTTTTGTTTCCAGGTACCACACCAGCCGTCTGTTTATTATACTTTCCAATATTTTTCCCGCATATCGTCAGCGATATGGGTCTATAGCTGCTGGGGGTGGTTGGATCTTTTCCTACTTTTAGGATCGGTACCACAATGGCCTCTTTCCAGCTATCCGGGTATGCACCCGCTCCCCATACCTCGTTGTAAAATTATAATAGTTTCATTTTAGCGGGAGCGGGTAGACTCCTTATAAATGCATTTGAAATGTTGTCACAACCCGGACTTGTATCTTTAGTATTTTTTAATGTTGTTTCTAATTCGGCCATTGTCAGGTCTAAGTTGACCTGTTCCGTAACGCTTCCTTCAAGGTCCAATTCATTTCCCATCTCCAGCCGTTCTTTAAATTGAATATGACCGATCGCTCGAGACATTTGCATAGTGGTCTGCGAGCGCATCGGCCACCTCTTTGACATCAGTTACCATTGAGTCATTGATTTTAAGGATCGGAACCATAGGTGGCCTGTATTTCCCGGCGATGGTGTTAATCCTTCTGCAGACCTCCCTCGTGTTCATGTCGCTTGTTAATTCTTTTACATAATTCTGTAGGGAGGCCTGTTTGGCCGCGTTGATAATCCTTCTTTCTTTTGCATTAAATCGTCTAAAGGCCCGCTTCTTTTCTTTATTGGCCGCCTCGCACTCCTTATACCACAAGGGGACCTGTCTGCGTTGTCTAGGTCCCTCGGTTGTAGGTACTGATGTTGCTGCGGCGGCCTTAATCGTTTGTAATTTCATTAACCTCAGTGTCTCTCGTTAAATCTGGGAGAGACACTGACGTTACATAAGCGGGCCAATCCGCTTTCTTCAGGTTATATCTAGGACTTGCCACGTATGGTTCCAAACGAATGGAGCTGGTTATAGCGATGGGGAAATGATCACTGAAATATAATTCGTCCAACGTATCCCATGTCACATCCGGAACTAGTGTCGGAGAGGCAAATGTCAGATCGATAGCGCTGTATTTTCCATTATATGTATTAATATGTGTCTGATTCCCCGTATTCAGTAATATTAAATGTGTATCATCAAGCATTTCTTCTATTTTTCTTCCTATACTATCAGTTGACTCTGAACCACACCACACGTTGTGTCCGTTGAAATCTCCCATAAGAGAACGGGGTGGGGTAATCCAGTAATTATTTCTTTTACTTCTTCATGATTCCAATTTCTATCTGGTAAATAAATTGAACATAGTGTTATTTCCTGGGGTATTTTTATTCTGGCTACTACGATCTGAACGTTATTGTTTTCTAAATCTATGTATATTTCTTCTGGCTGTTTTTCGTTTTTTACATAATTAGACAGTCCCCCGTGTGCTCTTCCTCCATGTGCTATTGGTACTCCCCGGGTGTAGGTACGATATCCTCTCAAAGAGAATTGTTTCCCGGGGCGTAAATGACTTTCTTGGAGGGAAATGACTATAGGCGTAAGCTGCGCGATAATCCTTCGTAATCCTTCTATATGTGTTTTAATGCCTTTCAAGTTCCATTGGTTGATTATCCCGTTCATTATTATTTATGTGTGGCCTCCCTATTATTACATTCTTTCTTCGTTGCTGGATCTGGCTTCCGGGGTTCCCTTCGGCCAGCCCGGTTTTTGTTTTTCTTCTTTTTTCCGGGAACTGGCTTAAAGCCTTCGTTCCCGGTTGAGTCAGTTGATGTTTGACTCATGGACTCCATCTCCCAGCTATGCCCACTGGATGTCCATTTGAGTTGTAGACGTCCATGATCCATTAGAGAGTAAGAGCTAAAAAAAAATTATAATAAGTCTACCGAAGTATCGAGGCCCGACAAGATAGAGAGACCTCAAGAGAAAATCTTACGGCTTAATAAATGTTGTAAAACTCATAACTGGCCCAACCTTTCTGAAGGGAAATATGTCTCAAATATTAACTCTATATCTATGATAGTCTTTTATACTAAGGAATAATACCAAAAAATGATACAATAAAGATCTAGGTTATATAAAGATATGTATTAGTCTCTTGGTGAAGCTGAAAACATGTTTGCTGGACATGCCGTATAGAAATATTGCGTCATTGTTTCAAATCTGGACATTCTAGGTTCAGTATGATGGAACCCTTATGCCTACCACGATAGTTACAAAAAAAAACTAGTATATTTGACTAAATATTTACATATATACAGATTGAAATCTGACTCTTTTTTCATTTGTGTTAGAAGTGCGAAAGACTTCAGGCTTTATAACTTCTACAACCTTAACAATTTAATCATTTTGTCTTGTTTACCCTGAAAGCGTGTACTGGGACCAGTCCTTTATTTAACTTGCAAGATTACCCGAGTGGGGATACGGTTAAAATCGCCCACTTTGCTTACTACATGGCATGTAACACTGTGAATAAGGTTTACACTATTTACAACTATTTGTATAATGTATAATGTATGTACATTTGTAAAATGTATCGTCTTGTACACCCAATGTATGAACATTGGAACAACAATTTCTCTCTGTATTAAAAGCCGCTGCTTCAGAGTTAGTTGCGACAACGAGTATTGAGATATCAAACATGCCGACGTCCCACAAGGGAGCATTCTATGTCCCATCATGAATATCATGTATACTGCTGACTTTTTATACAACTGAACATCATAGGATTGAGATGAGATAGGAATTTGTCTTCTAGCTCGATTTCTATCCAAGCAACCTACAACATCCAACAACTTATTAGAAAGGAGCTTATCAAAGTATCGTGCAAAATGTAGGGTACAAAAAGTACGAAGTGCTCATTTACATTGAAAAACCTGATGACCGATACTTCACAGTGACTTACTCTCACATTAGACCAATCAAAGCCGCGTCAACAAGGAACATTCTGGGTCCTATCCAGTATACCATTTATACTGGTTATTTTCCTACCCAATCGATATGGCAGATGAACTTGGGTATATGAAGCATGTCTACATTCTCCAGGTGGTGAATTATTTTTTGTTATTATTTGTAAAAATAAAATAAAACGAAGACATTAAACTATGTATCTCTCTTTGTTTGTAAAGCCTCCTCACTTCGGCAAAGTGGTGATACGACGAGGAGGAGATTTGAAATAATTTTCATACAACAATTTTGCGGGTTTTTTACGACCTCGCCAGGGACCGTCCAATCGCTCAAGTTTACGAGTGTTTAACCACCACGTCAGTGACCATACATTCATACTTTCATACCGTTATATTGAAAATTACTTCAAACCCACAAAAATTTTCGATATCTATATATAATTATGTACGAAACAATATATACGAAACAAAACAAAAATCTCTATGTTATAGATGTACATGTTTTTTTATAGCTATAATGTTTAGACATTTACAAGTATTATTCAATTTTACGAATTTTGCAATACCCATAAGGTAAAGAATCGAAATCCTCCGTTCTCACTCTCTTCATAAAATTGATTTTATATGTCTTTCTCTCTTCAACAGTAAGAATGCTTCGAATATTAGACAATTCCAAAATTTTACCATCTGACTCGTGATTTTTTATGACCATATCTTTAATTGCTGCAAAGTTCACCTGCTGCGAATTTTGAAAGTTTAAATTGATCCCTTTGACTTTACATGCCGTAAATAATTCAGCATTTTTTGTACTTTTAACCCTATAAGCTTAATTTTTATTGATACAAATTCCGTTATATAACTTCCATTACTGTATTCTAGAAGTTCATCTGCCAGATCGTCTAAATAGTTACCCAAAGGAGGGCTATATTTGTCATTAGGTCTTTGTACGTATATTATAGAATCCGTGTCGTAATATAACACCCTCTCGCCTAGTTGGTTAAGATATTTATAGAGAACAAGCCGGGCCTGAGTCGTTGTATAGACAGCTATAGCTACGTTAACATTCGGTGATAGCTTTACTGCTTCCTGTTCATACTCACAATTAACAAAAATTACTTCTTCATTCACCTCTTGAACGTAATTACCAACGATATTAGGGTTCGCAAGCAAATCAAACAATTCCGACGGTTCCTCGATTGCTTGTGCTAGGTTTTCTCTCTGGCCAAATTTACCCCAAAACGAATTTAACATCAACTTAGCTAACGATCTAAGCCCTGGATTTTTATTTATTTTTCCCTTGTCCATCATTATACCCTCTTTGTTTAATATGAATTAATGTGCCTTTCTTTACTTAAATCATCATCTGATACATCGGCAGGATATCCTGATGCTTGTTGTTTCTTCTGAAGAAATTTATTAACAAATTTTGAAAAAAGGCCATCTTTCTTATCTTTATCATATTGTAACGTTTTGCATCTCCAAATTTCATATTTTTTTAAAATTATGAATAATTAAAATTTCATAATTTTTTATAATCTTGTATCCGAATTTTACAGCCTCTTTTAATTCATCTGATACCCATGTACGATACAAACATCGTTGTTCGTCCGTATGAGTGCAATAATTCGTTGTCAGTTCTTCTGCACACTTATTACATAATATAAACATAAGCTGTCCGTGTTTTTTGGTAGGAATTACAGGGTGGTGTAAATCTCTTGGAAGGTGAACTATGCATTTAACAAACCCATCTATACAATTTAAATCGTAATCATTTCCGGTTGTACGACGACACTCGTTTTCTCCAACAAATACTTCAGGTTGCCCAATTGGATATTTTCCATATTTACATATGTACGGATAGAGGGAAGAGACGTCGACGTAACTAATCTTTTCACCTGGTAAGGCTTTGTAATACAATTTGGTGTTCCCTGTTCTACCACCGTAAAATGCATCTCTGGGGTTCAAGGGTTCAAAATCAAAAAAGAATCATTTTGAAAAAATTTGGAACATTCTTCATCAGTTTTTACTATTTTATTGAATTCGCATTCCCAAACATGCACTAAATTGTAGCCTCTCTTCCTCAATAATGTTTCCCTATTGATTGTATCTTCATATCTGCTGTTCATTGTGTCATTAGACGTACGATAAAAATTTTGATCTCTCTTTGTAGGGGTAGCAAGTGTGATGACCATGGAAAAAACACCCGTAAAATTCAAAAATGGTGAGTTTTGGCTAATAGTTTTTTTGATCAGTGGTAATTTTAGTCTATAAACGGCACCCTAATACAAGTGTTCTGTAGAATTAAAATTTTTTCTTTATATAATAAGTTGCATAAATTTTTAACGTACAATTGATGAACGCTATATAAATAAAGATCTTCAAACAATAATACTGACGGAAGTTTAAAACTTCTTTTGAATAACATTTTTATACATCTTTCTGTATTAAATATACAGGTTCAGCTATATATCTGTGTTCCTCCCCATGCAGTTATTCCAAACTGCATTACAGATTGGAATAATGGTTTGTTGACCAATTGTTTTATTTTGTCAGACAAACATTTTATGCTGTGAATTATATACATGCATTTGCGTAACTTATTACGTTCTTCCCTATCTATTGATTCCGTTCTGTCCAATTTGATTTTTGTATTCCGGATTTTGTAAATAACGTTAAGTATGTCAATCGAACGCTTGTTTTTATATCCCCCTCCATCACCTAATTAGGAGAGAACTGGCTAATTTATAACTTTAATATACTATGTAGTATAAGTATCTAATTTTATATACTTCAATGAGAGGGTTCCACCCTGGATTTTGTTCTGTGAAAGGGGTCCGCTGGTTAAAAGATTTGGGAAGGCCTGCTTAAGACCAAACCTATACAGATCTGTGGACACCATCCACAATCAGGGGGTTCAAAGACGAACCCCGCTTCCAAGTAGTGAACCCCGGGAAACGTTCGTCGCTGTCCTGACGGGGGGATTCATATTGATCCTCCACGGCATGGTACGGTGCGAAAAGGCTAAAGGGGCTCTGGTGTCCTATCCCTAAGTTAGGTACTTCGCTTTCCCAAACACTCCTCACTATACAAAATCCTACCACCTACCCCTCTCCCTCCATCCTATCACCCCCTAAAAAGAGTCTTGGGCTTGACAGAAAACAGCATTCGCCCCAATCAAATGTGTCATTCGTTCCGTGCCGAGTGATTTACTGGCAGCCGGGGTTAATGCGGCTGTCTTGAACGGAGCCTCTCTGACACCGGGCGACATCAGAGAGTAATTAGCCTTACTCCATCATATGAGGGCTCTGATGGAGTGGACCTTCTAGTTCCCTACCTACTCGTGGGAATCAAATGAGTTCAGTAAACAAAAAACTAAACCTGGAGCATGATCTCACTGCTCCAAATACATCAAGTAATCTGGAGAGTAACCCCCAAATGGACATTCAATCTTGGGAAACAAAGGAGAGATCACCTCTCCCTCCTAAAGACAAACACCAGACACTACGTGGGAAATTTAACTCTACACAAACGAAGGGTTCAACACCTTCAGGTAGCGACACTAGGAAATATAGACCCCTCTTGGGAAACCAAAAGAGAAAAAAAAGTCTCCGCCGAATTGCCGAAGTTAGGAGAACCAGGTGGGAAAGACGACCCTCTCAGGAAAGGTCTTAGCGGTGCTATGACAAAATAGTACCCGAGAGCAATAAAATCGGGGAAAACACCCGAAGAAGCAAGGAGATTGGCCGACGAAAGGAAGGCTAAAATACAAAAAGAGAAACTGGAGGTACAATCATCCAGTAAGAGGGCAAGAGAGCAATCTCTTACCCCTAAGGAACTGAGAAGAGACAAGAAAGCAAAGCCATCCACTCTTCAGGCGCAGTTTAAAGCCAGGGAGGCTGCTCCAAGCATAAGTTACGCTGGAGCAGCAAAGATCATAAGAGCGGCTTTGCTACCGGAGGAATACCCTCTGGTAACTCTAACAACGGAAGAGCTGACCCATCTGGAGGAGACCCTCATTGAAGAAATTTGAAAAGAATGGGAAGCCAAAATACAGTTCGAAGGCATACACTTCAGGCCAGGTATGATGGTCTTAGACTGTCAAGATGGCAAAACTGTTCAATGGCTGCAGGAAATAGCTCCCAAACTGGAGCTAAATAAACAAAAGAAACTAACAGTGAGGGTCGGGGAGGATGTTCCCAAACTTCACTCGATAGTAGTGTTCTTCCCTAGGACAAAACTAGGAGAAGAACAAAGAACCTTAGCACTGGTTGTTATGCCCCCCCCCTTACCAGTTAGGATATTAGGAAATAATTCAAAAGTCCATAACATACGCTTAAGTTTTAATATTAAAGTTCTACGCTAATTTCCGTTACAGCTAAACAGTTACTATACGGAACATTCCCAAATTCCTTACGCTAAATTTAGGGGAACCGTCGAGCCAGATTACTTCAAGATTGAATAAAATGAGCTCTTATCTAGGGCCAGCACAGAGAGCATGGTCATCCACTATCTTCAATCGGTTTCCCTTTTTCCACTGGTCTTGCTTCGCACTCGGTCAGTTTTCCACTGAACTCTCTCTCTCTATCTTGGCCCTGAGCAGGCCAGACGCACAGTCATCACTTCCATTGTTTCCCCGGCTCGACGTTTCCCTTTTAATTATTCAACTAACTAGTAACTACATATTTAATACTACTTATTTCACTGCACTACACTGGTCTAAGCGCAGAACGATGGGATCTGCGCTGAGGAATGGAAAGTTCACTCAGTGAAAGCGGAGGGGCCTGGGATTGTCATGATCCTGGGCATCGACGACATTTCAGCAGAAACGATAATCTCAAGAGGACATACCCTCAATTTTCGTTCTGGAAGGATCCCTGTTAGGGGCCTGAAAAAGGGAGGGTGGAGGAGGCTACAAAACGAGAGAAATCTCACACCTCCACCACAATCACCCCCCCCCATCCATTCAAACGGAGTAGGCCCCTACAGCGACGCCTCCACCCACGGAGATCACCTCCGAAAATATTGCTGAGATGGAGGTTGACCAGGTCATCCTGTAGACCCGGACTCCTCCTCCTCTACGGACGGAGCTAAGAGTGCTCACTGAGGAGGAGCTATTGGGAGAGGAGACACCTCCTCCTCCCCCAAAAGAATAACCATACATGGAGGAAATGAAAATGGCCCAGGTGAACATCCACCACGCTAAAGCTGCCTCGGCAGTAATAGCTAGGATGTTCACTGCACAACATTTATGGGCAGTTCTCATCCAGGAACCCTGGCAGTGGAAAGGACAAATTAGAGGTTTGTACTGTAAAGCCGGTAAGTCTGTATGGGATTCCAGACAGGAAAATCCCCGTGCATGTATACTGACTAGGAAAAACACTAATTATCTGTCTTTCAGAATTCATGAATGAAATTTAGTTCCCATCAAGGCAGAAATACCAATCGATGGGAAGAGACAAGAAGCAGTAGTAGCATCGGAATATTTCTCAGGAGAAGAGGAACACCCTCCCCCTGATGAGCTACGAAGGCTAGCCAGCTACTGCAGCAAGAAGAATATCCCCTTGCTGGTGGGATGTGATGCCACGCACATCATCAAATTTGGGGAAGCACCAACAACAACAACAGAGGTGAGGCACTCATAGAATTTTTGGTGAAGGAAAAATTAGATATACTTAATCAACCCCTACCTTTGTCACCAAAGTGAGACAAGAAGTACTGGACATTACCACTTGCAGCCAAGCCCTACATAAAGTGATAAAAAATTGGAGGGTTTCAGGTGAAGAGTCGATGTCGGACCACAGAATAATAAGGTTCGACATCGAATCAGTAGGACAGACCCTACACCGTTCAGAAACCCCCGAAACACAAATTGGGCAAGATTCACTGAGATGGGAACACACAGTTTAAACCATGCAACAGTGAAAAGAGTACCGAAGACCTGCAATGAATTGGAACTTGCAGTTAGGGAACTTACAGGAAATATAATTGATGCATATGAAACAAGCTGCCCTGTAAAGGTCCCAAAAAGTAGACAAGAACCACCTTGGTGGAATGCAGAACTGGGCAAATTAAGAAAAGAAACCAGGAAAGCGTTTAACAAGTCTAAACTAGGAAGTAACTGGGGAGAATATAAAAGGTTACTTACTTCATATAACCATGCCATCCGCAAGGCGAAAAGAGAGAATTTTCGCCAATTCTGCTGAGAAATCTCCACAGTATCCTCAGCAGCTGGGTTACATACCACAGACATGGCGTAGGGCAAGGGTGGTTTTTATACGAAAAGTGGGGAAAAAGACCCCACATCACCCAAATCCTACAGACCAATCAGCTTAACACCCTTTCTATTAAAGACCCTTGAAAAGCTGATAGACAACTATATAAGAACGACACCATTGGTAAACAAGCCTCTCCATTACTGTCAGCATGCATACAGAGCAGGAAGATCAACAGANCAGTTAGAGAACTTACAGGAAATATAATTGATGCATATGAAACAAGCTGCCCTGTAAAGGTCCCAAAAAGTAGACAAGAACCACCTTGGTGGAATGCAGAACTGGGCAAATTAAGAAAAGAAACCAGGAAAGCGTTTAACAAGTCTAAACTAGGGAGTAACTGGGGAGAATATAAAAGGTTACTTACTTCATATAACCATGCCATCCGCAAGGCGAAAAGAGAGAATTTTCGCCAATTCTGCTGAGAAATCTCCACAGTATCCTCAGCAGCTGGGTTACATACCACAGACATGGCGTAGGGCAAGGGTGGTTTTTATACGAAAAGTGGGGAAAAAGACCCCACATCACCCAAATCCTACAGACCAATCAGCTTAACACCCTTTCTATTAAAGACCCTTGAAAAGCTGATAGACAACTATATAAGAACGACACCATTGGTAAACAAGCCTCTCCATTACTGTCAGCATGCATACAGAGCAGGAAGATCAACAGATACTGCACTGTACCAACTAACCAGTGACCTAAAGGAAACACTGGAAACCAAGGAAATAGCAATCTGCACGTTCCTAGTATTGAGAGAGCCTTCGAGAATGCATCTCATGTATCAATGAAGGCCTCCCTGGCGAAAAAACACGTAGACCAAACCACATCTAGATGGATTGGAGAAATGCTAAGAACTAGAATACCTGAAAAAAATATAAGAACAGACACTATAGAAGTTAGCATAACCAAAGGATGTCCTCAAGGAGGAATACTATCACCTCTTCTATGGAGCCTAACAGTTAATGAACTGCTCGAGACCCTGGACTGTTCAGGAATAAAATGTCAGGGATATGCGGATGACATAGTCCTGACTGGCAGGGGAAAATTCGAGGAAACTCTCTGCGATCTAATCCAAGAGGGACTGAAAATCACAGAAGAATGGTGTAAAAGCGCAGGCTTAGGGATTAATCCAAACAATACAACTATAGTCACTTTTACACGGAAAAGGAAACTAGATCACATGAGAGAAATAACACTCAATAACACTGTGATAGAAATAAAAAATGAAGTCAAACATCGGGGCATCACACTAGATAAAACACTAACATTTAAGAAAGACATCAGCTCCATCATCACAAAGGCGCTATGAGCTTTGATGTTGTGCAGAAGAATAGCAGGAAGAAACTGGGGATGTAGGCCAGAAACCCTGTTATGGATGTACACCATAATAGTAAGACCTTTACTTACATACGGAGCTATAGCCTGGGCTGATAAAGCAGAACAAATAACCAAAAGGAAATAACTCACAAAAATACAGAGACTTGCATGCATCTGCATAACGGGAACAATGAGAACATGTCCTAAGAAGCATGGAAAATATATTAGGACCCCTACATCACATGGTAGAAAGGACAGCACAGAAAACCATAATCAACTTTATCAGAGAGAAACCTCCAACAGGAATAAAACTGAAATGGAGAGACAGAAACAAACTATGGAAAGACCATCTATCACTCATGGCTCCAAGAGACGACATGAACAGGATGTTTGAATTTAACCAAAATCTGGGTACCAAAAAGGAATGGGAAAGAAAGGGCAATAACTCCTTTTTAAAAATGGCACCATCCTCTGGTACACAGATGGATCTAGAACACAAGAAGGTACGGGGGCAGGAGTATTTGGACCCGGAACGAAATACTCAGAACCCATGGGACAACACACCAGTATCTTCCAAGCTGAGATTCACGCAATTGAAAGATGTATCGAATTCAATCTAAGTAAAGGATACAAAAACAAGAATGTAGCTATCATGTCAGATAGTCAAGCAGCCATCAAAGCACTAAACTCAAGCATCATTAGTTCAAGGATGGTGCTGAACTGCAAAAACAAATTAAACACACTAGGTATGCAGAATAAAGTCAGCCTCTGCTGGGTCCCAGGACACATGGGAGTAGAAGGCAATGAGAAAGCGGACACCCTTGCAAGGAAAGGGGCTGCCACACCGCTGATAGGACCCGAACCATTCTGTGGCATAGGAATCCACACTATTAACGAATATCTCAGACAGAAGGACAAAAAGAAAATGAAGGAACAATGGAATTCACTCTTTGGACATAGACAATCCAAGAATCTTCTAACCAATTTTGGCAAGAAAGAAATCACAGAATGTGTCAAAGGAAGCAGGAACAGACTGCGAATCCTAACAGGATTCCCAACAGGACACTGTAGATTAAATGGACACCTAAAGAAAACTGGAACAATCCAAGATGGCACATGTATTCTATTCTGCAAGGAGGCAGAAGAGACACCAACACATTTACTAACAAACTGCGGAGCTACATTTCCTCCTGCGGGATAATTTGATAACTTGATTAATAGGCCGGTTTTAGTGGTTGAAACTCTTCTAGGTCACCTGCCTACACCTATGTAGCTACATTATCCCGCAGGAGGAAATGTTTTGGGATGTATAATGTGACCTAGAAGAGCTTCAACCACTAAAACCGGCCTATTAATCAAGTTTCTTGATGAAATAGGACTCACCGATGTGCTTTAGGCAGAGCACGGGGGATGCAATAGCTCTTAAAGGGCGCAGTATACCATACCCTGAAAAAATTACATCTACATCTACATCCACAATCAGAACTGAACGCTTCCTCTTTTAAAAATTACACGACAACCTCTCGATTCTTCTTAACCCTACCGCCGAAGCCATCTCCACATTTTCCCATCACGAGAACCTACTACTTCTCATGTACAAGGCCAATGTGGCCACTGTTTTGACCGTGAAAACACAACTCTATACAAGATCTCAATAAAGATCGAAACGTTGGCACGACGAAGAAAACGTTGTTCTAAACCTACATCACACAAGACCGCATCTCACAATCTCCAAATAATCTATACTGCGATCACAATAATTTCACTGCGACCACTTTGGACATACGGAGCGGGACTGAGGGGCTATGCAAATCTTCCAATCTTTCCAATGGAAAGTCCTAAGAAAATTCGTCACAGCTTCTTATTAGATCACTACCTCACCATAGCGACCTTAACATTCCTTTTTTCTCTAAAATGATGTTACAGAAGTTACACACCAACGTACTGATCCATCTTAACCCTACTGCCCGAAAGGTCTCGAGTCGTCCTCGCCTGTTAATCTCTCGAATTAGTGCCAACGTTGGCTCGTTTCTCTTAACCAGATGCACTGCTGATTATAGCGTATCTTACGCAAAATCAATTTATGCGGAATATTTCCCCAGTGTCATAATGCATTTGTTGATTGAAAAATTGAATGCTTGTTGGCATCGTTCTGTGGGATTTGCATCGGTGTACGAAAGTTAAAAAATCTATTTGAAGAAACTCTATGTTATGGCTGATATTTTTACTTTCCTCAAACGTGTAGTGAAGTCAAGTAAAAACGCAATGATTCAACGATTATCTTTTATCTTGATATGCAATGTTATTTATATCATTTTGAAATATCCGAATCATCACGTCAAAAACATCAATAATTAACTAATAAATGACTCATATTCAGTTTTTAAAAAATTCTAAGCAAAATAGTACACAATATCCAATTCATCCATTGATAAACTTTCTAAAACGTTGTTAATTATCACAGATTTAGTTGTAGAGAATCATCAGGCTTTAGACGTTAGCCCGTTAGATGTTCGCTTGTCTCCGAGATGTACCCGTAAATAATTGACCACCGGGATTAGTAACTTTGAATCTAGGCTTACTAACATTATCTCGCGATAATCATCATGTTTCAAATATCATCATCGCCCACAAATCTACCCATAGGGTCGACTGAAATAAATCTGATTGAACTTCGAATCAATAAACAACGTCTAATGAGTATTTCACATTCTTTCCCTGGACCATCGGTGAAATTTATGCGATTCTTTTGTAATAGGTCTAGATTGGTGTAGAAATTGGCACCTCGCCTGTCCCAATCTGGTAAGATGAACATTGTAATTTGAACCATTGCGCATTCATCCCATCGACAAATAGGGGAGGAGGAAGCAGTTTACTACCTCAGATTTGCCCTCCATTTTACATCTGGTAATTTGACAAATCTCTGGATAAAGATCGTGAAAATATAATATTCAAGGATCACCTAGAGAAGATGTTTGTCTTAAATTATATTAACAAACAAATTACAATATGAATAATTATAGCTTAAGAGTTATGGAGAGTTATTTTATTGCTCTATTAATGCATTTTTTCGTTACATAGATATTTTTTTCGGCGAATAGAGTTTATCCAGTGAGTGAAAGAGAGATAGTTTGAATGTGATTGAGAGTGTCATAGTGATTGAATATGAAGAGAGGTTTTAAAAGGGCGGCCACCCTTTCTCCGTCCCGCTTTGCAGTTTACACCCTTTTCGTCCTTGGACGTGCTATGCATCCTGCGAAAGTCCAATCTTTGCTCGAACGCGATTTGTATTTGTAATCAGAAGTATTTGAAATTTCAAGGAAAAAACTCCAGCTTCCATCAAGGAATGGACGTACGTTTAATATCTCATTCGAGAAACAGTCGGCTTAATTAAAAGCAAGCAATTCCTCGTAAAAACCCATCGATTCGGAATTACAACAATATGAGACACAAACACACATACACACAGTTATGTGTTATATACACACACACACATATATATATATATANAATTGCCTTCCTGGACTAGAATAGCGGAGAAAGAATGGACCGCAGTATTCAACTCCCGTTTTGTAAAATGGACGACACACCTCCACTCTAGCCTTAGGTAAGGAACCCATTAATGGTTTTACTTTGAAGCAAATTATGCATTGAAGCGTTAATTTTCTGGCTAAGTTTCGGCCGTTCAGAGTATCTTTGTCTAATTATTCAAATCGTACCGGTCATGGGAAAAATTTACCATTTGTACCAATTTTACGACGAAAAGTCCGGACTCGGGCATCTCTTCAGGTGATATGGATTTCAACATTTGGAAATTATTTCTGTCTTTTTTACATGCTTTGATAAACCTACACATAAAGGTTATAACACGTTTTAGCTTAAGGAAACTACTAAACTTATAGAAAGCCTCTTATAAGAAGTGGCTAAACAGGAAATGGTGGTCTTTTGATNTATCTGACCGTCGAGGTAGCTGTTTCTTGTGTGTTGAGGTTCATTGGTTGATGGTTGAGTTGATATGTTGACAATTGAGATTGCTGCTTGTTTGACGGTTGAGATTACTGCATAGTTGTGTGTGGGATTGATTATCTGACCGTCGAGGTAGCTGTTTCTTGTGTGTTGAGGTTCATTGGTTGATGGTTGAGTTGATATGTTGACAATTGAGATTGCTGCTTGTTTGACGGTTGAGATTACTGCATAGTTGTGTGTGGGATTGATTATCTGACCGTCGAGGTAGCTGTTTCTTGTGTGTTGAGGTTCATTGGTTGATGGTTGAGTTGATATGTTGACAATTGAGATTGCTGCTTGTTTGACGGTTGAGATTACTGCATAGTTGTGTGTGGGATTGATTATCTGACCGTCGAGGTAGCTGTTTCTTGTGTGTTGAGGTTCATTGGTTGATGGTTGAGTTGATATGTTGACAATTGAGATTGCTGCTTGTTTGACGGTTGAGATTACTGCATAGTTGTGTGTGGGATTGATTATCTGACCGTCGAGGTAGCTGTTTCTTGTGTGTTGAGGTTCATTGGTTGATGGTTGAGTTGATATGTTGACAATTGAGATTGCTGCTTGTTTGACGGTTGAGATTACTGCATAGTTGTGTGTGGGATTGATTATCTGACCGTCGAGGTAGCTGTTTCTTGTGTGTTGAGGTTCATTGGTTGATGGTTGAGTTGATATGTTGACAATTGAGATTGCTGCTTGTTTGACGGTTGAGATTACTGCATAGTTGTGTGTGGGATTGATTATCTGACCGTCGAGGTAGCTGTTTCTTGTGTGTTGAGGTTCATTGGTTGATGGTTGAGTTGATATGTTGACAATTGAGATTGCTGCTTGTTTGACGGTTGAGATTACTGCATAGTTGTGTGTGGGATTGATTATCTGACCGTCGAGGTAGCTGTTTCTTGTGTGTTGAGGTTGATTGGTTGATGCCATGAATGTGATCTTAAACGAGTGCACGGTTGTCCAGTTCCACTTAAGAAATCGCATTCCTCTGAATTTTGTCCAAATGAACCGTTTGAAAGCAGAATATTTATTCTTTAATCCTATGTGCAGAATATTGCTTTTATGTCATTATAAATGTCAAATATAACAATGAAATCAACAAAAGCACCTGAAAGATTTTGTCTACGCTTCCAGTTCCAATTTATTGACTAAGGCTTCATACGTCCCATTACCTGTAATTTATACGGCTCTAAATTCATATGGCGGCACTGCATGTAGAACGGGAAGTGAAACGTGACTCAAAGTTTCGTTCCACATACAATTGACTGTATCAGTATTGAATATAATATACACCCTAGTTAACGGTATATCGGTGAGGTCGTCTGAAAGTTAGGACAAGCATTTTCATCAAAAAAGGTGATCCAACGTGGCCTTGTTAGGAAAGTAAAATGGATAAAATGCTAAGAAAATAAATTAAAAATATTAATAAAAGGTCGATTCATATCTACCATCACAGAGCGTGTCCACACAAAAAACATCATTACATACAAGACATATAGGAACGTTCATACTTGGCGAACGTTAGCGGAGCGTGTCAGTGCAGACACGTACCAGCACCGGGCAGCATTGTCGCCGAGAATGTTTTGCTTGTGTGTCTGCGGTTGTCTCTTCTTGTCTGTGTGGTTCAATACGGTTAGTATGAATAGACGACAGACAAGATTTGTGCAATTCCAATAGCTTAGGTGCCTACCTATAATAAATTGCATTACAATTTTAACTATAATGTCCAGTCTCGATAAACCGAACTTGCGCTAATCCGAATTCCAGCTAAAATCCGAATCGCCGATCAGTACANTAATACACGGACGTGGAAAGAATCCTGTCCATTGGTACTGTGCTCACACCAAGACGATAATTGTATGAAGTAGTCAGGTAGGAATCTCCGGTTGCCAAAAACCTTAACAAATTAATGTGTTATTTCAA
Source organism: Cimex lectularius (assembly GCF_000648675.2). Taxonomy (NCBI): domain Eukaryota; kingdom Metazoa; phylum Arthropoda; class Insecta; order Hemiptera; family Cimicidae; genus Cimex; species Cimex lectularius. The sequence continues at coordinate 2,325,947 of NW_019392675.1, read as the reverse complement.
TTTGTTAGAGAAACAGATTGCAAAAAATCATGGTCCTTATTACGCGATGCATTCCGACGTGCCATAAAAAAGCAAAAAAAAAAAAACAACTAAAAGCGGCCAAGCAAGCGGATCCACCAAAAAATGGAAGTAAGAGGATGAGATGTCCTTTCTTTTGCCATATTTTAAAGGGAGATCTACTATTTGCACTCTCCCATCGACCAATGAAGAAAAAATAAGTGATGATGAAGAAAATGTTTTCAATGAGGATACTGGAGGAATATCGGTTCCTCCTGACACTGACACCTCACAAAGATATCAATATGCAATTTCTGCTCCTATCGGGACCTTCAGGATACAACCGCAGGGCCAAAGAAAGCAAGAGTTCACCAAAGTGCGAAAAAACGATCTTTTAAAGAAACCACGTCAACCTCACTTATGAAATACGTTTTAGAAAATAAAAAGGCTAATGCAGTTCAACAATTTTTCGACAGTATTGCAACCGCAGTACAGACATTCTCTCCTCGTGATCAAGATATAGCAAAATCTAAAGTTTTTGCAGTGATATCAGAAATGGAGATAGCAATTATGAGTAGAGGTATAATAAATATAGATTCGCGTACCTCTTCTGAACAAGTAAGTTCGCGTGCCTCTTCTGAATTAGGTTCACCTCCAACCTTTACAGTTCCAGTACATACATATGGCAATGTTGAACAAGTGGACAACGTACAACTTTGCAATGTACAACAAACAAGTGGCGCACTGCAAAATTATTTTCATTCATATGACTATACACAACAGCGATTTTTCTTTTATTTCGATATTTTTCATGTTCTCATCCTAGTTGGCTTAATTCAGAATTAATAAATAATTTTATAATTCATAATAAAAATAAAATTCCTACCTCATACAAACGGCTAATTTATTTGTTGGTAATAAAGACTGCTTGAACTTAATGCTTTGTCTAGCAATTACGTGTAGTAGGTGACTGTTGCTGTGATTACCGCTTGGTATGAACGATAGTGTCTGTGCCGTGTCTGCCATGCTAAGTGCTGGACACGCTCTTGTGCTGGTTAATATGAATCGACCTTACTTCTTAGTTAAAATTATAATAAAACAAAAAAAAGTCCTTTCAGCCACACTATGATTAAAAAAATATAAATAAATAAAATAAAGCAAAATTAAATTGTAAAGTCTTTCCTGATTAATCAAGGTGATGAGTGCGTATTTGTGTGCGAGCGGGCTTGCGTAAATCTTGAAAAGACGCTGGATCTGAAGGCATCTCTGCCCGCTTTTCTATCTTTTAACATCTTTTTAAACTATATTACTAAATAATTAAAAATGATGTAAAATAATAAAACAAATTAACTTATTCAAACCCAAACAGGGACATTCGATTGTACTAAATTTTGATAGTACCGTATTTGCTATTATTTTTGATCGAAAATACCACCACAATTTCATTTTAGTCAATTTTCATCTATTTTTTTAAATTATACTCTAATACATACTTATAATTTTTTACAATTTCAGTTTTGACAGAAAAAAGTGTCTAATATTGGAAAGTCAACAATGTCGGAGGTACGTGATTAAAAATAAGGCAAATGAGCCTGGCAATAACGGCGGAGTAGAAACAGGTCGGGTAATGCACCGACATCAGCCGGTCGAACATCGCCTCCTCCTCAACGGTCCATCTTCCACTGGTCCTCGCTTGTAAAGATGGGGTTGCCCCGGGAGGCCCGTGGAAAGCCAGAGGGTTGCACTTCTAAAGAAGGACGGATCGCCCGACCTTCCTCGTAAAACACCGAGGGCAGTTGGTACAGAGGAATTTCCTCCTGACAACATAGAAGGGACCTGACACAACCGGCAACGACTCAGGTGGCAGGAGGCCGCATATAACCCGCCGAACACCTAACACAATTGAAGTGCTCATTCGTCGGATGGGACCTCTTGAAATGTTTGGTCACGCCTTCCGATGCCTCCCCTACGCTCGTTAACATCGAACCTCAAAGCGGGCCGTCTATCCGACAAGGTTAAGGCACCAGGCAAACACCTTCGTCATGTCAGGTGAGACGTCAAAACCGAGGTTTTACACAGGTGAAACGGCACTATCGCTACTCATGGCTTCTACTGATTATAACTAACCAAAATTTTTCTTTTGAGCAACACGACATTGTCAACATCACCAATACTTCCGCCAAGACGGCGACATTGCCCCGTTAGTTATGCCAAAATCACGCAATCTCCAATTCAATCAAGCCATGAATGTATTTTAAGATCGAAAAAAGAAAAACGCGGTGGCAAACCGGCGGTACCACGTGAAAGTGGGGTTGTCTTGATCGAGAGAAGCTAAGTCATCAAAGATGATATATTCATATTTCGACCCTTTCTTCATCATTGTACTCTCACTGGTGGCCATCCACCCCGATCGTGCATATGACCGGCGTTGTGCTCTTGTGAGACAGCGAAGGATCGGACCACCTGGGCATAGCCTATGCCCTATGGGGTCCCTCGAATGCGTTCGGCGCGCGGATGGGGAACGGTGAAGTGCAACTAATAGCATATCACGTTCCCGCGGACTCTTGCCTACTTGTGGCGCCACTGTTAAGGACTCTTAGGAGGCTGAACAAAAAGAGGATCGCAACCTGCTCGTATCGAAGATGGAACTAGCAAATGCGGGGCGGTCGGTTCTGGGTGTAGTGAATCCTGAAAAGGTAAAGCCTGGGGCGGCTGTCTTGAACATGGAATGAGTGGTGAAGAATGGCTTGACCGGGAGTTGCTTCCTGGAGGATCTCACTTGAATGCCGCAGAAGAAGGGTATTCTCTTGCGTCGACCATAGATGGGGCGGCGAACGGTGACGGGAGGTATCAAGGAACGATGATCGGGGCCCAAGACAGGTGTCCCCGTTGTCTGAGTTCGACTGTTTGACTGCTTTCTGTTCTGTCGCCGGGGGAGAATTGGGCACTCTCCCCCCCTTTCCTCCATGTGCGGTTCAGGGTTCGAATCGCTGAGGAAGAACCTCTCAAGCCTGGGAGAGAGCGAATAGGTTGGCGGAGAGTTGCCTTTTGGAGGTTTTTGGTGAGATACCGCAGAAGAGGGGTAATCTCTTGTGTCCAGCCTTTAAAGAATGATGTCGAGCGAGCAGGAATAATACTCAGGAATCTCTGTTCTTCCATTCTTAGAACTTCATTGCCGGTTCGGCCGCGGAGGAGAAAGAAAACAAATGGAAACCGCAAAGAAATATTTCCAGTGCGGGCCCGAGGCCTGCAAAGGGAAGACTTTTGGCTCTCCAGTGGGCGTTCTGTGGCTCTTGGGTTAGTAGTGTCTGGCCGTAATGGCTTTCCTGCGAAGCCCTGAGGGTTGTGGTCGCACACCGAGAGTCGATGATGACGGGAGAGGGTTGATACCGCTCGTCTATAAATAACTCTGATGCGGTCTAGGCTTGGTGGTGGAGGATTGTCCCTTGGCTCTGTGTGGGCGGCGGTTGGCCCTGGGAAAGTAGCGGGCACCCGTAAGGGTGACCTTGTGGAATCCCGGGGCTACGGTCGCTCACCAAATGGCAACCAACGAGGATGATTGAACTGATTAACAAATCCTCAACGTCACCGATCTCGTGTGGGAGAGACTCTATAAGCTTTAGAGTGGGTGGAAGAATTACCCTTGAGTAGTAACAGGCACCTACGGGAACCTGTGAGGCTTTTGTTGGGGTTCCGGACCCATGAGGATCATTACTGCGAACAATGAGTACCTATGACGGCGGGTGGTATCGTGAGCGGGGATCGGGGCCCAAGACAGGTGTCCCTGCGCCTTGGTTCGGCTACCTGACTGATCTGGGTTTCTTTCTGAATGAGAATTGACCACTCTCCCCCTTACCACCATGTGCGATTCAGTGTTCGAATCGCTGAGGAAGAGTCTCTCAAGCTCAGGTACGAGCGACTCTCGGCCTTCAGGGAGTAGCAGGAAACCGGAAGGGGAACTGCGAAAGCCTGAGGAACCGGTCGCCCACCACGAGAACACTATTTGTGAAGAATGGACACTTGTGATTGAGATTCCCAATCCGACCTGCGGGCCGTGAGGCCATGCAGACTCGGATTCACCCCCCCGAGACGACTGGCAGGGATAGGGCCGACTCGTTCGGCTCTTGAACGGCCATCTCGTCTCACCCACCCTAGGAGCCGTAGCCCACTCTGTGTGGAACTGCGACGACGACGGATGGTATAGTGTGGTTTGAGGCTCGAGGCCCCGAAACGGTCCACCTCGAGTTCTCATCCACGACCCTTTTCTCAATCCGGGTTCCTTCATTCTATCCTGTGACCTCTCCCAACCCTTGGTTTCAAGGGGGGTATCCGGGCACAAAATAAAGGTGTAGCCTAGAGGGCGTGGCACACTCTGTAAAGCACAAGCTGTACTCGTGTCGGCCTAGGGTCGGCATGGGCGGTGGGTGTCTTAGTAGAGGCAAACGAGGGCCAGTGCACCAGATCCTGTCTGCATACACGGGGGAGGTTTTAGCCGTCTTCTTTGGTTGCTGTGGACAGACAGTCCGAGTGACCTTCCCCTTCGACTGGGTGTCTGCTGCTATCGACCACCTCCTCGAATTTCCTTTGAAGTGCAGGTCCCTGGCAGGGTAGTCCATCTCGCTGAGCCTGATTCACGTTACCAATTACTGACTGCCACATTTGGGAATTTGACAATTGGTTCTCGTCATAGGATATATCCCATTCTAGGTTGAGGGGTGTGTTCAATTGTCTTCCCAAAAACAGTTGACTTGGAGTGTATTTGTGCGGCGACATAGTATTTACTAACAACTCATTAGCTCGCTCAATCGCCAACTTACTCACTAACCTTCTTACTGACTCATTTATTTAAAAACTTATTCATTTAATAATTCACTCGGTCGCTGGACTACTCAATCACTAACTCATTTATTTGCTAACTTATTCGTAACCTTATTCACTCATTCACTAATATATAAGTAACTTATTCATTTACTAACTCGCTCGTTCGCTCAACAGCTTACTCCTCCATTCATTTATTTGCTTATATATTTAATAATTCTTGGTTCTCTAAACCACGGCGCCGTAAAAATAGCCTATTCAGTCTTTCTGTCCTTCCCGTTTTTATAATAAGTATGTAGTAAATTTCTTGGAAAAGATCTTTAAAATGATATTTTTTAGCGTTTTTGAAAGGTTATACGTGCCAGCATAAATTGCTGTGCTATCACTTCAGGTACGCCTACGCTAAAACCGGTCGAAGGTGGTAGTTAATTAGAAAATTCGTGGTTAATATCTTATTATCAGCCCTAGTATATCAGGAGGGTGTCGTGCAGTCGCGTTCCCTTTTGTTCGCGCCTACAGGAGACGAGTGAAGTTCCAATGTAGACGGCCGGGGCGAACAAGAGGTAATCAAAGAGGCAACACTTCAAGGTGGAAAGGGATGGGGCTCAGCAATAGAGGAACAGAATTTCATAGGTTGGAGGCAAGGAAGAGAAAGGAATGACAAAAGTTCTGTGTTTTAGGAGGATAGAGGTCAGCATGGCGTCAGCGAGTATGACGGGAGTGAAGTAGGGAGGAGAATGTGAAGATGTCATCTGATAAAGGCAAGGAAGTTGCCTGTCTTGGCTAGGGCATAAGGACTTCAAGTATACCAACTATTTGCAAAGTTAATTTCTTTAAGTATGTAGGCATTTGTAAATGAAGAGTTTAGCGAGGTTAGAAAGTATGGGGATTAAGGCTGATGCTAAGATAAAAAAGAGTCTGCCTCTTTACGCCCTTACTCATCATGACTAATATTTGCCCATTATCTAAAGCTCTTTGTTAATCTGATCTCTTTCAGATCCCAAAGTTTTGTTAAGCTTGGCTTTTCCTCTTCCAGCAGTTGGAATCTTAGCCTGCATAAGCCTTCGGGCCGACAGAGGACATGTTCCGCTGTTTTTTTTTTCATTCTGGCAATATCTGCACGAGCTTGTCTCTGCTTAATAATAATCTCTAAAATATGTTTAAGAGTGTGACTCAGGAGTCTGCGATGGACCTTTAATGAATATTTCTGCATGCCTCTGTCCTGGAATTTTGGACGGAAGTTACTTGGGGAAGGGTGAATAGAAACCTTACTTGGAGATTTCACGATCGATTGTTTCCCTGATTTAGGAAATATGTAGTTCTGTAAGAAAATGTGGAATACGAAGGATAATGGAAAATGAAAAAAAAAACACCTTTATTTAATTAGATTTACAGGTATTCAATCACAAACTACCACCTTGGTATTGACATCCTTAACAACAGCTATTAAATCATGAGGCAAAAAAACTGAGAAAAAAAGCTATTACGATGAAATGGAGAGTGCTAGGGAAGGAAGATAAGGAACGAAGATTGTGAAGTTAACATAACCTGACCATCCGTCACGCTGGGTAAACGGAAAGGGCTTGGGATGAGCGGCAAATGGTCATTTATGGAGACGGTTCCACGTTGACTTGGGGTCGGCTGCAGAAGACAAGGCCTCTGGAAATTACATGATCGAGCTACATCGTCCTGACCAGTACGTATATATAGTATGTATATGTACAAATATGCGGTAGGACATAATACTAGGCAAGAAACAGAGTAGACGATGGTTCAATAATCTGCTTGCGCAGTATGCTTGTATGTAAGTGTACAATTGGTGCCAAAATTATCAAGAACGACACATGCCAGCTCTTCTAATTCGAGTAGTAAAACTATAAAAATAGCTGCTACAATAATTGAAAAATTAATAGTATTCCTGGGCGTTAAAACACTGTTGCTTTAGTTTCTGCCGTTTTTCACAAATATTCACACGAGTATGAAAATAAATATGCAAATATAAAATCTAAGAGATAAGATTTGAATGTCGCGTCGCCTCTTGACATTTATTCCAATAAAATTTCATTAAGGAATTACGCCAAGTTTATCTTTACTGGAGGCTAAACCCTTTTCGAGGACGGTTTGCGACATTTTAGAAATTTAATTAAGTTATTAAAGACTTACAAGGGAATCCTTTGATGTCGGCTCTGTGGGATACGGCGGAAATCAACTGTTATACACGGATAACGCCCGAGGCAGTAATCCAGTGACGTTTCACTAAAGGCCATAAGAAGAACCCTTGGGGAATATTGGGTACTAAAACCGAAAATTGCATATTAGCTATACACGACAGCATTGATGCTTATTGATAAAGTAGATTGATGCTCAAAAAGGTAACATAAACATTTCTTCTAAGTTCTTATTGACTCGATAATCTCTTAATTTATTAATTTCCTAATTCACCGACTTTCTTACTGACTCATTTATTCGCTAACTATTAAGTTTTACTAAATCACACTTTCGCTCAACATAATTCACTCACTTACTCACTTATTTGCTAACTTATAAGTACGAACTCACTTGGTTCGCTAAACCACACAGTCACTCATTTATTTGGTGAATTATTCATTCACTAATTCACTCGGTCGCTCATTTATTTGTCCACTTAATCATTGAAGACTCACTCGTCGCGCAACAGCTCGCTCACTCATTCACTTATTTGCTTACATATTTACTAACTATCATAGTTCGCCAAACCACTCAATCACTCATTTATTTGGTAAACTATTCATTCACTAATTCACTCGGTCGCTCAACGACTTGGTGTCCAGGACATTTTGCGTATCGTATGAGTCAAGGATGCGGGGGAGAGGTGAATAAAGATTTTGAAAAGCCATTCCTCCATTGCGACCTATACAGATCTATTAACGGCCCTCTATAATTTATAGCGATACCTTGCAAAGTGCACCTCTTTTGGTGAGACAATTGCCTTATCGAAGGGGCTTACTGTAACCGGGATAATCCTTCACATTCTCAAAGGATATATGCAGATGTCTCTGGTTCCGCCTGACAGAGTCGGCATTTTTCTGTCTCTGCATAGCTCATCTTCCTTGGGCGGTAGTTAACAGGACGGTGGTCGGTATAGAGGCCCATATTTTTTCTCAAATCTTGCCTCCTGAGAGGAGGCCTTCTTTTTTGAGAGATTTATAAATCTCATAGCTTCCCTCATACGTGCTTGAATTTTCCTTTTTCTTTCTCAGTTTTCCAGCTTCTACTTAAGCACACATACCGGCTAACCTAGTTGTGGTTCTGGTCCCAAGGGTGAAAGGGTTGCCGCTTTTGTTTAGTTAGTCATTTCCTCCTACACCTTTAATAAACCTAAACTAGAACCCAATTTAAGGTAATCTTGCTGTTTTCCTAGAGTCATTAGGCAATCTAGGCACTCCCAGACAAGTTTGAGGTGAAAGCATACGCATTTAGTGCCTTTATGGCTCCCTGCCTGGGTGAGAGTATATATATATATGCTCTTTTCAAAATTTTCTTTATTAACTCCTGCAACTCCTGTGCACAAAGTTGGAAAGCAATCCTAGCATGGACCACCGCTTGGAAAATTGTTGGGATTAGTTCAAGGGTGTTTGCTAAGGTATAGTTCGGCCGTTTTACCCCTACACCTTCTCCCTGTTCCATGTTTGATTCATGTATGTACCATATTAGGGCCCCTTCCTGAAACTTGAGGTTACCTTTCCTCCAACGGTTTCTATTATCTTTGTGTGGTGATTACTCTCAACACGACAAGCAAGGATGGCACAATTACACAGAAGACAAACACTTTGAGCCCTGAAGATGATCTCAATAAAGATTGAAACGTTGGCACGATAAAGAAAATGTTTTTCTGAAACCTACATCACACCAGACGGCATCTCACTATTTCTGAATAATTATCTATTACCTATGCCCAGTTGGAAGGGTCTGTCAACGGACGACGGAATGTCGTCCACAACTATCGTGATTGTGATGTATTAAGTGTATGGCGTCATTTTATTCCCCTGTGTGTCGTTGTTAAACACTACTTTCACATCAGTAAAAACACTACATATCGAAATATGCGATCGTTCAAAAGAAACCAACAACAACAACAATAATAACCGACATCACGACGGACCAATGAACACCATGACCACGCCCCTAGCGACAACCGACGGACCCAACGACATATAAGCCCTACTCTAACAAAGTGACAGACAGTTCCTAACTGAAGATGGCGCAATGCCGAAACGCGTTGAGTCTTGTCTGTGCTCTCATACGAATAACACGTATCTCTTGTGGCCCCTATTTTCTTTCGCTCGTTCACTGTTTATTTCGTGTAGATTCTCGCTGATTTTTGTGAGGCCAATCCCCTGTAATTCCATTGATCCGTTCTGCGAATATCTTTGCCTTGAAGGAATGTTATCACCCATTAATTGGAAATTAATTCGGGCATTTCGCTGTATTTTGTTGCTGGACTTTCGGAGGTGGATCCTCTCTGTCCAGTTCGAGAAGCTAATGGATCTACGGCAGGCGGGGCGCCATTGTCATAACAACAGGTAAACAACACGTTGCTGTTGTTTTTACTGATATGCAGTAACAATAAAACTCGTGTATAAACAATCTGATTACAATTGTGTGAAGTCGCTCGATAACTTACATAATCATAACCTTCCAAGCCAATTAGCGGAGATTCTTGGTGATGATCCCCCTGCTATCAACAGACTCTTTGACTTTCTGAGAACAGCACGTTTGATACAGAAAATATAAATAGAAGTATAATTAGATATGTATATAGATATATGGGCACGTGTGTGTGTGTGTGTGTGTGTGTGTGTGTGTGTGTGTGTGTGTGTGTGTGTGTGTGTGCGTGCGCTCGCGTATGTGCATACCTATGGAAGAATGGAGAGTGTAAGATAGGGAAGGAACGTAAGAAGAAAAACATCGATACGCAAGGATAATTTTGAAGCCAGGTATAATTAATAAGTTAAGTAGTTACTGTGAGGATAAGCAACAGACAATTTCACAGCGTATAGCCCGGTTGCGGGGGGCCCGGTGGGCTGGGGCGGGGCTTGGGTTGGTGAATAAGTGAAGCAGGGAGATCACCCCATCCAAATGGCCCAGACTTTTTTCAGTGGCGTCCTCCAGATATCCGAACCTAATCAAAACCCTAACCATCCCTAACCAACCTATTCATATGAACTCAGCGCAAGTCCTGGGTAAAGAAGGTGCTACTCGCCGGCCTCTCTTGGTGACTCTATCCTGTCCCCAGGACAAGTGAAAAATACACTAAGAGCTCACCTATTCTTCGTGGGACGGGTTACAGTATCGCTCAAGATTTTCCAGCATCCATCAGGCAGAAAAGGTTTAACCTTCTTCGCTTGCGAGGCGAAATACGAAAACGTATTCCAGGGGCCAAATGTCTCCTGCGCTCTGACAAACAGTTCTTCCAAAATAAGTGCTATTTTTCGGAGACTGTGACTGGAGACTTCTGGACTCTGTTAGAAAGATTCTGGAAAACCTGTCGACAATATAACTGGAGTGGAACATTCTTCTTTTATACAAGGTCTTCGTTCAGCTGAGAATACTTCAGGTCGCTCGCGAATTACTGCTGGCGATCCGTCTTCCTCTGTCACAACTGAATAGCATAATAAAGTCTGTCGGAGTGTTCCTTTAAAAATTATGTGTTATAACATAGCAGGTCTTAGTAATAAAAAACATAGTTGCTCTTTCTTTAATTTTGTCAACTCTTTTTATATATTCATCTTAGTAGAGACACATGTGCTCAACACATGTGCCTCTTTATTTTCAAAATTTTTTCCCAAGCATGACCTACGTTGGAATGCTGCAAAAAAAAAACCTCCACCTTCGGACGTGCAAATGGGGGTGGGGTCATTGGGATAAAAAAAGAATCATTATTTGCAAAGTTTATTTATGGTTGCGAATTAATCAAAATTTTCACTCCCAAAATCATTTTCCATCTGATGCCTATATATTAAATTGTAATAATTGGGAGCAGGATTTTAGTTACCTTAACAATTTTTTGTCTGAACATAGGGATTTAAATATATCCATTGTAGGCGACTTTAATGTGAGAATAGCAGAAGAACAAAATTTAGAAGAGATTGAACTCGAATGTATGGGAATTTTAGTTTGCATCGCCTCTCCAGAGATCTAACTGTCAACTCAAGTGGCAAAAAATTCCTAGAATTATGTGCAGACTATGGCTTGTTGATTCTTAATGGTCGTTCTATTGGTGATGCAGAAGGGCACTTTACATATATATCTAGAAATGGAGCTTCGGTCTGTGACCTGGTATGTGTACCAATTCATTTATGCCCCTTGATAGAGGATTTTTGGGTTTTAGGGGAGACATATTCAGATCATCAGTCTATGGTGTTTTCCATATTTCGTGACAATACCCCTAATTATGAGTGTCCTACTCCGCTTAAAAGGTTGCCTTGGTCAGATAAACACATTGACACTTATAGAAAGAATTTAGCCCGGCCCTTTCTATTTTCTATCGTCGATTCTGCTCCAACAGCCTGCAACGTGGATGAGTACAGTTTATTTTGCGAGAAAGTAATAAAAGCTTCTTGACCCCACTTGCCCAAAGGTGGGTTACATAAAATTCGAAAGAACCCTTGGTTTGATTTTGACTGTTATTCGCTGCGAAATAAAACGTTCACTCTACTTAAATTGTTCCGCAAAACTAATTCTGATATGGTTAAAAAGGATTATCTTGACTCTAATCGGAAATTTAAAGCTCTCTGCCTTGAAAAAAAGTCTATTTCACAAAAATGGTAAACAGTTTCGAGAAGGTTAAGGATGCCACAGAATACTGGAAGTTGACGAACCACTTTAAACGCGCTTATACTTAAACTCAGCAACCTTGGTTTTTCAATAAAAATTCTTTCAATACTAAAATCCTTATTTACACAATCTTGCTCTGCAGTCGTTGGGGAGGGGGTATATCGAGATATTTTGAGGTGCGCTCAGGAGTTAGACAGGGATGTAACTTAAGTCCTTTATTATTCTCCCTTTTCCTCGACGATCTCCCTGATTGTCTTGAATACGGTATACGTTACGGAAATATTGAAATAAAGATTCTGTTGTACTCGGACGATATTGTAATTCTCTCAGATTCACCGGTTACCCTGCAAAAAATATTAATGCTTCAGAGACTTACTGTAATAAATGGAATCTTTCGGTCAACCTAAACAAATCCAAAATTAGGGTTTTTTTTTGGAGGGGAGGCGGTTTGGCCTAATTCTCACTCCTAAACTTTCATTCAATGTTCATCTCAAGCGAAAAACTCATATTGGAAAATATGCAATGAATTCAATTTGAGCTAAATTCATTTCCAATATTTTTGACCCGGTGGGCAGCAAATACAACCTGTTTTTGGCTGTTTGCCGCTCGATTGTGTCCTACGCTTCCCAGGCTTGGGGGTTCCAGCGTTATGAAACAATTGAATCCCTACAACGCTTTTATCCGTAAAATTTTTCACCTCCCTTCTTTCACCCCTAACTACATGATCTACCTCGAGACCTCAGCTGAACTTTTGTTTCAATTTACATTAAATTTACATACTTCCTATGTCTGCAGGGTTCTAAACCTTCCAAACTACCGCCATCCCAAGAATACAGCGCTGGAAATCATAAGGTCCAAAATATCATGGTTCTCTTCCTGGAATACGTTGGCTCAACAATTTCAGCTGAACGACAATTTTTAAAGAGTGGCCACTTTTACACTCAAAATTGATTAACAATATCCACACCTCTCACACAGTGAAATGTCTTCTTCATGGTCAAAATTCCTCTAGGTTTTTGCTGTATAAGAACCTTAATATGAATCAACATTGAACATAGCGCAAATTTCTAAAATTCCGTCCATTCTGCTAGCTCACTAGTTTTTCAAAATTAGGTGCGAGTTACTTTATCTTAATTATAACCTCTCAAGAGTCAATAGTTCCGATAATTGCTCTCTCTGCAGCAGACTCGAGAAGATTGTTTTCATTTTCTAGCAGAATGCCCAGTTTTAGCGGAATTCCGAGCACGGCATATAGGCTTGCCAACGATGACAAGAGAGCACCTAATCTCTTTATGAAATAATCCCGAGTCCTTAAATCCAGTAAAATTTGCGATGGAAGCCTGGAACTACAGGAAAATGCTTGTTTTCTATTTCAATTATTAAATGTTTATTGTATATATATCAGAGACACCCTGGTTTTTTATATGTGTATAATTAGATATGTTGTTATTTTAATTTACTTACATAGTTTTTTCTCTCTTTTGTTTATTTCTTGAGAAGAAATGTGTTCTTTGTTTATTACAAATTTATAGTCCGACTCCGGCAGACGGTTGATAACCATTGTCGTTATGTGCTTTTTGGTTATGTACAATTTTTTTACTCTCTTTTGTTTATCTAATGAAGTACTTTTTTCATTCATTCCTTTCTCACTGAAGATGGCGCAATGCCGAAACGAGTTTGAGTTGTTCAACAAACCCGCGAGTGATGGACCCAATAAGTAAGCGCTTAATGCTCACTTTTTCTCAAGCTGTCTTTAAACACCAAAAACGCATTCCGGCACAAAAGAAAAATTACAACCCCCAACTACCAATTTCCGACCGATTTTCCAACCTCCTCGTCTTCTGTGGGGGTGTTGAAAAGATTCTGAAAAGGCAGTTAATCGAACTACTGGTCAAATTGGTCTTTATCGAGAGCGCAGTTAATTTTCTGATAACCGGGTATATAAATATAGTTTTCGTGTGTGGTGATTAGTGACCGTTAATCGATAATTATTCAGAAATTATGAGATGCGGTCTGGTGTGATGTAGGTTTCAGAAAAACATTTTCTTTATCGTGTTAACGTTTCGATCTTTATTGAGATCATCTTCAGGGCCTGGGATTTACAAACATTGTTTAAATTTAACAAATACATGTAGGATGTGGAAAAAAGTGAATTTATACAATGCAAAAAATATACTTTTTATATTCAATCAAAGTATTTCTACTCAGTGAGTTGTAGGTAATGTTTATGCCCCGGCCTCTCCCCCCAAGGCAGTTCTTTTTCTGCCTCCGCGTGGATTTTGTCCGCACCTCTCATCTGCTTTTCTTGGGGCTCAATCAGAATTGGAGCAAATTTATCAATTCTTTGGGTTGGACGACTTCAAGAATAAGTTAACACATAACCTGGCGGATTTTCGCATTGATTGGATGTTTTCGACCTCGAGGGACTCCACATTTCGATGGCTTTGGGAATCGAATATTAAATCGGTGAAGGCCCAGTTATATCGTGTCATTGGCCAGCAGGTCCTAATATATCAGGAGATGAATACGGTCTTGTTCCAAATCTCAGGGCCTTGCTGAATTCGCGTCCGCTTGCCCCCACAGTTCACATCCGTCCGATCCAGGCGTCCAGACCCCAGCCCACTTCCTCACCCTCAAGCCTTTACTCCTGTCAGCGGTGGAGGTAGTCCTCGGGGCATCGAATCGAGTTGATAAATTTAAATAGTTAGACCGGGTCATACAGGACTTCTGGCGACGATGGAGGAGGGAATATTTAAATGAACTACAGAGCCCAATCAAATGGGAAAAAGAAATTCCAAACTTAAATCCAGCATCGATCGTAATCATGGATCAATCCAATTAACCACCGTCCCATTGGCCCTTGGGAATCATACATGAGGTATTTCCTGGAGAAGACGGGGTGGTCAGAATGGCAGAAAGTACATCTACGTCCCATAAGAAATGTGTATCACCTCCCCAATCAGTAATAATTTTCGTTGTATTTTATATAGACTAATACTATAACTGATAAATCGGTAGTGGGTTAGATAAATTCATTTCGGTTTCGTTTTGATTTTCTTTTCCTTTGAAGTTTAAAAAGTGATACTTATATATAACTTAAAAGTTCTACAAGTGTTAGTTTAGTTCGTGGGTAATTTTTTCCACACTACTGTCTTCAGGATCGGCTGCTGAAGACTGAGGCTTAAGCTCTGGTGGGGGGGGGGATGTTAACTCCATTTTCTGGAATTTGAACTTGTGATCCGGCAATGTTTAAGCCGGGAACACACATACCCGATGCAACACTATGCGATGCTACCCGACGCCTTGTCTCCTTTCGGTAGGGTGTGCACATCTGTAAGACGTCAAGCGCACGCCACGTACAGTCACACAGCGTGTATCACAATAATCAGCATCACGCCCGCAACGCCTCTTTTGTTCTTAATGCACTATTTTAAGCAAAACCTTCTAATAAATTGTTAGTTAAATTTTATGAGCACAACCATCTAATAAATTGTTTATTATATCTAATTGTTTTAAATAAATTCACTATTTAAACATTCAATTAATGAAGGTTTTAAGTTGAGATAAAAAAGTCAGTGTCACGAGAGGGATTCGAACCCACGACCTTCGGCTTGATACGCCGCTACTCTACCACTTGAGCTATCGTGACTTCGATCCCCTCGGGCGCTTTTTTATCTCAACTTAAAACCTTCATTAATTGAATGTTATTAATTGGTCAAGCGGACCACGAAAAATAGTGAATTTAATGAATTGAAATGAAGTCCACTTCACTAAAGCTCTCCGTGGCCATTTCATTTGTCGCCGAGAATCCAATCCGATTACACGACATTTGAAAAATGGCAAAAAGGAGGGAAAATTCAGAAGGTGGGGTTGAGATGGGAAATTAGTGCCCGAGGGGATCGAAGTCACGATAGCTCAGGTGGTAGAGTAGCGGTGTATCAAGCCGAAGGTCGTGGGTTCGAATCCCGCTGGTGACACTGACTTTCTTATCTCAACTTAAAACCTTCATTAATTGAATGTTTTAAATAACGTTATTCCGGTGTTTTGATAAATTATCTTCCTTACCATGATATTTAAATCATTTTTATAAAAACTTATGAATTTTTGAACTCGTTTAATTTGGTTTACATTAAAATAGGAATGTTGTAATTAATATAACGACAGCATTGCATATACTTAGTTTGAAATAAACTACAAAAAATATGAGTGTCCTGTTCTGACGCTACTCGACGAAAATGGTGTAATTTTATGAGCAAAACCATGAAATAAATTGTTAGTTAAATTTTATGAGCAAAACCGAGTAATAAATTGTTAGTTCAATTCATTATATCAAAAAATTGTATTCCGGTGTTTTGATCAATTTTCTACCAAACCATTAAACTTAATTTAAAAAAAAACTAATGAACTTTTGATCTCGGTTAATATGGTTTATATTAAAATAAGTATGTTATAATTAATATAACGACAATAATCCTTGTAGTTTGAATAAAAGTATGAGTGTCCCGTTCTTTTGTCTTCGACTGTACTCGATGCTACCAGACGAAAATCTGGACAGTGGGGATCAAAGAGCGTAGAGTGGGTAGCGTTGCATAGCATCGGGCAGATGTGCACGGGTTAATACAACCATATGGAAAATTGGACTTTGGATAGTAGCCTCGGGTAGCGTCGCATAGGGTTGCATCGTTTAAGTGTGTTCCCGCTTAATTATGTCGTCTGCCTATCTTTGTTGTTTTGGTCTGTCAGCCGTGTTTCGCCTTCACTATTCTATAACAAACAGCTCAACAATGGCTAAGGATAAACAAATATATCATTTCTAACCTATTTATATTTATTATTGAAATTGTCTAACTTGAAATCAAAAAACCTCAAATTGATGTAGAAACGGACTAATTAATACGAAAAAAGTGCAATCTTGTATGAAAATCGTTGGATTAGTTCAGAAAAATGAAAAAATTGGTATAGAAAAATATAACTTGGTATGAGAGTCGTTCGATTAGATCCGAAAAATGTTGAATTTCATCGGAAAAATTATAATTTGGTACGGGAATAGTGCAATTTCTTCTGGAAAAAGTTGAATTTCGTTTACAAAAAGTATAATTTGGAACAGGAATATTTCAATTAGATCAGGAAAATGTTAAATTTGGTCGGAAAAAGTGTAATTTGGTTTGGAAATAATACAACCTTTTGGAAACTCGGAGTTTGGATTTGCGTCGGGTAGCATCGGGTAGCGTCGCATGGTGTAGCATCGGGCAGATGTGCACTGGGAATTACAATCTTATGGAAAATTGGACTTTGGATTTGCATCGGATAGCGTCGCATCCTGTAAGCACGTTCCCGGTCCTCTCCGCCTGACGCAGTTCGTTGTCGTTAGAACAATTCCCATCGGCCGTTTTGCTTAATGATTCCTGGCATGTATACATTTTAATTTGACGTTAACTGAATGCAAGGAATCGTGAAATACATCTATTCCATTGGAATAATGATTCAGCAATCTCACCTGGATAGAGGGGCGTTTAGTCCATATTCTGTTCTGCAATGTGGGTCAAAGAACAGATATTTCATGATTCCTAAGTGGTCGCTGAGGCACACATAGTGATAAATATAATTTTTGGATATCAAGGGCCCCATTCCATAATTTCCAACCCTAAATTAGATCAGCAGAAGACTATACCTAGGAACAGGGGAAAAAGAATAGAAAAATGTAATAATCTAAATCAGGGGTGCTCAAACGGTCGATCGCGAGTGCTTTTTGAGTAGATCTCGGGAAGAAAAAAATTTTTAATAAGGTAGGTAGGTAACTAAACTACAAAAATGTATTACGTAATAAAATAACACTGCTTGCGGCAAAAGGTGGCTTTATCAAAGGAACGCGCGGCACTTGTCAAAGAAAAGCCGCGTTGTTTCTAGACTAGTAGACAGTACAGTCTAGTCTAGAAACAACGAGAGACAATACAGTCTAGTTTAGGGCGGCGCGTTTGACGGGAACATTCGAGACTTTCGTTCANAAATAATGTACCTATATTGTGCAGAAAGCTAATATCTATATATGCTACGGTACACCCTACCTAGGTAGGTAGGGTGTATCGTGTATGTACGACAACCCTGCATCACACATACTTGCAGCCTTTCAGATTCGATTGTAAGTAGTCTAAAAATATTGAGGTAGATCGCCAGCAGTTCAAGTTTGAGCACCCCTGATCTAAATAATCTAAACTCTAATCTAAGTAGTAAGTTAGCTGTGAGGTATAAGATATATAGTAAATGGTAAAAATGGTGTTGTACCCACTAACGACTATTCATCCTTTCCACGAAAATAAGACTTACGGCATGAGGATCAAACTAATCGAGTTTCTAGTGTCATCATTGGTTACGTTGTCGCTGGTAGTGAAGTCCAACAAATTCTGATGCGATATCACCGCTAATAATAGTAATGCCGAGTTATTACTACAATAAACGTTTTGATCTAAATCTTTTTACTGCCATCAATTTTAAATTTCGATTTAATAATTTTTGGCTAACTCTTCTCCAGTCGCAAGAATTACGGTAACCCAGCAGTTATGTAAAGTTGAGTAATGATGAGAGTTCTGGCTCAGTTTTTCACGGAGGGCGTTTTCAATTATTTACCGTTGGGTCCCTTCTCGAGCCTAATAAAAGAATCCTCGGGGATAAAGCCGTTGCGAGGGGATGGTTGTCGGTGTCCGTGAATTGGAGGGGGCGGCTACGTGGGGCACGCTAGTGCGGGGTCTGAAACGTGAATCATCCTCGGCTTAGAAAGTCGGAAGGTGGGAACACCGGGTATGAATCAATATAATGACCGACATCCAGCTTCTACTTAACTACCTGAGTGACACATCCCTTCATTCTCGTATTCCTGAGAGCATGCACACACCGCCTACAGGGCTTCCTTGCTGATGAACGAGCAACCTGTGCAAATATTGTCCCACAATAAACGCGGTCGACTCACGTCCCCCTCCCCCTGTTACCGTCGTACGTATTCAACTGTTTACATTTTATTGATAGATTAGCAAAAAACGGGTCAAAATATTTCACTCGTTTCGCTTATCAAAATACCTAAAAACTATCCACTAAGCAAAAAATCTTGTGAAAAAATTTATACATGAAAACTATTTAAATGCATTTCGAGCAGACTAGAATTGATCTCTAGATTTACTCAGAGTCGTGCACAATTTTATCTTGACGTTCCATATTCAGTTATGAATTCCAACCCAATATGTCGTTTGGAACAATGGTTAAAATAATTTATTGTCTTCGGCGTTGTGCAAGAGAGAAAATATTGATTAACTTTTAATTGTTGATTAGTACATTGTAATGAAATCTCACATGGAAAACAATTGCAATGTTTTACCGGCCAAGAATGATTTTCGTTTTCTTCTTGCAGGTTCTATTTTGACGGTGGACTCACAAGGTATTTTTTCATCCAATTTAACTTTTTATATGTTGTTTCTGTTTACAGTTATAAAATGGCATCTGTGATACACGAGTCAGTGATCAGATCACAATGCCAATAATACACGAACAATTTCATGTAAAACAAAAAAGCAGTTACTTTAGCATTGGCAAGATACCCAAACTCAATGAAATCAGGCAGATGTAAAAATTACCCTTAAAACGTATGTTCGGCACTCATTTATTAAATCCCAAAGGGAAAGCTCCTGGTCAGGACTAGAAAACCGAAACCCTTATTACGAAAATTTTACAGAATCTTGGCACATTCTGTATTTTGTTGGCATTTATAATTCCACAACAAGACTTAACGACACCTAAACCCCAAAAGAACAAAAATTACTCAACAAGTTATCGCCCAATATATTTGTCCAATTATTGCCAATATTTTCTAAAGGCTTACGAATGACAAAAGTACTTTTCCTCATTTGCGACACGAACAACCAATCATTTCAACAACTCCACAGATTAGTGGGCTCTAATCCAAGCTGGGTTCATGCAAACTAACTCTGATAAAGAAGAAATTAAAAGGCGCACGGATTACTTTTCGAACAGAAAAGCAATTATAAAGGCACCAAATGTGGTTTCTTTCATCTCCAAGCTTATCTGCAAAGGATTAAATTGCCTAATGAATTATGTATTGTACACAACAAAGTTACCTTGAGTTTGTTTCCGCGACATGGGTATAGAAGGAAACGAACAAGCTGACCAACTAGACAAAGAATCGGAACTACACCTAGGCGCACCGCAAATATTCTATTGTCAATATTTTCTAAGACCTACGAACCTCTAAAGTACTCCTAATCTTCTTCCACTCAAACAAACAATCATTTCAACAACTCCACAGATTGGTGGACACCACTATTCTGAACATATTCCGAGAAAAATTGGAATCACGACATACCGTAGGTTAGGTTGGACCATTGGTAATAAGTCACATAGGCGCTGAATTGGGTCTTCAGACAAAACAAATAACACCTAACCCAATGTTGCTCCCAAGGAAAGTACTATCACCACATGGTTGCTAGTAGCACATGACCTAAGTGTCAGAGCTCAAGAGCTTATTATACCGTACTATAAGTTTATGGCAGATGACCTAATAACAACCATAATCAGAAAATTATATAATACTAAGAATCAGACACAAATATAAAATTTGAATAAAATATAAGAAAGATGGTGTGAAAAAATGGGTGTGTTGGGTATTCAGCGACCTCGTCCGTTTGTGGGAGGTAATCTTTTTCCCAAATGTGTTGCCAGATCTATTTTACGACACTTTGCCACTCAAATCACTCACCTGATTAGATCTACAGCTTCTGTATATTAAAAATCCTTAAGATAGCGTCAACAGGCAATAACATGCAAAATAAAATGTTATCTAATATAAATAACAAATATATTATAAGAAAAAGACAGATAAGTTACGGCAAAGGTAAACAAAGCTAGTTTCTTATTGTAATAATAATAATAATACTATCAAATAAAATTATAGTATTAGTTTTAAATTAAAAAATTAATTAAACAAAGAAATAACGGAAGAGCTCTTCAATGAATTTAGAAAAGAAAGAAAAAACTAAGTTAAAATGAAGAAACAAAGAATATATTTAAATTAAACTAAAAGTTCACTCGTGAGTATTCTTGATGTATAGATGCGATGTAGCGTTGCGGTTGTGCGGGAAAGACTGATGAAGTCGGGTCCACTTATGCTGCGGTGCGGGAAGATGTCAGGCGTGCGGTCGTTGTGAATCAAGACGTAGAACACAACTGATTGTAGTGCGGTGGACGAATAATAATAATAACGCCCGTATTGTTGAACAGAACAGAACGTTGAACTATCGAATTCACAATACAAAATAATCTATACAAAATTACTGCCTGAAACATCTAAATTTAAAGAAACAGAGCGTATGCTGTCTTCTTGGCGGTTGAGACGCGACTGGTCCAGTTGTCAAAAAAGGCAGGGGCATTTCCATGGTAATGAAAAATACAAAACAAATCACCGTCGCAACGGCGACGTGTAAACACTGGTGTTCATGGCAACAGAAAGCGTAACATTTGGTTCCCATAGCAACGGGAGGCGTAAACATTCGTTCCCCGTGGCAACGAGACCAAACAAACTCTAACTTAAATTAAAACAAAAATACAATTTAAATTCAGGCGTAAACAGGGTGTAAATATCATCCTTAATAAAACCTCTCTCATACCGTTCCCAAGAAGAAGGCAGCTATCATAAAAGCACCTATAAAAGATGGAGACTTAACGTCTGCCAAAAATCTATATACCTAAGCCATTGTACCAAAGGTACTAATCGAGTAGTCCTATAGGCAGTATACTACATAATACCAAGGCTTAACTAAGCATTGGCCAGAGAATATGCAGCATAACTGTGAAATAAAGTTTGGCAATGTCAACTAAAAATACTATGAACCTTGTTGTACAACAATTTCTTATTACACACATCGACAATTTGTATAAGGATATTGTATGTATGTGTTTGAAAAAGTGTTTTCAACGTAGAAAGGAGAATAAATAAAAAGGATAAGTCGTGGGTGGAAATGCGTCGATACCCGAGCTTATCTGGACTTGGAAGTCGGACGATTTCTTCGTTGCGATAGAACACGGAGGATTACTTCGCTTTGATGGGAACACCATGTGCTCTGTTATCGTCTGTTTGTGACCCAAGTTGGGTTATCCCACGTGCTTGATCGGCGATCATTCAAAGATGCTTACAAAAACATCCTTCATTTGCCTCCCTCGGTGGCTGTGTGCTGCGGTATGTACTTTAAATCGATATTCGTCATCGGATTTAAACAAAAAATGGTTTATATACGTAAATATTATTAATTAATATTTCACACTCATACGGTTCTACAGAACGTTCAGTCGTCATCATTGTTATAGTATTTTACAAAATACCAATGCAACTTTAGTTGTATTTCTGAAGTTTGACTAGTATTGTTTTGTAGGAGCTTATCATCATCAACGGCTGAAGAGTGAGCACATCGAGGTTCATCTTAAAGACAGTTGTTCCATGTAATGATCTGCTGAATCTTTACTATTACGAGTAGTAACATTTCGCATTCTAGTGCACAAATTGATTCAGCTAACGCCTTCGGCTTGTCCGGTTTACTAAATGAGTCTTTTGCGGCCATGCGATTGTGGTCCCAACCGAGGATTATGCGTTGGTCTTAAGACATCTCTCATTCATTTTATAGCAGGGATTATTACAGCATCCCTCCTAACTCTAGAGGGGGGGATTCTTGCATGATCTGCAATTAATTATGGTTAATTATTTCCTGGTTTGTCCTCGTTCTCCAGATATTGCCCTTTCGAGAACTTTCAAAGAACTTTCGGGTCAACAGTCTTGTTTGTCTTTTTTAGAACCGGTCCAACTTTGAGAACCTTCATCACTGATCTCCCAGTTTAAAGTATTATGGAAGGTTAATGTAAACTATGATCATTATCAATGCAGCTACACGATGCTAACGAGTTTTAGATACTTCTTTCAATAGTTTTTATCTTTTGCCGTTGCTTTCCAATTATTTAAGTTAGGAAATGTTAATCTGACAGTCGATGGATATCACGGATATCTTAGGTCGTCGCTTTCTTTCATTTTTCTCACTGTTTTTATCACGGCTATCAGAGATTCTCGCGATATGGAAACTTCCCAATATTATGATCTTTGTCAGATCTGATTTCGTATCTAACGTTTTTTTGTTTGTTTGTCCTTCTAGTTGTTTTTTCTTTCTTTATTTATAAGGGTTCGCAACAGCAGAGGTCATACAAACCCTTAGGGTGCCGGTGTTTTTGAAAAAAAGCCCATTTGTAAGTATATTGGGTTCGAATGCAGGGCTGCTGGATTCGAACCCGGGACCTTTACCTTACAGTGATGAGCGCCGTGTCAACGCCTAAACCGTCGCGGCCACCGATGCCCCCCCTTCTAGTTGTTACTAGGTTGTAAATGAGGACTACATTTAAAATGTAAAGAACAAAGACACATTTGGTGATAATATTTATTGCTGGAATTTAGAAATTTGTCAGCTAGGAGACGAAAAATACTTGTTTTTTATGGATCCGAGAGCGATGTAATAATCCATATACATTGTGTAGAGGGGAAAACCTGTGTCAAAGCAATCAAGAGGTGGCCACACCGGATTTAACATGACAACTGTTATATTACTGTGAGTGACTGCCTAAGCGAGTATGCTTCCAACTAGGTCGGCTCATACTTGTCTCAACGAATCCGAGAACTTTCGGGCAAGTTAAAGAAGCGTTAGGTCCAACTGGACAGGAAAATTAGAAAACTGACAACTGTAAAAACTTAAAATTACTACAATAAATATTTACATTGAACATGAATTAAATAGTATTTAAAGAACTACAAAAGACGCAAGTAAATATTCAAAAGGTTTACGTAATACTTCCACGCATCCATAAAGATTTCGAACAATTGGGCAGACCAAAGCACTGCTATGACTAACAATTGTTTAAATAAGTCATTAAAAACAAAAGGTGTCCACAATGACTAAATTCATTACAATTAAAAGTCCATAAAAAAATAAATGCTCGGCTTGTCTGACGGATTACTGTGCGTATTCTGCATATATTAAACATATAATTCGCGCTATTAATAGTATGAAGGTAAGAAAAATTTGCACGTAACCCACAATAGCTATAGTTTTTAAACAAAACCTTTTCCAGATCTAATAGAACTATTCCCGTACCAAATTGTAATTTTTCCGAATGAAATTCAACATTTTTCGGATCTAATCGAACGACTCTCATACCAAGTTATATTTTTCTATACCAATTTCTTCATTTTTCTGAACTAATCCAACGATTTTCATACAAGATTGCACTTTTTTCGTATTAAATTAGTCCGTTTCAATTTGAGGTTTTTTTATTTCAAGTTAGACAATTTCAATAATAAATATAAATAGGTTAGAAATGATATATTTGTTTATCCTTAGCCATTGTTGAGCTGTTTGTTATAGAATAGTGAAGGCGAAACACGGCTGACAGACCAAAACAACAAGGATAGGCAGACGACATAATTAAGCGGGAACACACTTAACCGATGCAACCCTATGCGACGCTACCCGAGGCTACTATCCAAAGTCCAATTTTCCATATGGTTGTATTAACCCGTGCACATCTGCCCGATGCTATGCAACGCTACCCACTCTACGCTCTTTGATCCCCACTGTCCAGATTTTCGTCTGGTAGCATCGAGTACAGTCGAAGACAAAAGAACGGGACACTCATATTTTTATTCAAATTGCATGGATTATTGTCGTTATATTAATTACAATATATTTATTGTAATATAAACCAAATTAACCACGATCAAAAATTCATTAGTTTTTATTTGAAAAAAAAATTAATTTTAATGGTTTGGTAGAAAATTTATCAATTTATTACAATCATTCGAATTTTCCCTGTTTTTGCGATATTTTCAAATTCTGATTGAAAACATGGCAAAAAGAGGGTAGTTGAGACGAGAAGTTGATGTTTGAGGGGATCGAAGTCACAATAGCACAAGCGGTTTGAGCAGCGAGGTATTGAGCTGAAGATCGTGGGTTCGAATCCCGTTCGTGACACTAATTTTTCATCTCAACTAAAAATCTTAGATAAAAAGAATAATTAATTGCAATAATTCATATGGTCAATTTTGACCACTAAACAAATATGGATTCATTTAAAAATTAAAATAAGTAATTACTTCACTAATAGTTACCCGTGGCCACTTGTTAAGTCGCTGAGAATCAAATCCTGATTACACAACAAAGAGGGAAAATTCGAACGTTTGTAGGTTGAGATGGGAAGTTGGTGTCCGAGGGAATCGAAGTGACGATAGGTCAAGTGGTTAGAGTAGCAGCGTGTTGAGCCGAAGATCGTGGGTTCGAATCCCGCTCGTTGCATTTCAAAATATGGAAAAAAAGGGGGAATTGAAACATCTTGATCATTTCAGTCCCTAGCGCATGCGAAATATAACAATAGACATCTAATACGCATTCACCCAAATAAATGCATTCACGGCTATATAGATTGCCTTCATTCAATTTGGTAGATGGAGTACTCAATATTCCTCCATCGATCCAAGTTACGTTCACAGCACGAGGGGCGAAGGGGATGCTATTTCACCCTCTCCTGGCCCTCCCCATTTACTTTAATAAATACATTCACTCATACAAAACACAAAAACATTAAACACATATTTTGACGGCTATATACACTAAAAAATTCCCCCATTCCATAAAAACCGGAACAGGGAAACCTGAAACCCCCTACTGTGGCCGAGAACCATTTTTAAATCCGGCGGCATGCCTACACGGGGTTCAAAGACGAACCCCGCTTCCAAGTAGTGAACCCCGGGAAACGTTCGTCACCGTCCTGACGGAGGGATTCATATTGATCCTCCACGGCATGGTACGGTGCGAAAAGGCTAAAGGGGCTCTGGTGTCCTATCCCTAAGTTAGGTACTTCGCTTTCCCAAACACTCCTCACATAACAAAATCCTACCACCAACCCCTCTCCCTCCATCCTATCACCCCCTAAAAAGAGTCTTGGGCTTGACAGAAAACAGCATCCGCCCCAATCAAATGTGTCATGCGTTCCGTGCCGAGTGATTTACTGGCAGCCGGGGTTAATGAGGCTGTCTTGAACGGAGCCTCTCTGACACCGGGCGACATCAGAGAGTAATTAGCCTTACTCCATCATGCGGGGCTCTGATGGAGTGGACCTTCTAGTTCCCTAGCTACTCGTGGGAATCAAATGAGTTCAGTAAACAAAAAACTAAACCTGGAGCAGTATCTCACAAAGAAGAGACAAAGGAACAAAGGAGAGACCACCTCTCCCTCCTAAAGACAAACACCAGACACTACGTGGGAAATTTAACAAACGAACCTTCAGGTAGCGACACTTGGAAATATAGACCCCCCTCTTGGGAAACCAAAAGGGAAGAAAAACGTCTCCGCAGAATTGCCGAAGTTAGGAGAACCAGGTGGGAAAGACGACCCTCTCAGGAAAGGTCTTAGCGGTGCTATGACCAAATGGTACCTGAGAGCGATAACATCGGGGAAAACACCCGAGGAAGCAAGGAGATTGGCCGACGAAATGAAGGCCAAAATCCAAAAAGAGAAACTGGAGGCACAATCATCCAGGAAAAGGGCAATA
Source organism: Cimex lectularius (assembly GCF_000648675.2). Taxonomy (NCBI): domain Eukaryota; kingdom Metazoa; phylum Arthropoda; class Insecta; order Hemiptera; family Cimicidae; genus Cimex; species Cimex lectularius. The sequence goes on along the minus strand of NW_019392675.1, from coordinate 2,299,676 downwards.
GAAACATCGCTTACCCCCAAGGAACTAAGGAAAGACAAGAAGGCAAAGCCATCCACACCTCAGTTTAGAGCCAGGGAGGCTGCTCCAAGCGTCAGCTACGCAGGAGCAGCAAAGATTATAAGGGTGGCTTTGCTACCAGAGGAATTGCCTCTGGTAACACTACCAACAGGAGAGCTGTCCCATCTAGAAGAAACCCTCATTGAAGAGATCTTAAAAGGATGGGAAGCCAAAATACAGTTTTAAGGCCAAAATACTTCAGGCCAGGTATGATGGTCTTAGACTGTTAAGATGGCAAAACTCTATAATGGCTGCAGGAAATAGCCCCCAAACTATAGCTAAGCAAACATAAGAAACTGACAGTGAGGGTAAGGGAGGATGTTCCCAAACCTCACTCGATAGTGGTGTTCTTCCCTAGGACAAAATTAGGAGAAGAACAAAGAACCCTAGCACTGGTCAAAGGGCAGAATGACGGGATCTGCGCTGAGGAGTGGAAAGTTCACTCAGTGAAAGCGGAGGGGCCTGGAATTGTCATGATCCTGGGCATCGATGAGATCTCGGCAGAAACGATAATTTCAAGAGGACACACCCTCAATTTTCGTTTTGGAGGATCCCTGTAAGAGGCCTGAAAAAGGGAGGGGGAGGAGGATACAAAACGAAAGAAATCTCACACTTCCACCCCAATCACCCCCCTACCCATTCAAACGGAGCAGGCCCGTACAGCAACACCTCCACCTACGGAGACTACCTCCGAAAACCCTGCTGAGATGGAAGTCGACCAATTCATCCTGGAAACCCAGACCCCTCCTCCTCTACAGACGGAGCCAAGAATGCTCACCGAGGAGGAGCTATTGGGAGAGGAGACAGCTCCTCCTCCCTCAAAAGAATAACCATACATGGAGAAAATGAGAATATCCCAGGTGAACATCTATCACGCTAAAGTTGACTCGGCAGTAATAGCTAGGATGTTCACTGCGCAACATCTATCGGCAATTCTCATCCAGGAACCCTGGCATGGAAAGGACAAATTAGAGGTTGGTCCTGCAAAGACGGTAAGACTGTATGGGATTCCAGACAGGATAATCCCCGTGCGTGCATATTGATTAGGAAAAACACTAATTATCTGTCTTTCAGAATTCATGACTGGAGACTTAGTTCACATCAAGGTAGGGATACCAATCGATGGGAAGAGACTAGAAGCAGTAGTAGCATCGGCATACTTCCCAGGAGAGGAGGACCACTCTCCCCCCGACAAGCTTTGAAGACTAGCCAGCTACTGCAGCATGAAGAATCTCCCCTTGCTGGTGGGATGCGATGCCAACGCACACCATCAAATCTGGGGAAGCACGAATAACAACAAAAAAGGTGAGCCACTTATAGAATTTTTGGTGAAGGAAAAATTAGATATACTTAATATAAGATCAATCCCTACCTTTGTCACCAAAGTGAGACGAGAAGTATTGGATATTACAATTTGCAGCCAAGCCCTACATAAAGTGATAAAGAATTGGAGGGTTTCAGGTGAAGAGTCGATGTCGGACCACAAAATAATAAGGTTCGACATCAAATCAGATAGGACAGACTCTACACCGTTTAGAAACCCGCGAAACACAAATTGGGCAAGGTTCATTGAGATGGTAACACATAGTCTAAACCCCGCAACAGTGAAGAGAGTGCCAAAGACCTGCAATGAATTGGAACTTGTAGTTATGGAATTTACAGGGAATATAATTGATGAATATGAGTCTAGCTGCCCTGTTAAGGAACCAAAAAGTAAACAAGAACCACCTTGGTGGAATGTAGAACTGGGCAAACTAAGGAAAGAAACCAGGAAAGCGTTCAACAAAGCTAGAAGGTAGAATACAAAAGGTTACTTACCTCGTTTAACCATGCCATCCGCAGGGCGAAAAGAGAAAACTTTCGCAAATTCTGCGGAGAAATCTCCACAGTATCCACAGCAGCTAGACTGCACAAGGCACTAGCAAGGGACAGATCAGACATAAACACTGCCCTAATGGGCTCAATCGTGCCTCCCCACGTCGCCAACTCTGCCTCCGAATTCTTCGGCAGATGTTGGGGGATCCGACGTGGCCACTCTGCTCCAGTCTCAGCAATCGACGAAGCTTCTTCCTCATCTCGTCCAAGTTCCCATTGTCTTCGGCTCCCCTGATGGCGAGCTTGTACCCGAGTTCGTCCTTAGCTAACCGGTTTACATCGAACGACATGTTGATTCGCGCACACACGCGCACGCAAAAAGAGGTCCACGGAAAAAGGTGAAAAGTCCCTGGTCGGGCACCAATTTGTTACCGGTTCCTCGCCGGACCGTTGGCAATTCACCCGGTCGCCTCAATGGAGATTTTTTTCCCGTGGCCGCTTCGTCTCCAAAAGTAAAATAATCGGGCGCCACACTGTTTTTATATTTTTTCTTCATTTCGGAAAACAGTGAAACCCTCGGGGTGAAACAACAAGATTAGAAAAAAACAAAACAACAAGAAAGTAAAATATCAATGTCCACTGTATTGTGAATAAAATTGAGAAAAATAGAAATAAAACAAGTCTCTTCAAAAATAAAACTAAAAACAAAACTGTCCGGAAACCAATCTCATAATACAAATTAAAAGTTTGAACCTCGTGTACGTTCTTTTCCTTCTCGTTCCAGTGCTGTTCTCCCCTCGCCCACGCGAACCCTCCGCTCCACGACGATGAGAAAAAGTCTCAAAATAATTAAATAAAACACTATCACGTTCTTTTTCTACCTTTTTCGTCCGGCTCGTCCACACCGACCAGACCAATCTCGAGCCTCCTTGTACACGCCGATCGGGCCCCACTCCTCGCAAATGTCCCCGCTGAGCCCTGGCTGGGCCACCTTCGGCTTCCAAATACCACCCGCGCGTCTTCGGCCTCTTCCAGGGCTCGCTCAACCACCCTCGTCTCTGCCCAAGTCTGGTCACCCAAGTGCAAAAAAAAAATTTTTTGTCCTCTCGTTTTCACTTGTAACAGTACATATCCTTACTATTTTTCACAACCTCTCCTTTGAGTAATCCCGTATATCCTAAGAATTCCATTCATCGTCCTTCAACGAGATCGCCGATCGTGTTATTCGTACAACGTTATTGCATCTGCTGAGATTAAGCTTGTGCATTGGCCCATTCGTCGCCAATAGGAGAATCGTCTTTCCCCTTCAGGACTTCATATTAAACCATCGATCATCTTCAACACTTCCCAATAGTGAGTCCTCATTTATTCCTTTATTTCAATCATTCCTAAGTTACTCTTTCCATTATTCTCATACATTCATTATTATATCCCAATACTTGATATCCTAATCAATCGGGAATCCTACACTCCCGTTGGTGCCGAACCGGTATATTTCTTTATTGATTCAAACTCCTATCCTCGGCGGTGTTCGCGCGCCATTTTGTTGGTCGTTGGTGTACATGTGGATTAATCACATAATAAAGTAAGATTACGTTATTTATAATTATTTATTTATTTAAAGCGTATAGAAAAATACATAAAATGAATCATGTTCCATCAGTGTCCTGAAATGTATGTTTTCGATATTCTTCTAATTCAGGCCCTGAGGATGAACCTTTGCTCTTTTCCTCATTGCGAATTAACACAAATACGAATGAACAACTAGCCTTGCATACTCTTAAAATGGGAGTATTCATACCCTCATTAGGTCAGCTATTTAATAGGTGTAAAGGATCACCGAAATTGTTTGAACTCGACTGACCACCAACCAGCGAGACAAACCAGGATGATCACAGACGAACACGCTGGAGTTTCATTAATTCAGCAATCAAGCAGAATTCAACACCATATGTCACAATTGAATATACGTATCATAAGACAGTATAATGTATATTTTAATGACAATGGAATAGAAACATTTATTGAAACAATTGCTGTAAAGAAATCTTTGTTATTCTTCATTTTCAATACGTCTTAAATTGCTGACCACCGTACTCTAAAAACCGCATCTCCCAAAACTGTGAAAGTGTGTATTAAATGCAATACCTACGTACTAAGAGAAGACTTTACTCATTCTCAACATTTAACATCATTAATTAACAGGGCAAAATCGAGAGTGGTACAAGGAAAACCAAAAAGGATGATCGGAAACTGCCGAATTACAGATTGATGCTCCCTCATTCTTTGATCCTAATGTAAAACGGATAAATCCGATTTAAGGAAATGTAATTCCTACGGCACAGCGGGACTTGGGCGGTGAACCGCGGGAAGGTAACACGTTCAATATAGCCACGTGCTAACCGGCGTTTTAAAAATCACGTCTTTTACTCGATTCAACCGACGTTCTCCACTCAGATGAGTGGAAAACAAGAGTCTAACCCTGAGAAGGAGTTAGAGAAGGAGAGGAGGCGGAATAAGGACGAGATGGAGCAGACAACGAAGAAGAAGACTGCTGAAATAGTGGAGAGTACTCCTTTATCCACCGGCTGCACCGCTTTGGAGCGCTGTGAAGGAGATAAGGATGCTCTCTGTAAGGTACTGGGTGATCCGGATGAAGGATTCACCCTGGTAAAAAGAGGGAAGAGAGGCGTGAGNGGGATGGGGTACGGGCCTACTCAGGCTTTTAACCCCTCGGGTCCTGGTCGCCCGCCCTGTGTAATATATATACGGCACAGCGAGTCTAAGTTGATGGACAGGAAAGTTCTTTATATAACACCCGACCGAGTGATCAACCAAAACATTATTTGTTTCTCAAAGCTTGGTCAATATTATTTCAAGAAAAGTGCAAATTTTGCAAAGCTTTTTTATTTTGTGCCATGGCGCGATCTGATGTAGACAACAGATCAAGGAAGAGTAGAGTCACTACTTTTGCGTGAAGTGTCCTCTAAAGATAGATTTTTCTCATCTGAAAACATATATAGGATATGTATATGTACATAGGTGTAGATTTAGATGTACGTTTTCGATGACTTTATAAAATCTTCTCTCCTAGCGTTCTGGTAAGCTTTAATTTGTGAGCTTATGCAACTACACTAGATCTACCAAACTTTCCGTAAGGATCAAGCCCTTCTTTTCTTTCCTAAGTCAAACTTTGGTTGGTCGGAACCTTGTTAACATTAAAGAATTTGAGGTTAAACTAAAATCATGGGGGACCTCGGTAGGTGAGTGGTTAGCATGAGAGACTCTCACGCCCTTTTTTCCCGATAACCCCCAATTTGAACAACATATATAAGAGATTCGTCATGGCTAATATGCAAAGATCATAAGGCCAATTTAAAAAAAAAAATCATGAATACAATGGCAATTGCAACGTTTAAAAACGCCTGTCCTTATCCTTCATTTAAAGTCAAATAGAAAATGAATCTTCCATGTCGGGTATTTGTGAAACGGAAATTTCCCCTAAATATAGGAGTCCCTTAACGAAGGTTTCACTCTACACTTATTTATTAGTCAATTTTATATTTACCATCTGGTAAAAAAAGGGGGGAAAGCCTAATAAGCATATACAGGAATACATAGGCTTGAAACATATATTGTTGTGAATAGTGTGTGGCACGGTAAAAAGTGGTGATTCATTTTTTGTGTGCCGATCAGTATACGAGAGATGTTAAACCATACTTCTCTGACAAAAACGAGGAAAGTGGTTGGGGATCTTGCTTGGATTCAGGAACGTTAGACAAGTCTATATCAAGATGGCATTATATGACGTCAGAAGTGAGTCAACTTGCTTTTGTTTTTGACTAAAATTGTAAGACGAATTACTTTTCAGCACAATAAAGATAATCCCATAAAGAAATTGAACAATGTGCAGTTGACCCGTCGATATATTTCGTCAGGATTAAGAAGAGCCAGACAATCGGGATGGGGGTGGGCGAGAAGAGGGATGTTGGAAAGGAAACCAGTTTTCAGGCGAGATTTTTGTGAGGGAAGATTATCACGGAGGCGTTGAAAGGCGAAACTAACTATCCGGATCCGATGCTAACGAGAGGTGGAGGGAGAGAAGACACATTGAGCTGAGCTCCATGTGAAATAGAGTCCCTCGGCCATCGGCTGACAAAGGGCCCACATAACTCTTAACAAAACACAATAGGGATGGATCTACCCCTTGCCTTCACCCGCGAGAGGAGCACGTGTTCCGTGGGAACCCGAGTGACGGGGTTGCCCACCCCATCACCTGTCCAAACACGCCTCCCGCTTGCATTTCGTCCGACTCCCACCCTCGACCGTACGCTATTCCTAGAACTGACTACCCCAATATTGTTTAATTGCAAACATCGCTCATTCGCTATACGTGCAAGGGCAACTGTGCAACAACAACAACACAAATTCATGAGCCATCGATCCATTCCAGATCCCTTAAACCAGGGCTTCCCAAACTGCGGTCCGCCGTCCCTAACTAGGGGTTCCGCGGCGAACTTCGAGAAAATTAATAATTACAAAAATAAACGTAGAATGAATAAATAAAATTGTAAAAATCTATTAACAATAAGTACTGAAAATGAACGTTTTCCATTCATTTTCATTTATTCTTTCTAAGTTTATTTTCGATAAGTTAATTATGTCAATCTACTGTTTGTGTGTAATAGTGTTTCAAACAGGAATGTTAAAGAGATTTTTTGTAGAAATTAAATTTATTGTAAATATAAATATTGGAAGTATGAATATTTCAGCTATTTGTTGGGAAAGCGTATTGTGTAACAACATTGGGCAATCGGAAGTGTCCTGGAATCTCGGGAGCCGACCTTGTCTTTCACGTACGTTGCCTAGTTTTGAGCACAATACACGCGTTGTACACCAATGAAGATGCCCACTAATGCCGTAAGTTCCTCAGATGACAGATGACAGAGGGGTTGTTTGCGTGCGTCAGTGAGTGGTTGAAGGAACAAGGGAATTAATCAATGAATACGTTAGCAAATAAATGAATGGGTGAAAGCGGCGATGAGTGAGTGGGTGGTTGAAGATAAAGTAAGTAAATAAAAAAGTCAAATAAATGAGTGAGTGAAAGTGGTCGAGAGTGGTCGAGGGAACCATGTGTGTTACTTATACTTATGTCATTTGTGTGTTATATGTATGTTGTTTATATTGAATTTGATTAATTATATTATTGTAGCTGCGACTGAGTTTACATGTGTCTGTTCTATAATTGATGCTGTGTTTATCTCTGTTGATGTAAACCATTTCTAAAAAGATACGTTTATGTTTGTTTTGTTCTGTGTTTAATATTTTTGGATTGCTGAAATCCATCTTGTGTTGATGTTCAAGATGGTGGGTAGGATTTTGTTTTGGTCTTTTGCAATCATAGATATGTTGTTTTACCACAGTTATCATAACCTTTTTAGGGTGTATAATTGATATCTGGAAGTGTTCTGGCCTTGCATCCTTGTCCAGCCACTGATCTGTTATCACCTCCTGTTATCGTACAGAATCCATTTCTTATCACCCGTGATGATTCATCGAGAAATCGATCATTTTGGTGGCGCAACAGAAGAGACGTGTAAATTTCAAAAGTAAAGTTCTTTTGCAATTTCCCGTGTTGTCTTACGTGAATTTTATTCAATCAACGTTTTGATTTGGTTCTCGTCCACAACGGAAGGCCTACAGTGACCTTCCCTGTTTTCGCGATCGAAATTTATAAAACGAAATGTTTGAAACCACCGCTGCACAGTGCATTCGTTAATGCTTCCCTCCCCCCAAATTGTATTGATATTACGCGCCGTTTGGGCCGCACTTCGCCCAAGTTTAAATTCGGACAAATAAATTAGACGAAAATCTAGTGTCAACATATTTGACATATATCACAGGCCCTCCCTCTTATAAAATTCAATATAAACTAAAATGTTTTGTATAAAAGACAACAGTTAAAAGTATTTATTATAATCCATAAATTAGAATTGGGGATTTAGCATTGCACCTGCGAAAATAAAACAAATTTTCAAAACCTATAATTTTGTACGAACCCAATAAAATCTACCTGACACGTAGTATCGAATTGTCCAATCCAATTCCTTCAAAGAAAAAAGCGTCCGTGCTACAATTTAATGGGTGTAGTCCATTACTCTTCCTGAGTACAGCATGGATACGGAGGAACTGCGGCGGCATCCCGGGAAGGGACTACATCCAATACACCCGGACTTGGATCAACGCTCTCCCCACAAGGACCAGGACAGCGAAGGAGAGCAGCGCCGCGGAAGGAACCTCCGTTGCCGAGCAGGATGCAACGCCCTTGAGACCCCTGCCTGAGTCGCTGGCGTACCCACGGTGGAAGGATTCTACCACACGACGCCGTGGTAGCTGTACTCGCCGGACGGCTGAAGCAAAAGGGGTACACGATTCTCCTGGAGCACCTCTTCACGATGGCGACCGGGAGGTTCAAGCCCCCGAAGTTCAAGCTGCCCATAATTCCTGGAAGATCCGTAGAAGCTCTCAAGGGACTCAGGAATAAAAATGCGAAATGTAGAGAGATTCTTGCTCAGCAAGGGTTCTGACCGAATTCGCACCGCAGAGCAACGAACCTAACGGACCGAGTGTCTCTGCAATAAACAAAGAAGCCATTGAGGCCGCAGTGGAAGTGGCATCAGGCATTGAGTCACATAAAGCAAAAGAATTGAGTGTAATAGCATCCAGATTCTGCACTGATGGTGTAGCGAGGGTGGAGGACCTAGGAACTTGGTTCCGAACAGTTTTTCCACCCGTAGTGGGAACGGCAAGTACGACCCAGGAATTGGACACGGGGAGAAACTGCCATGTTCCGAATAAAAAGCAATTAAGCAGAAGGGAATACGCCCGGGTCCAGTCAATGTATAAAAAAGATCTGCGAGGGCGGCGCAGGAAATCCTCGAAGGGAGGAGGGTGTACACTCGGCAAGGTCTGACACAGCTTGAAGGCGCATGGCGTCCCGTACTCGAAACGAGGTCGGCCCCGTGGACAGGTCCCATCACCTGGTCCACGGGCATAAATGAAAACTTGATACAGCCGATCACGCCAGAGGAAGCGATGAACTCTAAGCTACCCATCCGCACCAGTCCGAGGCCTGATGGGGTGACGGAGCGGATGTGGAAAGCAGTGCCAGTACAACTGAGAGTGCTGGTGTACAGGCTCCTTAAGGAGATGGGGCGGCCACCTAAGAGCTTGCTCGAAGGCCGGACCGTCCTCAACCCCAAGATAGAAGACCCTGGGCCGTTAGACTACCGACCTAGCACGGTGGTCTCCGTTATCATTAGACACTATCATAGGATTCTAGCGAAGAGGTTGTCGAGCACAATCCAGCACGTCCCCGAGCAAAAAGGTTTTATAGAAAGCATTGACGGGACCGCGGAAAACATTATCTTGCTCGACGCTCTGATTCGCGATGCTAAGAAAAGACTCAATAGCCTGCATGTCGCGACCCTCGACAGCAGAAAGGCATTCGATTCCGTCAGTAGAGAGGGCCTACTGGCGGCTATAGCCGCAAAAGGGGTACCCGAAAAACTGGGTAGCTACATCGCCGAGACTCTCAAAGGGAGCACGTACTTGGAGTCCAGGAGAGAGAGCTCACGCACGATCCAGCCAAACCGCGGAGTGCGCCAGGGCGTATCCATTATCTCCGATTCTCTTCAACTGGGTGATGGACCAAATTCTGTTATCAGTCCCACCCATATAGGATACAGTTCGGAAGGAAGCAGAATCGGAGCCCTGGCGTTGGTGGACGACGTCGTGCTGGTCGCATCGATAGAGCTTGGTCTCTTTCGAGTCCTCAGCGTCCAGGTATGAGCTCGAGGTGAACCCGGGGAAGTCGACAGTACTCTCCCTAATACCCGACGGTAAAAAGAAGAAAATGCAAATCGGTGAAACGGCCCGATTCTCCGGGTCTGGGGAATCCCTGACGCAAGTCGGGGTTCTGGACATCTGGAGATACCTCGGAGTAGAATTCGGAACGTCGGGAGTAGGGGAAATGAGGCTGGAAGCCGAATTGGGGACACTCCTTCTGAGAGTCAAGGCCGCCCCCCTCAAGCCGTAACAGCGACTGGAGATACTGAGGTCGTACCTGCTCCCAAGACTGTTCTACGTTCTGGTACTGGAAAGGACGACGGCCGGCCGACTCACCGCCATAGACAGGCAAATAAGGAAAGAGGTGAGAGGATGGCTGCACCTTCCAAAGGACACCCCGAAAGCCTTCTTCCACACCTCCATCAAGGATGGGGGACTAGGGGTGCACGCTATGGAGACCTTCGTACCGGGGAGCCTCGCTGGACGACTGGACAGACTGTGTGAGAGAGGATCGGCAGCAGTCAAGGCAGCAATCGGGAGCACAGCGACCCAGAGGCGTGTAGCATGGGCAAAGCAGCAGCTGAGGAAGAGGGGCCTCCCGACAGACTCGACTCCGGAGCAGAGACAGCGCTTCTGGGCAGAGGCGCTGTACAAGTCGTACGACGGAGCGGCACTACGGGAGGGGAGGAAGGAGAAGGCATCCACAGCATGGATACGGAGGAACTGCGGCGGCATCCCGGGAAGTGACTACATCCAATACACCCGGACTTGGATCAACGCTCTCCCCACAAGGACCAGGACAGCGAGAGGAGAGCAGCGCCGCGGAAGGAATCTCCGTTGCCGAGCAGGATGCGACTCCCTTGAGACCCCTGCGCACGTCATCCAGAGTTACTGGCGTACCCACGGCGGAAGGATTCTACGATACGACGCCGTGGTAGCTGCACTCTCCGGACGGCTGAAGCAAATGGGGTACACGATTCTCCTGGAGCACCTCTTCACGACGGCGACCGGGAGGTTCAAGCCGGACCTTGATAACGAGGAACGGACTCGGCTACCTAATAGACGTCCAGATCTAGGACCTAGCGCGGCGCACCGACAGAAGGCGGAAAAGTATGACAGCAACAAGGACCTCACCAAGCAGGCAGCAGCGTTACTGGGGACGACGAGCGTCGAGGTCGGCACGCTCACCATCTCCTCGAGAGGAGCCCTCTGTCGGCAGTCAGCGGAGTACCTGCGCAGCCTCGGGATAACGGACCTCGCTCTTGCCGGGATGGTCACCAGGGTGCTACAAGGAAGCCACACCTCCTGGACGAGGTTCAATCAGACAGCGGCGGCGGGAAGGCGACAATGAAGCTGGTGTACGAAGACTACGGGGCGTGACTTCTCCGCAGGCACACAAAAGACTATAACAGAGTGCGATACAATAATGTCGGGAATCTCTATGTTATACAAAAATAAAATAAAATGTAAATGCCTAAAGAGATCATATACACGGTCCACGATCTACATACCAAACACTAGGTTAGCCACGTTCGCAGATGATCACGTCATCTTGACAAGGGGTGTGGATATAAATATATATATCCAATAATAAAATATATAAAGCTTCTTACAACTTGCAATACCACCTGGATGAAATTCAAACATGGAACGACCGCTGCCGAATCGCTATTGCTATTACCCCCAAAAATCGCCCATAGAGCATTCACTTTGAAAATAAAATACCAAGTCAATAGCATAATCATAAACCATAATCAAGTACCACAGGCTGATAAATGGGCCTCTTGGAATAAACCTTCAGCGACTCCTAACATCCACAAACACATTTAGTTAAAAGAACTCGTACGTCCATTCGTCTATTCTACTGTTTGTAAATAAACGAAAAAAAAACTGATTTACCTTTCGCGCTCTATCTGGTAGTACGGTTGGTCTAGGATCTGGGACCTTGCTAATAACTCGCAAATCAAGCCAGTCCACCAAAATAGAGTACTACCTTAATCACGAGTGAACCTTGTTACGGCAGGAACGACGTATTGCATAAAGACCTTAACGTCATAGAAGTTAAAGATATAATCAAGAATGCACCTACATTATTACATACCACTGTTAGAGCCTTGGCGGAATATGCAGAACATGTAGCTAGAAGATCACGTAGACGACTCAACCGGAAACGAACATCGGAAATTATCAGTAGTTATTATTATTGTTAAATTGTTGTTATAAGTGAAATGTTGTTATGTGCTCTAGTTATTTATGTAGATATTTCATTATTAATTTTTGTTAAGGACTGTCGCTGGGCAGCACCCTTACATCCAATAATACCAAATCTGTAGGTACTGATATATGTATGTACAAAGGTCGTCACAGGTCAGAACAACGTAAAGGAATGTAGTTGTTGGAGGTTTAAAAAAAAAAGAGAGAAAAGACTAATCATTCAATGGATAAGCACAATAGACAAGTTTCAAGTTGTATAGCATATTTATGCACGTTTTTTTCACAACTTTAGTGCAAATAAAGTAATACTTATTAAAAAAGGCATAAAGCTATGCATTTACGATGTTAGGTAATAATTTAAGGTTATTTTTGTAGGTAATTGAATTAGCAAATTCCACAGAATTAGGCAGGTATTTCGTCCGTGAGAAGTCAGTTTTGTGAAATTTTTGTAACTTTTTCATCTTTTTTCACATTACAGGAAGACGGTCCGGCGAATTCATCATCCACCCTGGGACCAGTTCATTTTTAAGACGTCGATCTCGTCCGAGTAGGGATAGGGTGAATAAGAGGGCCGAATGAGAGAAAGTGAGAGAGCTGTGGAGCGAGGGAAAGAGACGAAGCAGGGTGTGTAAGAAGTAGCGAGTGAACGAGGGAGTGGGTGTGAGAGTGTATTTCGGTTTGGGATTTGGGCCGGGAGCGGAGGACATGGATTGGAAGGGCTTAGCTGGGGGAGAGCCGTGAGGACCCTCGTTAAATTACAGGCCGCGAGCTCGTCCCAATGCCCCTCTCTGAAATTTATATTTCCTCAAGTGATCGATACTCTTGGCTCCGGTCACACCTCCCTTCCCTATACAAAACCGGCCAGAACACCGCTGTCTAATGCTTTTCTATCCGCCTCTCGACAAATCAACTAGGATAGCCTAAAAAAGGAAATTTCTAGAAAGAAATTTATTCGGACAGAATGCCGGTCGCACGTTTACAATACTACTGCTTAGCTTTAAATTCCATTCGGACCAATTTTTTACGATTTCCATGTCCTTAGATTTCTAAAATCTTTCGTCATTTCATACATCAACTGAGATTACGTGTCTGACATAAAAAATGGACCATCTTTTCCATGGACACGGATATTTTTAAAATTTGAACTGGACCTATTTGAATATCTTACAAAACTGAATGGCGTGGATTAACAATCATAGGCTGCAAATTTTAAAAATTTAAATCCCATCTATAAAACTCCTCAATCCATCAGATTGACTGACATGACAATCATGGATTCGAAAATTTTAATAGTTTGAATTCCATCTATTCGATCCTCCTGTCAGGTTGGTTTGACGTGGCAACTACCTTCTTATGAATTTTGATGCTGCATAAAGCATGAATATTTCATTATAAAATAATATGAAAAATTTCAATTAGATTGTTTATGACCATGCAAGATGTCTAATAACATCCAGGTATCACAGTGTTGTGGATGGGGCATCAAAAGAAAATGGTAAGGTTTAAAACCAAACTGCTTTTTCAAATAATCTTCTCATTAGTGATATGACTGGCGAGGTAAGATAAATCCAAATACAACTAATTTGATTTGGCGCATTAAAATTTTGTGGATTCAGGTCATTTATATTGCATTTTAATTGTATATTCCACCCTCTGAAAAGTTGTCTGTGTAGATTTGAAGGCAACAAAGTTCGTTGGTTTCACGGTGTCTCGTAATAAACGGAGTTCACGCCGTAATAAATTGGATTACTCGGCTCACAATGAGGAAAGTAAAAGGCTGAATCTCCGCCGGCTTAAGTCCCAAGAGACATTTATGTACGGCGCTTACAATACTGCGCGAAACTTGCAGACTATTCCAATAAAACAACAAGTCGTAACATTAACTATAAGAATATTTGGTCGTATTGTTTCGATTATAAACGCATGCATCAATGCGAATAAATGGCTTATAAGACAATTTCCACAATTTTTGTGGTCTTGTACTTTCACTGCATTAAACGTAGGTTGTTATAGTCATGAATATATTACCATATTGGCTTGTACTGTATGCCCTGTATATAAACAAAACTCTCTCCCCAATCCGAATTTCGGTACTCCGAACATTCCAATAATCTGAATTGGGAAAAATGCAAGGGAGAGAAACTGAGTGAATTAGTGAGGGAGAGAAAGTCTCCATTTTTCTTGTGTTAAGTTTAACATACCTACCGGATTATTGAGAGAGCACTGTAGTTCGTATTTTGAGCTAGCTGTATACAATAAGATGTACATACAAGGAAGGATTTTTATCCTGTGTTTATTACAAATTAACGTTATAATTGGTTACGTGGCGTCGTAAGCATCTAACTCGGCCTATACGAGACCAAATTTTATTTTGTCGATAGTCCCATTCACAGGATCCTGACTACCACCTTATAAACTAAGGATAAATTCTAAAAATTAAAACCAAAAGGACAAATGTAAATACTGACTGAAGGGGCTTAAATAATTATTTGGTTCAATTACTCGATGTTTCAATCTTAATGAAACCTTCCAATGTAAATTAGGGAGGAAGAAAATGGTAAAACGAGAGCAGGAAGGGTTGAAAGGCAGCCCCATCAAAGAGCCGCGCCTTTTACTGTTTCTCCAAATGTCAACTGAACCACAAAGAGAAGTAACTCATCAATTTCCTCTTTTCGGCTCGGTAATTACGAATCCAAAGTCGACCCAGTACGTACACGGGAACAAAAGATAGTGAATAGTCAGTTGCAAGAAGGAAGAGGAGAAAACCAGTCGAGTGAATATGGACGTTAGTCCTTTTAAATTTTCGCCAAGAAAGGTGAGACAAAGCACATTACAATTAATATTTTATTCTCTTAAGTTATTTTCAATAAAATGTTCAACTGAAAAACAAAAAAAAAGAAATATTAAAAATTGACTACTCTTATAACATCCCAGGGTATCACCAAAAAGTTTAGGTGGATCCACACTGGTCGAGTTTGGGTAACTACAGTTGTTAGTCAAAGTTCGTATTTGTTCGCTCGACCTGAGTCTTAAATGCTAACCGCTCAGCTATCGCGGTCCTCCTAACAATAAATATTAATAAACGAATTGTATTTATTGTTAAAAATTAGCTTTCGCTTCCACCATTCCATAGTCAAGCAAGTGTTCCCGTTGTAGACCGTATATCCTGTTCCCTTAAGCGCAAATAATGGGAGCCGTTCTTGATGTGGCACAAAGGTCTCCCGTACAAATAAAAAGCGTGTCTTACAAAATACACTCAACTTCATCCTCCTTGGGTACGACAAGGATCTAATGCGAATACTGCTTTCTAGCCGTGAGACTGCCGCAGGATAGTATGCTCGGACCAATCTTCTATATACTTACACTGCAGATGTTCCCTCTACACCTACCACCCTCCATGAATCTTTTGCCGATGACACAGCTTTACTATCCTTTAACCGAATGCAGTTGCTTCGGAAAATCTACAGAGACATATCACATTTATAGATTGATATAGACAATGGAAAATGAAGAAAACAAGTAGTCCATATTAGATTTACACGCCAAAGCGAATCTATTAATGTTTTTATTCCCAAATCCGACTATCTTGGCTTCAACCAAGACTCACGCTTAACATGGGAATAGCGTACAATACTAAAACGACAAACGCTACGGTATACTTCAATCCAATCTATCAATGAAAATCAGACTTACAATTCACAAAACGCTACTACAACCGATTTGGACGTACAGTATTAAACTGTCAGGAACCTGTAAAGCTTCCAATATACAACGTCTCCAATCCTTCCATTCTAAAGTCCTCAGATCAATTGTAAAGGTCCGTATTATGTCTCCAATACTATCATCCCTATCGGCCTAAAATCCCATTCATCCAAAAATTAATTTACCAAGTGCCACAATTATCTCCCTCACCCTAATAGTCTTGCTCAAGCCTTGTCCGACAAAGCCCATCTCTTCAATCCCATAAGACGTCCCCAGAGGAAATGGCCCCGGGACCTCCTTTCTGAACAGTAGGTAGTGAAAGTTTATTTAGCGAAGTGAAGTGGTAGAATAATATTTGTCCCATCAATGTAAAAATGTAGATATATTTGTGTATCATGAAATTACATGTTAAAAAATTGATAAATATATCACAATTTTTAAATTGGATGTTTCGTTATTAGTCCAATCAGGTTGCCGGAAAAAGGGCTGTCAAGCAATGTGTCTATTGATGTGTGGTGTTTAGTGACCGTTACTTGATGGTTATTTGGAGGTCATAGATGCGGTCTGGTGTGACGTAGGTTTTAGAAAGACATTTTCTCACTCTGGGGCACTCTCAATACGACAGACAAGAATGACACATCTACACAGAAAACAAACCCTTTGAGCCCTGAAGATGATCTCAATAAAGATCGAAACGTTGGCACGATAAAGAAATGTTTTTCTAAAACCTACTTCACACCAGACCGCATCTCACGACCTCCAAATAATGGTTTTTATTGATGTTGGTGCAAATGTTCAGAATTGTGTCCACAATAGACGAGCAGAGCATTTGCTTCGAGAATGCTGTGCTCGCCCAGTGTGGAGCGGCTTTAGACACTATAGAGTTAAGAGATGACAATTTCAACTAACTGCTAAATTTGCGTACGCATTGACATGAACGATATAGGGAAAATTGCTTACTTCACTCAAGAAATTTTTCTTGTACTACTTGTGTCTCTTTTTGTCGATCAAGGAACAATCAACTCCATCCTTCTTCTCAGAAGTATTAGGTCATTGGCTTTTGCTGCTACAATTTCATTCTCTAGGTTTTTTCTTTATCTAGATTATGTATCCATTGAGCCGTTGCTTCGCATTAGAAGATGATATGAGTGGTTGTTTCTTCCTCCTCATTGCATAATCAACAAATGGTATCATCGTTATATATGTCCATGATGTAGATGATTTTTTCAGATGCCAGTGTCCTGTATATGGTCTTATCAATCCTCTGATTCTGGCCCTCTGCAAGTGCAGCAGTGAGTTTGTCAGTCTTGATGCGGGTTGTTTTACCAAAGCTTACTTTATATAGCACTAGTAGTATTTTTTGGATCCATTCTGTGATGGAGGAGTCTATGTTTGTTTTTGTTATCCCAAGAATAGGTTCATATATGGTCTTGCAGATCCTCCTCTGATGTGTCTGTATTTCGTCGCCCAAGATCGCCTTATGTTCTGATACCCAAGATATCATCAGGTTGTTGTGTTTTGGAGAGAAACGTCTTTAGAGAAGGATCAAGTCGATTGCACTGATCTAAGAAACGAAGAAAGTACAACAAGCCAGACAGCTGCAGCCTGAATGCAAGCCAAAGGATGTGGACATTTTGAATAGTCAATTTAATTTTTATAAGCTTTTTGTATTTCCTTATGTTCAGTTTTCTACTTTTTCGTTTACTTTGCATTACTTTCATTATTTTTTAATAAAATTTTCAAAACATATATGTTTTTCCCCGTTTGTAAACGAAAAATGGTTTAGCAATTAAATGTTAATCGGTAATAATGACCTTCCCATGTCAGTCAGTATTTACAGAACGAAGAAAAACTTGCTTAAAAATTAGGCAAGAACTTTGGAAACCAGTCTGAGATAATAGAAAAGAGTAATACTAGAGATAAAAAGAAGAGCGACCATGTGAATGAAACAGCCTTTTTGGACCTCGGCAATGGCTTAAATCACGTCTTTCACACGGTAAATCCATTCGATTCGAATCGGTGAGCAGAGAGGATCCACCGGTGCTAAATGCGGGTTAATTTTACACCGAGGTGCCATGAGGGCTGTCATCCGAGAAGTAAGATTCTCCGCGAAGAACCTATTCTTTGTTTCTACACTCTCTCTCTCTCTCTCTCTCTCTCTCTCTCTCTCTCCCTCTCTCAAAGCACACTTGTAATAATAGGAGAATATAATCTTAGAATCCCGAGCTGATTTTGATCTGTCTTCATTCACAGTCGAAACGAGAGTAATAAAACTGTTTGTTAAAAAGTCACTTAACCGAAGAAAAATCGATCTTGAACGGTTGATTTTTTACTGATTACTGACTTATATAATCTCAAATCTGCGCAAGCATGTACATACATGCAATAACAATGTTGAGCCAATCACTTTTCCTAGTCCACCGGCATTTCTAGCATTTATAATTTACAATAAATTACCGGCGGGCCACGATAATCATCCTCCCCGGGTGTTGCCAATCCAGGGTCAGACCACTGTCTAATCCGTCCAGCAACCGAGTTCACGCTCCACGTGCTACCAAAGCTAGGTCATTTCAGCACCCAACGCAATCATTTACTAAATCCAAACCGCACTCTCACTCACTCTAAAATTGATTCTTTATTATTTCCATACCATTCACCCAGTGGTGGTATGGGTGAATGATATGGGGTAGTGGAGAACTCGATATTCCTCCATCAACCTTTACATTTATTGTTTAACTTACGCAATTGTCGGGTCGATGGGGGGGTACTAAATCTTCCGCCATAGACCCTCTCACATTACATATTCACGCTAATAAATAAATTTACACTCAACACAAAAATATCAGTACTATATACAACAAAGCAACCTTATTTCCTCCAAGAATCGGAACAGGGGACCTAGATACACGTTGCCGTGTTCAAGCATGATTCTCATATCGGGTCGCATCCCTACACGCTCTCTGTAAGGAGCCAAGGAATGACAGTCTTCATTTATGTCGGGCACATCGAGCAACGTTTCTCTGCATAAGGGAAACCTGCGCGACCAAAAGTAATTCTCTGTGTGTCAACCTCGCATGCATCGTCAATTTTACCCACCAATGGAGATGGCGAAGACCAACCGGCCAACGATAGGTGTAAAGGCAGACCAAAAAGAGTTCATCACCCCGCAGAAAATTGATTCGGGAAGAAACAATTACAGTTAGGGAATGAAGACGTGATTGCTCACGCTCGCTTACCCAATCCTTCAGCGATTATTACCACATTTTGGCGGGGTGGAAACTCGATTGCACATTCCTGAACTACCTGAGTAAAGGATAAGCTTTGTCAAGAGCATTGCTTGTCCAGTAATATGAGAGGACCATTTTGTTATTTCCTAAGCTCGTTGATGCCTTTCTATGATAACTTTTATTCAATATGTGCTCCATATTTGGTTTTCATTCTGATCTTTGAAAAGACATTTTTGCCCTGTCCATTCAGGCTCACTGTATCTATTTTTCATAGAGTACCTATGATCCTTGGTATGATCTTTTTTTTTCCAGTGGCATCCGACAACTAAATCATTTTAGCCCGAGCGGAAATAAAATACTGCTACAGACACTCAATACACAGGTTACACCAATAAATACATTCACACCTATATTCATTGATCGCACTCATTCTGTTATTAATATATCAACGTTACTATGTTTTAACTGCTAATTAATAAGATTGATCTCAGTTCCGAATTATTCATTTATTAAATATTATTTTCTTGTTATATAGGTAAACACACTTCAAGGTAGTTTATGTGAGAATGACCTTTAATTTATCAGGGGTAAAAATTAGATGAAAGTAATAAACAATGCGCTAGCATCAAAATGACTCCAAAGAGGGCTGAACACGAAACTGACATTTTAAGGTTAAAAGTTTAATGACAACTTGAAGAGGCCGAGGCTAGAAGTGTCAGAAAAGTTGAAGGGTTTGTGAGACATTCCACATCGTGGGGTGTACGGTTGTAGGGCGGGGGTTGACGAAGTTGTTTTTCCTCATTTCGTCGTCGCAGCCAATTTAAATAATTTTTCAAAATGAGTTTAGCCGGTGGTGGGCGTGCAAGTGTAAACGGGAACACCCATTCCAAGAGGCTATTGTCCGCCGTCCCAATCCCAGTTCGCCATTCTTCAAATGTCATTGTCTGTGGAAACTCGAAACGGCTAGCGAACCAGCCAACCCTTCAGCGGCAACCGGCCAACCTATGTCACCAAACCGGCTATTGCCATTAGTCATCGCACCAGGATGTAACGCCAGGGCTAGCAAAGCCGATGACAATGCCGTTTTCGCCTCCCGCTACCTCTAATCTCAGAATACAACTTGTCTCGCTTTACCGAAATTTGTACAAATCGGAAGTTGGATTGATTTTGTGTAAATTTTGCTTAATTATCCTCACCGTAGGGAAAACCCAAAACCAAATGCATCCAAACTATAAGCAGCAAAAAAATTCAATTTCAGATCACTGTAATATTCAGGAACAGTAGTAATCAGTAAAAGTAATACGTAAAATATTTTATCCCAATAATGTTATCCCTGTTCTCCAATAAATTGAAAGGCTCTGTAGGATAGCTGAGAGGGATACTAAGGGGGGGAGTTAATATATCATAAAAATGTATTGATTTGTTAAAAATGGTGTATAATCATTGATTTCAATAGGACGATACAATAACACTATTTTGTTACGAATATATAATGAATATTTATGCCTAATTGTCAAGATTTGTGTAGTGAATTGTGAAGTTGGTCAAGAAAAATATTAATAGAGCAATTGTAATTGAGGTAGTATGACATTCGCGGAGCACATTATTCGGTCTAGCGGCGAGTTTTTCCTATATGTAGTTAGTATTGTGGCATGGAATATAGACGGTCCTATGCTGTCTAAGCTAATAAGGAGTAGTGGAGAAGTTAATATTGCTTAGAAGTTGAGGACAGTCAATGTATGAATTAATAATTTTAAAAAGAGTTAGTGAGTTGAAGTGTAATCTGCGTGTTTTAATGGGTTAGTTATGTTTAACTGATTGAAACTGGTTGTAATCGGAAAAGGTTTATTTCCATACTATTCCAGGTTTACTTCCACACCATTCATAGTAAGTATATTTAAGCGCGGGAGTAACTATGACTCTCTTAATAGAGGTCTGAAGTACTATAGAGGTCAGAAGTAAGAGAGTCCAATGGTGAAGGATGGGTCGAGATGCGAATACATCATCTTCGATGACTTAGCCTCTCTCGATTCAGACAACCCCATCTCCTCGTGGTACCGCAGGCTTACCCCGCGCTATCTTTTTTTTCCGGTCGAAATGTATACACGGCTTGACCGGAAGGAAGATTGCGTGTGATGGTATAACTAACGGGGCAATGTCGGCTAGAGGAACTATGGTCCTAAGATAAGGAACAGGGTGTGCTGTTCCCCTCCGAGATGGTGACGGAGTCGCTACCCGACAAAGAAGGACACCAACGTAGACCATACATCTCTAGCACCCCCTAACGGGGGCCCACACAAGGGAGCAGCCCTTCCAAGCGCCTGCCGTCCAGCACAATATGGAGTGCGGGGGCAACCAATGGCGGAGGCTTTAAGGGGGTCTGGGCTGCCAACCCCATTCCCCGTCAAATAAAACAGGCACTAAAAATCAAGAGACAAATGGAAATAAGAATCCCTCATCCACCGATGAGGGCCCTGTTCCATGCACCAGTGGAGATGTCGCTGGACCGTCATTGTTCGCGTGTGTGACCTGCTCCAGGAGCTTCACCACGGCGACAGGACTCGGCGTACACCGTAGGAGTGCCCACCCTGTGGAAGCTAATGCACCTACGGTGTCAACGAGGCCCACCAAAGCGAGATGGTCCGAAGATGAGATGAGGATCATTGCCGCAGCCGAAGCAGCTGCTGAAAGAGAAAGAGTCCGCTTCATGAACAAGCGGCTCCTGCCCCTTATTCCTTTTATTTATTTTGTATTCTCTGAAGTTTCTGATCTGTATGAGCTGTGTATAGATTACAAAATGTATAACAATATTCAAGTGAACATTTCACCTCAGAGGAATATAATTTTCCTCTAAACCTTTTGAATATCGTGAGATAAAGCCTAGCGTTTTTAAACTTGTGGATTTAATTTTATCAATCAGTATATTAAAATCTAATTTATAATTACAGATTATCGGTAATAAAAATATTGAACAATATGGAGAGAGATGAGCACCTTGTGGAATACCAACATCATTTGTGATGGCTTTTGAGGATAAATAGGAGCTCTTTATGTTACAATTGTACGTGATACTGGAGGTAGATCAATAGAAACTCATTTTGTTGCATTTTCCAACATTTAGTATTAAATCTATTATATTTCGAGGTCTGATTGACCAAATAACTTCTTTCAATAAATTAATCTTTATGTAAGGCATTGGTTGGAATGAAAAAGTTAGTGCGGGATTCGAACCCACGACATTCGGCTAATTAGTATTAAATTGTTTTCAATGGAAGATAGATGAAGTGAATTTAAGACAGAAGCAGTCGGCTACTCCCATTAGATTTATCTGTTCTTAATATTTTTATGTCGTCGGCAAAAAGGGCAGGAATGGAATGACTATAACAGAAAGAAGATCGGTAATAAAAATATTGAACAATATGGAGAGAGATGAGCACCTTGTGGAATACCAAAAGATACCATATAATTGGCTCAGATTGGTATTCTCCTATTTTTACTACTTCGAAACGATGTGACAAATAGTTTGAGAACCAAGACAAGAGATGACCGTTGGTATCTACTGCTTTAAGTTTTGAAATTAATATTTTACTTTAAAATTATTATTTTACTATAAATACAGCAAGCTAGTTTTTTAAATTTTATCATGGATTTCATATCTTTGAAAAACCAAAATGGATAAGTATTATACGTTTTAATAATTTAGAGACTTATCTATCAATAACAATATTCCAAATGTAATACAATTGATTAACCATTACATTTCCATTTATATTGTTGCTAAACTGGGAAGGCCAATCTAATACAGATAGAGAATATTGCATATGTTTGTAAATACCCATCTTAAAATTGTATTTAGAAAGGGTATGGTCAAGTTCGATAGTGTTATTGGAGGACATTATAGACATACAGTTAATGCATCAACAGGATGACGAGAATCCACATTAACAGCTGTGTCATTGGTATTGGTGACTGCACCTCCAACGGCAAACGAAAATATAATTAGCTAAAACCAACAGTATCGACCCTGAACTAGACAAAATTATCTCATCACAAGACTGGAAGCAGCAATGAAACCAAACATCTCATCAGCAGGCAAGGACCCAATTGTATACCCATCGCTAATAAGACTGATGCTATCACCTGCTGTCAATATTCAATGATACCAGAATGGAATATATAGTCACATCAATATCGAAACCTAACAGATCCAGGCGATCCAACATCCAAGTACCCAATTATTCTTGCCTCATGTGTTAGACAAAGCTACGAGAGAATGCCCAACGTAAGACTTCAATGCTACTTTGACAAAATAAAATCATACCTTCATTTCAAAAAGAATTTCGAAAAGAACATAGTACAACCCAAGCATTGATTGAGATTACAACGGAGGTCAAAATCAAATTTACGAACGAGTATCCGCTGGCAGCTTTTCTGGATATATCAAACGCCTACAACAACGTGTCAATTAATATTGTAAAACAGAAACTAATTTCATTCAAAACCCCGAGTGAGCTCCTTAACAACATAATGAACTTGATTACAGAACGTAGGCACTATCTCCAAATAGGGAACAAACAAGTAAGACTACCACAAGGGACGGCAAAAGCCCTACACTACGTAATATTTATGTAGCGAACATACCAAAAGTCTGCTATGGGGCAGAAGGTTTACAACAATTTGCTGACCATTTAATCGTATACACGTCTGCTAAGAGTCACAGTAGAGCGATAAAGCCTGTTATTTGGATTCCACTATCTTGTCGGTTTTGGGTTTGTTTTAATTGAAGAGTTGTGAAGTTATTATTGTTTTTATCAGTATATAGCTGTCTCTGTATCCATCTAGTTGGTGTGTTCTGATTATGTTATACCCCGCGAGGTAGTAAAGCTAGTTTATTTACCGTGAACGATCGAATGTTCCACTGAAATATGTTGTTCAGTTTTTACGGTATGTTAAATTGCGTTTTTGTTTGGGATTATATTGTTAAGCGATTTTTGGTAAACATTTTAAATTACAGTTTGTACTGTAGATATAATTTATCTTTTTAGGTATCGTGTTTTGAGTTTTGTATAATTTTTAACACATTGATTATGTCTTTTTCTTGTATTTGTATATTGAATGATTGTTTTTCATTTCAGGTTGTATTTTGTTCTTGTTTGTTTGTTAATTTAGTTCTTTTTTATGTGTATCTTTCGATCATGAGGCTGCGTTTATTTCTTCGTCTTTTATGACCGGTGGGTTTAAATGGGGTCGCAAGGATCAATACATTTTATTCAGTTTTTGTTTTATTGGTCAGGTGAGACATGCCCGGTTTGGACTTTTCTTTGATCTACGGTCGAGAAGTCATTTTCTGTTTACACCGCTGCCTCTAACTGTGCAAAATGTTACCCGTGATGAGTGCATATGTTGTGTTGGTGCGTATTTTTTCCTTATTGATTATAGCTTTTTAATGCATTTAGGGCATTGTTTGTTGTTGGCCATGTATGCCGTTGACACATTTTGGTTTTGTTGCTGTATTTTGTCACATTCGTTGAGTGTGATGTCTCCCCAGTTTGCACAACGATGATGGCTTTTGAATTGATCTTTGTTGTGTCTGTAGCGTAGGCAGTTAAGTTATTGTCTAATAGGTGGTATGTATGCTTCTACTGTGCATCTTGCTCCGTAGATAGATACATGATTAGGCATGGTTTGCGCGTCGAAATTTGTAAAGCACATGTTTAGTGGAACTTGACTTTCTGCCCCGCGTTTTAGTGCCGTTTTACATTCAGGGCTTTGAACGGTGATTGTATCGTTCATAGGATTTCCTCGTTGATCAACGACGTATTTTTTATTTTTCATTATTCTTGTTTTTTAGATCCTAAACGTGGGGATGTATCCCGCCATGCCGTTCTCCTTAAAGAGTCACAGCTCCAGGAGATTTAGATGATTTATTCGGTTTTTCCTGTTCATTGATTCATGGTTTTATAATAGATAATTTTGCCAAATGACATCGGATGGAGCTTTCCAATGTTTTTGGAAATGCCTTCTATATGTACCATAAATGTGCCCCGATAAGCTGGTCGGTGCCTATTTTTGCTGAATCTATCTCTAAGCAATAGTTTTTTTTATTTCTTCCTTCTGTTCATTTATCTTCCCTTTTTGTTTAGATTAATCTTTTCATTAAGTGGTTTCTCATATTCATCTCTTGGTCGTCGTTTTCATGTCGACATGACTAATTAAATCGATTGCTTCAATTTTGGAGGTGTCTATCCCCCCATTGTCCGAAGATATAGAGATGTAAATTGGTCTTTCCGCTTTATAGGTAACGTGCGAGTTGAATCTAGAATAAGACTGGTTTCGTGAGGAAATGTGTCTTATCTCTTGTGTTTGATAATACGCTGAAGGGATTACGGATCCTCACTCGGCCGTGTCTGGACACAAACTGGTCTACAAATAAAACGTTCCTGTTGAATTTTAGCCACCTCGCCGTAATAATCAATAAAACTTCGAATAAAGGTTTAAAATTTTATTTTATTCCATAAGAAAAGAGAATTACTCAATTAATTATACACAATTTTTTCGAAATGAAAAAATTTGTGTCACAGGCGGGATTCGAACCCACGACTTTCGGCTCAATACGCCGCTGCTCAAAAAGAGAATTATTTCTGAGGGTTAATTGAGAGTGGAAAGGCGAAGTAGGAGGGGGGCTTTGAAATATATCAACAGGTGGCTATGAAAAAGGCATTAGTTCATTAAATTGTTACACGAAGTTCTGAAAGATTCGAGCAGAACGATAAAGAACAAGTTCTGAAGTGGATTTGTTAATCAATACCGTTAGTATCAGTAGTTATAGTACACTGAGAAGTAATATCAATAGTTGATAATCAATTTCGTAATAGTGTTAAAACAGTGTCTCGATCGTCCGTGGGGGAGGCGGCAGGGATTTGGGGGAGGTCCCTGGGAGGGCGATGGAGTGGGTGTTGGATTGGACTACTTTTTGAAATGATATTGCCACCTGTGGAGTCTGAGAAGTGTATAATACAAACATGCCACCTCACTTAACGTAAACATTCTCTATCTCCCATTCAAAAACTTTCCGCCTGAATAAAATTTACTCACTTTGCACGCCCTATTTAATTCGTTTGTAACTCTCGTTTTCGTTTCACGTACGACAGGGCGATCGCCGGCTCATTAAAATTTATTTCAAATGTCGAGCTTCCTAATATGTCGGCAACTTATGACTTCATTTATTAGGATTTCGGTCCAGAATTGTGTTTTTTCATTCAAAATACGTAAATTCATCAAAATAAATATGTAATTAATTAAAACAGAAACCAATGCTTCTGCAATCGGAAATTTCAACATATCGTCGGGAAAATACTTGAAAATCTCTCCTTTCTCGCGCGCAATGTTATTTAACCTATAAAAATATGACCTTCAACGTCTCCAACCGTCCAGATGCTATCGGATAACTGGAAGACATCTAAAAAGACTACAATACTGCCTAATTTAGGGATGTTACGATGTCGTTTATTGTATGATGAATTTGATGGATTGTGGAGATTTGAACAGCTCAAAAATGAATAGGGATATTGCCAATTTTTGTAGTATTTACTTTCCCTAGCAATTTGTTATTTTATTGGAAATTGAATTGCACTTTATTAGAAATTATTATGTTTTTTACTGAAGGAAAATTTAATTAGGGTATTTTGTAAAATACCAAAATAAAAGGTTTTAATTCCTTACTCTTGTTTATGGGGCACAATAATATTTTTAAACAATTAACACCGTGTATAATGGCCTATGTTAGATAAACCCTCTGTGCACCTGTTAGGCATACTGTTAATAAGGTTGTCACTAATTTCGTAAGGAATTTCGTTTCATTGATGTTGCAACGCTGCACCCAGTTGTTGCACGTCAACTGGCTGCGGATGGTGATCGAAAAGCCTTCTCTGCAACGCATCCCACATGTGTTCAATGGGATTGAGGTCTGGAGACAATGGGGTAAGGAGCAGATGGGTTTTCTAAACATTGATGAACAACTCTGCTTCTATGAGTTACTACTATAGAGTCCAGTTCGTCCTCCAGTGTAAATCCCAGCCCAGGCCATTACACCGCCTCCTCCAAAGTACACTGAAAGGAGCGCGAACAGGGTCACTGTACTCATCCCCCTGTTTTCGGTACACTCTTCGGCGCTTGGTATCACTGTACAGACAGAAACGCGACCCGTGAGTAAACATAACATCATTTCAATTGGTGTTCTATTTTAGGCGCTCGCTGCACTATATTCACCAGAGTTGTTGGTGGTGGGTTGTTGCTGCAGGTCATCTCAAATGTGAGGCAAACTTTCCACAAACGCTTACGAATCGTTTGTGTTGATAAAGGCCTTGCCAAAACATGTTGTTCTTCATTTAGGATCTGGTGGGCACTATGGAAAGATCCGTCTTGCAGCAATGACAACATTAGTGTCCTCCCTTAGCGTCGTAATGTGTTGAGATACACTACCAGGCCTCCCATTGGCACTCCAGTATCTCGAAATCGGGCCAAAGCCCGGGAGATGACGCTCTGGAATACGTGCTGGTGACCTCGATGACACATTCTCACAATAATATTGCGAACTTCTCGTTCAAGTCTTTCCATGGTTAAAGAGAATGCAACTGGACTAAAATGTAAAACCGATATGAAAAGGTGTTTAAAAATGAATCATTTTTATGTTTACTATTGTAGGGTAACAGTGTAATATGTATTAGGATGAAAAACCACTGAATATTATATTATCTTTATTTACACAATCACACATAAAATTTGCACAATACCACTCTCGTAAAGCCTACGGCGTAGTGCTTACTGTCCTTTGTCCACCCCTTCCGATTTTGTCCCTTCACTCCTTCCAACACTGAGGAGTGGCGCTTTCTCCGGACTATCCTTATACCCTTGAGTCGAGGTACCTTACAGCTCGGCCATCCTATGACTAGAGAGTCCCTTCGCGTGGAGAGTGAGTGGGAAGATAACAAAGTAGTAGAGATATTCAATAACAGATATTTACAACAATTTAAAAAAAAAATTAGAATCTGTAAGTGTAACACATATATCCATTTACATTGAAGATTATCATAATATGTTGTTGGTATAAAAGTCTTTAATTCACTTCGAAACAGCGATGTAACAATAATAAATTGAACGTTACCCGAAACCATCCATTCTTTAAGCAAAACATCTTACGAAAAGAAAATAATCCGTGAATTTTATGACTTAACAGGATGCAAGGATGAATCAATTAATTCATTTCCCAGATTTTTACGAGTGAAAGGATTTCAAGTTTCTTCAGCCGTTTTATTACATTTTTTTATATCTGTTTGTAAAAATTACACAAATTTAATAAAATATGTGCCTGGGATAGTGCTCTAAAAACGTGTGCAGTTGAATGGTGGAGACAATGGATGATGAATTTGCAAAGAAATCCGAAGCCCATATCGGACCGAGATATTGAAAGGGATGAGGCCTTGTTGGGTTTCTCGAATGAAAACCGTATTGCTAACTGTTTAACGACCGCTTCACAATTGATTTAATTTAACGCCTTTCCAACGAATTATCAGAATCACAGATCACAATTTCATATGGAATTCTCAGCGAGTCGAGACGAGATGAGGAAAGGACGAGAAGGAGGAAAAATTAAGCCCGGCCGATAAGAAATCTTGGGACAAAAGGATTCCTCCTTATCTGGGTCGAGAACGGGCTGGAGCGAGATTACGGAACAAAACCAGTCGGTTCACCCGCCCCCGAGAAATACAACTCAAGAATACAAACTAAAAAATACCCTTCTTTACGCTAAATGTGAAAAATTTCCCAAACCGTTTTCACATCCCTCGTTTATTCACAAACAAGTGATTTTCACATTATCATAGGGTTCGGTCAAATAATGATTGATCAGACCATTTAAATACGGAATATCTAATCGAATTGTCAGCAGGTAACATCGAATGCGTAGGAACCAGGGATACAAAGAAAACCCAACTAAGGAATAGTAGCAACGACAGTCAATGACTTAGTATTAAATTATAATAAGCCAGAAGGCTGCAGTACTTTGGAATATAAACCCCCGCTTACTTGTCTCCTTTCATCATCATCACCACTAACAATGGATTTCAGAACCATACAGGCACAGAGTGTCTATTTCAATGCGATACTTTTTTTGGAAAAGGAAGGGCTATAGGAAAAAGTTTAAAGTTTAATGGGCGTTCATTCAAACTTATCTAAAACCCTTCGTTCTCATGAAAAGAAGGTATCGCATTGAAATAGAACCACCCATTCGTGTCATTTAGTATTGCCGATTTTAATTTAAAACTACAAATAAAATTGTTATGATTGAACGTTGCAATACTCGGTTTATTTTCTGTTTAAGGACAGACCTAAATGGCACAGAAAACAAATTCCAAGAAAATGCTACTTATAGTAGGAATTTATGGTGTTTTGTTTCATTAATTATTAAATATTCGAATAGTCAATGTATAATTAGTCTTTTAATTCGATTAATGAAAATGGCTTTTATGTTAAGGTGGGTGATGGAGGTTTTTAAGATCCAAGAACTTTCTCATCGAAGACAATCTGTTTGTGGGGTAATCAAAAAAACTCTTTCTGCTGCGTTAATCTAATGTGTTGTCGGATAAAGGGGTTGCCTGAAGGGTTTTTCCCTATGGGAGGATGGATTCTCGTTCAAGAAGCCGGTTTGCAATTCAGCCGAGCTAGCGGTGGGTCGACCGCTCTGCTTTGACACTTGAGTGAAGACGCTTCTCTGTAAGGTTATTGATCTGCAACGAGACGGTCACTCGCTCGCCAATTGATCCGACTGTCTTCCTACAATTGGCTCCCTCCACGCTCTCATCTCTTATCTTGTCTCACGGCAAACAAACAAAGAGGCCTCCCTCTGAACCTTCCTCCGTCCGCGCCTGGCCCCCATTAATCTCACCCCTCCTCCTCAGGAGCTAACACCCTTCATTAAAATTTCCCTAAGCCTAAACGGGGGTGAGGATAAAAAGACTGGGAGATTCGCTTTTATACGTTTGTCCGTTTCTTCATCCTGCCAGTTCCAAAAAGGGACACTCGGCTCCTACGATACTGTCAGCGACCAAGTACTACTTTTATTTTATTCTGGTAAGTTAAAAAAAGTCAAGTTGGGGGTGTGACTAAACACATGAGTTATATTTCGTGCAAATTACTTAATAAAAGAAAATTTCAGCTATACAACAAACCATTTGCATCAATAGAGATCTTACATAACCCATGTATGTTTAGTGGTCATAATTGACCATATTAATTATTTTAATTAATTATTCTTTTTATCTAAGGTCTTGGTTGAGATGAAAAAGTTAGTGTCACGAGCGGGATTCGAACCCACGACTTTTGGCTCAGATCACCTCTGCTCTAACCACTTGAACTATCGTGACTTCGATCCCCAAATGGATGGCTAGATGGGGAGTTGGAGCCCGAGGGGATTATTAGGGGAAATTAAATTGAGTAAAACAATTATACTAAAAATGTAGCTATGGAAACAATGAAGAAAATATTCAATTCACTGCGGAGTATTGCCTCATCTTGCGTTGATCACGTCTTTAATTCGATGTGGCATCGATTTTATGAGTATTATATAGTGCTGTGGAACATTTTCATACTCCTCCCACAGCGCCGTTCTTAATCCTTGCAAATTCTCTCGCATTACTTGAAGATATTTTACCCTCTTTGCCCACTCGTTCCAAAGGTGTTCCTTAGGGTTTAAGTCGGGACTACATGCTGGCCTCTCGTTGAATTGAAGCCGTTCCACGATCCTAGCTGTGTAAGGTCTTGCATTGTTATGCATAGAAATAAAACCGTATCCAATAAGTGGCAATAAGAACAACTTCTTCTGATAACACATCTTCAATGTAACCCTAAACGCGCAGCAGTTAGGGAGCCCTCGATGAAGATCAAGTTTATAAGACCTAACATAGAAAAGTCTGCCCAAAACATAACACCTCCATAGCGTCTTATGAGTAAAAATGGTGCAGGGATATATCGCTCCCCTCTTCTTCACCAAACCCTCTCTCGGCCGTCAAAAAACCTCAAACAAAACCTTGACTCACCCTAAAATAACATTGTAACCCTGTCTTGCTCAGTCAATTGATATGATTTCTTGCGAAACTTAACCGAGTTGTTCTGTGTCTTGTCAGAGGATCTGGACCAGTCAGACCTTCTCGCATGTAATCCAGCTTCGAAAAGTCTGCGCCTTACAGTGCGTAAACTGATATTAACATTTCTACCTTGTTGAAGTCGTTGCTTGGTCCCAACAGAGTTAGAATGTTGATTACGGAGTACATTGGAAACAATAAAACTATCATCTTTCCCAGATGTGACACGATGGCGACCTGATCCATGCCTTCTTGAGTAACCTCCAGTATCTTGATAGCGACGGAAAAACCTTCAAAGCAGTTGGTAGAAATGATAAATGCTGGAGTGACTGTGTTTCAATATTTTTAAAAAGATAGTTCCTACTCACAGTAAGTTGTTTTTTGTGTACACGCTATTTCCAGTACGTGAGACTCTGAGTTCGCCTCAAGAACATTCCTAGGGGCGGTAGTTAATTATTAATTAATAANAATTATTTTGATTAAAGAACATTGCTTTAAAGTAACTAGTTTCTTTTTTTTTGTTTAATACCAAAATCCTGCATTATTTTCCGGACAACCCAATATAATAAAGTTTTATTAGAGTTAACATTTCACAATTCGTACAAGTTATCATGATACAACATTAAAATATTTAGCTGTTTTATTTACATACAAGCACGAATGACGGACAGCTAGAAAATCAGCAACCTTGTACATTTTCAATCTTTATTATTTGTGGGACTTTCTCCCCGAAGGGTTGCCACTGGGTTTTAGAACTCCTTTAGTCTGATGATGAGTTACAAGCTTGAAATCCATATCGTTGAAAACAACTAACTGTGAGTAGGAACTTTTTAAAAAGGTTCGGACATTGTTCTGGGAATGTTTAGCACTGTGGCTACATACGCTGGAGACTTCTTCCATCTTCAAACAATGCTATAATTCTAGCCGAATCTGTATCACAAATTTCACTCAAACAAATTTAAAACTTAAAAATGGTACAACTTAAAAAAATCAAACCACCGGAACGTTAGAAAGCGGTTTTTACAGAAAAGTCAACAAAGAAGAGATTGACAAAAGATTTATTTATAAAATCCAAGCAAAATAAATTTCCTTGTTCCTAGTAGAACAAATAGAGATGTTAGTATGTTTTATCTTGAATTTCGTCGAACCATTTACGTACAGTGTGGGGTCAATCTCTTTTTATCATTTGGCTGTTGATGACAGCATTTCTCGGCTGTAGATTTGATTCTCTTAAGAAAAAAATTCAATAAAGTTTTATTTAGGGCAATCAATAATTTCGGCTGTTTCTATTAAGTTTATAGTATGTATTGTATTCACTAGTTTCGTGGTCCGCTTGACCAATTAATATCTTANTGGTAGAGCAGCGGCGTATCTAGCCGAAGGTCGTGGGTTCGAATCCCGCTCGTGCCATTGACTTTTTTATCTCAACTAAAAACCTTAATTAATTATGTATTGTTTTGCGTTATATGCCAGATTTACTTTTAAATTCGGCATTGTTTATGCTGCGTATAAATTTTATACATATTTCTTACTACTCATATATTATGTGTGGTTATGTTAACTATTATGTAAGAAAACTACCTGGGAGTTTTCTCGTAATGTACTTAATACAATATGAAACAATAAAGAATAAAGGGCACCTGCTCCTGGGCCAAAGCAGGATTTAAGAATCGTTTAAGGGCACGACAGCGATTTTCTGGGTCCCCTTTTCTGCATTTTAGAAGAGGTATTTTTTTAATTGTATATAGATATTTTTACGTGTTTTATAGTTATGTACTTTGTTTGAATGCGTGTATTTATTACTGTGAGTGGTGAGGGTGATGGTGAAATATAGCTTTACCATCGCCGTCCAGGAGTGTGTGTGTTTAAGGTCGATAACAGAATATTTATAAAAGTACCCCTACGACTCTAATTTAAATTAGTCTATTAATACTCTATGTAAGTCAATAGAGGAATATCGAGTAATTCATCTACTAGTCAGAATTAATGCTATTCTGAGTATAAATGTATTTACATGTATGATTGCATTTATATGTGTGGCTGTATTGTGGAATTTAGTTAGTTTTAGGCTAGATTACAGTTTGCATGCGTAGGGGCTGAAATGACCTAGCCGTCGTCAGCCCCCGTTGTAGCCTAGCCCCGTCGGTGGGGAGGCGACGATCTCCTGGGCATCGGGATTTCGCGAACTACCTGCTGAGGCACACCGGGGAGTGACAACCCTTCGGGGAGAAAGTCCCATAAATAATAAAGAATGATAATGTACAAGGTTGCTGAATTTCTAGCTGTCTGTCATTCGTGCTTGTTTGTAAATAAAACAGCTAAATGTTGGAACACCAAATATATGTCCATGTACATTCTTAGTAGACGGGTATCATGATAACTTGTACGAATTCGGAAATGTTAACTCTAATAAAACTTTGTTATATTTATTCATACATAATATATTTTTTTAATTGGACAATATATCCAATAAAAATCTGCTTGGTTGACTTTACCGTCACTTATTATCAAGACCACAGTCAACCACATTGATTCTAGAAATGATGAATGGTGGAGTGGGTGCGGTGTTCAATCCTTCTAAAAAGATAGTTCCTACTCGCAGTAAGTTGTTTTCAACAATCCGGATTTCGAGCTTATAGCTCATCATCACGTTGAAGGAGTCCTACAACCACGTCTCTCGAAATGAATTGCAAAAGTGAACCCGGGGGAGTCGGTGGCCGCAACGCTTTAAGCCAGGAACACACTTACCCGATGCTACGCCATGCGACGCTACCCGATGCAACCCAACGCCTTGCCACGTTTTGGTGGGGTGTGCACATCTATCCGACGCAAGTACACGTCGCGTACAGTCCACAGCATTTTTCACAATAATCACTATCACAATCGCAACGCATCTTTTATTCTTAATGCACTATTTTGAGCAAAACCTTGTAATAAATTGTTAGTTAAATTTTATGAGCACAACCATATAACAAACTGTTCGTTAAACTTAATTCATTNCCGATCCCGCGCCAGAGCCGAGCCCCGCCGATCCCGCGCCAGAGCCGAGACGCTGGTTTTTAAAAAAAAAGCGGGAATTATAACACAAGTAAATATTATATTATTATTATATAAATATAAAAGTTAAAACTTAAATTAAAATAATAGATTAGTAAATTAATGATAAAATTAATAAAAATTAATTTAATTAGTTTGATTATTTGGACGTTTAATATTATTTATGAACAGATTTAAAATAGGAGGTCCATCAAAATCTATTATATTGTTAAATATGATAACTTTTATTATCACATTTTTATTAGGTTTCGTGGTCAGCGTGGCCAAATAAATGATTTACAATTAATTAAGGTTTTGGTTGAGATAAAAAAGGAGGGAAAATTCAAAAGGTGCGGTTGAGATGGGAAGTTAGTGTCCGGAGTGGATCGAAGTCACGATAGCTCAAGTGGTAGAGCAGCGGCGTGTTTAGCCGAAGGTCATGGGTTCGAATCCCGCTTGTGACACTGACTTTTTTATCTCAACCAATACCTTAATTAATTGTAATGTATTAATTGGTCAAGCGGACCACGAAATTAGTGAATTTAATTAAAATAAATTTTATCTCTCCGTCTTTTTTTCAGTTTCCTACATTAATTTTAAGTCAAATAACGTAGGACGCTATTTCAGATAGTGTTCTGTTAAATCTGCGCAAGCGCACATAAATCAATTTATAGTTATAAGGTTCCCGAATCTCTACTAATGTGGATGGATGCTCGGCTATTCGACGAACAACAACATTCGGTGCTCGCCGTGCTCGGCTTTTTGTCGGTTTTCTTGTCCGCTTCAAAGTGCACGAATATTCGTGAAGTAACCGCACTCAATGCATCCACACATTCCGGAATCAACTATAACTGTACGTACCTTTAACTAACTATCAACTGTTATCAAAATCACCAGTAAATGTATACTTCTATTTAATGCTATTTATTTTTCATTAATAAACGATTCCTACTAGTATACATGTGTTAATTTATACAATAACAACATAGCATTGTTTGTTTTAGTAGGAATGGATTAGCCCAATGCAACAGTTTTGGTGTTCTTCGATGTTTAAGAAACAGAACCAATAATTTGGACAGCGTCTCTTACGAATCATAAAAATCGAAACGAGGAAACGCATCGAATCTAAGATGGGGCATCAATACTCTGTGACTGATTTTAAACAAATGAAGGATTCATTAATGGCATGAATCTGCCTAATAAAATCAAAGAGAGCGTCAAGGGGACCGCGGTAGCCGAGTGGTTAGCATGAGAGACTCTCACGCCGCGGTCGTGGGTTCGATTCCCGGCCCTTTTTTCCCAATAACCCCCCAAATTTGAACACACATATACGAATTTGGAATTTGTCACATGGCTAATATGCATAGTTCATAACGCCAAAAAAAAAAAAAAAAAAAAAAAAAGAGCGCGTCAAAAGCGTGGCAGGTGTTAATGGTTTACTGATACGATCTACAATCATCTTTTCATATTTTAGTAACCGCAGCTGCTGCAGTAACAGTTTTGTTAACATCACGATTGGCAGTTAGTTGGGGACTCGCACGGCACTTGGCAAATACGTATTCGCTGTTACCGCAACAACTAGGAGGTTATACAAACTCCGCATGTGTATATACGTAGGCATGCTATTTGGTGTATGTCAAGACGAGCATCTCGAGACTTGGCAAACATTCGGCGGCAATCGGCATTCGGCGAATACAGCAGGTCTGGAGCCACCTTTATAGTCACTGCATTACTGTACATTAAGCGGTTCTTCTTTATTTGAAAGTATTTTTAAATCCAAAGGGATAAAAAATGTTTCCTCTCTAAAATGGCATTAAGCCGCCAAGGGACAAAAACAACTTTCCACATTTTGAGAAAGCTCATGTGTAAAACTGTCGTCCGGCGAGAGAATGCAGGTCACCAGCTCTTTATGCAGTCGTTTCACGGTGACGGTAATGATTCCCTAGGCGTGAATTTATTTTCGACGTTCGACTCGGGAAAATTATGTATTATTCCAGAAATCACATCGCGAAGAGTTCATCTCAAAGTATAATTGGGCGATTTTTAAAAACATTTATTCTTGAAAAGGTGAAAAAGGAAAGAGGACGGTGTCAAATTTCTGTCGAAAAAACAACAATAAATGTGCGAGATACGGTGGTCAACCGCGTACGGACATTCGGACAACAAGAAATAAGTCACTGTTCTAATATTCCGTAGTTTACATTACGAAAATATGTTGAGTGATTAGCGTTAGTGACTGAGGGTGGTTCTAGGAACGAGTGAGCTAGTAAGTGAATAATTTGGCATATAAAAGAGTGAGTTAGTAAATAAATAAGTTGGCAAATAAATGAGTGAGTGGGAGAGTTAGTGAATGAGTGAATATGTGAGTAAGTGGTATTAGGAACGAGTGAATTAGCCAATGAATAAGTTATCAAATAAATTAGCGAGTGAGAGCGTTAGTGAGTGAATAAGTGGGTGAGTGGTTGTGGGAGCGAGTAGTAAATGAACTAATTTAGCAAATAAAGGAGTGAGTCAGGACCTTTTCCGTTATTGTGCCTCCGCTCCACTCGACCGCTATGATCTCTCTCCGGTCACTTAAGGAAATGCTCCTTTAAAGGAAATCATAAATACTGAAACATTTTATTGTAGGTAATTCGTATAATAATAATTAAGAGTATATATTGGTAATAAAGGAAATCACATTTGAGTCTCTGGAGGACATTCACATTTCTTGCCGTACATGACTGCCACATAAATTCGCATAGATAGGAGTCCAATACACTTCGGCGGGTACCCCACTGCCATTTCTTCCTCGCCTTTGCTTTTCCGCATACACTTTGAACGGTCTGGGAGTGTGCACGGGTGGTCGGGTCGACAAATTTGAGAGGGTGGTACACTGTCATATGGAGGAAACTAGGATCCTGCGATAATATTTCATATGCTTTCCACATATCGGAGATGATGACAGACCCATCTGCGATCCGATCACGAATTATGGGGATGAGAGTGGCGGCTGATCTGTCCACAACGGCGACTAGAAAACATTCTCTCGTTTCGCGGCAAATGACACCTAAAACCCATCTGTGGATCAATAGAATCTTAGATATTTTATCTATGGTAAGATTCTCCACATGTTTGTTTTCCGGCGCGAAAACAGCGTTTACTCTCTTTCACAAAATTTAACGCTTACCATTTCGTATGCCCAAGCATATATGAACAGCACAGTGGTCGAATGTGGCAGTCTTGAGCCAATTAGATATGTGTTACTTCTTAACGCCATTTCCGCCTTGCACTCACGTTTGTAGCCTCCCGTCGTGTCCTCCTATACATCGCACAGCTAGTGGAAGACGCCCTTTTCCTGAAGGAAAAGAACTGCCGTTTTCTTAGTTTGACAGCGTCGTATAATGCGAGAAAGTTCATTTTTATTTAACAACGAACTCTTAGACAACTGCTATACAATATAATACACCAATACAATTACAGTACAATGCATAAAATACAATGGTATACAACAATACATCCTTCTAATGCTCGCTCAATTTTTGCAACCAAGAACTGTCGCATTCAAAATCAAAACTTCCTAATCCCGACTACTCACTCAAAGTGTCTGGTTTCTGTGTAGATGTGTCACACTGCACACATTAATGACACATCTGCACAGAAAACAAACACTTTGATTGAGTACAAATACTTTGATTGAGTTTAAAATTTCTAGCATTGTATAAATTCATTTTTTCACATCCTACATGTATTCGTATAATTAAAACAATGTTTATAAATCCCAGGCCCGGAAGATGATCTCAATAAAGATCGAAACGTTAGCACGATAAAGAAAATATTTTTCTTGTTTTATTTTAAATTCACAATATGTTTCGGTCCTCGGACATCTTTTAGGTAAAAACTACAAAACGAGCACAATACGGCAAGAAATGTGGATGCCCCCCAGGGGCTCAGATGTGATTTCCTTTATTACCAATTTATACTCTTAATTATTTTTATACGAATTACCTACAATAAAATGTTTCAGTATTTATGATTTCCTTTAAAGGAGCATTTCCTTAAGTGACCGGAGAGAAATCTTAGCGGTCGAGTGGAGCGGAGGCACATTAACGGAAAGCCGTGAGTCAGAGCGTTAGTGAGTGAGTGTGTGAAGTGGTTGAGGTAGGGAGTGAATTAGTAAATGAACAAATATAAATCATTGAGTGAGAGGTTGCGTGAGCGAATCTCATTCTGATCTAAATCAGGCGACATACCAGGTCCCGAGTAAATCAGACGAAACACTTCCCTGTAATATTTTAAGTTGTACGTTTAGAATGGATTTCACGGGTTTTATAGATCAGCAACGATTACATTTGGCTTGAAGAAGGGAGACAACAAAGACATGCAAAACGTTGAGAAATGACGTTTTTAATTTGATCGTTTCAGGCCATTTTGACCACCAGCGTTGATAATGAGACCAATAGGATCGGAAGCAACGAAACTGCAGGTACATCAACCCGGCAGATGCCATGATGAAATCTCACAATTTTCATTGGTTATGCTGTTGTTCCAATTAGTCATTTCTCCTCAGTCGTTGTATATTTTTTTTATATTTCCGCGGATTTACGTTCACCTGGCCCCTTTGTATTTAGCGAATTTCCCTTTTGTAAATGCGATCTTTGTTCAAACGTGAAATGTGTCATCGGTCAGGACCGACCGGAAAAGTAAGGTCCAAAAACGTGGGGGCGCTCCTGGAAACGCCAACCCTTTTGAATGTATGTAATGGCTATCTTGAAGTCATAACGAATGGATATCTCTTGCCTTGAAGAAATCACAAAATAATTAACGCGCATTTCATTTACTGTATCCTTATTATACAGGGTGATTCGCTACTCGTACTGCAAACGTCGTCAGGTGCATCAACATCTCGAATGCACCCAAATATTCGTATGAACCATGGTCCAATTCTCAACCCTTTTTCAGATATTCAACATTTTTGGGTTTTTCAACTATCTACAGTTTTGTACAAAATCTACTCGTAGCCCTTGAATTTCTTTTTTTTTTGGGGGGGGGGGTCATTGAAAAGAGCATAAAAGTCCCCTTTTCGTTTAATAAACTTTCTAGCGGTATGCCCTTTTCTTTAATTACATCGAATCAAACTGCAGAAATTTTATTCTAAATGGGAAGAAAGTGATGAGGGTGTGAAAAAGAGGGTTATGAGGTTAATCTAGTAATTCAACGTTTCGTCCTAGGCAAAATTTATTTTCCAACTGTGACTTAATAAAAAATCACAAAAAGAAAGAAAATGAAACAAAACACATAAAAATGAGACAATAAACAGCGAACAACCAAAGCAGAAAATTGGACAAAATTTCTACACTAAACACAGATAACAAAAAAGGAACAACATTACCAAAATTGTAAAACCCAACTTTACCTTAATAAAAATGCAGAAAAACAAGAAAAATACAACGTAATTTGGTTGTCGAAAGTTCTAGAAATTTAACGCTCTTTTCAATTTTTTTTTTTTATTTCCCCAAAAATTAATTCAAGAACTACGAGCAAGTTTGTGACGATAACCGGAGATAGTTTGAAAAAACAAAATTTTGAATATGTGCAAAAGGGTTAAGAATCATACCATGGTTTTTGCTAGCTTTTTTTTGCATTTCACATGCGGACACACAGGACGAACTTGTCGTAAGAGTAGTGAATCACCCTGTGTATTTAATATAATCCGTGTTTTATCAAAACGTATAAAAATCGCAAGTTAATCAACGGTTTCATATTTCAATTTCCGTGAGTGTATCGTTTCGATAAAAAAAGGTGGGTCTATGTTTTAAACATACCATCATAAACCGCCATAAAAAATTTACTGTGAATCTGTTTCTATCTGGCTTTTATAACAAACAAACTGCTGTGAATATGCTCAAAGTGGAACTTGAAATTTATAGAAAATGAAAACAAGAAAGCCTTTTTTTCTTTCAGGAGATAATTTGATTTTATCCTGTAATTGAATCGAGCTCCGTCGCCCTCTGAACTTTTCAGATCGTTTTTCCATTTGATGTGGTCCTGTTTTGAGATTTTAATGACATTTGTATTTTAAAAAGTCCAACTTTTCTTCGTCTACCGTCTAAGGTCTCGGAGGAAAGAGCACGTCGTCTCGACTCCTCAAGGAGCCACACTGCGGTTGCTCCGTCCCTGGATACATGTAACACACTTCCGGTGGTATCACTTTCACAATCCGAGCTCGAACTAAATGAAAGCCTCCGCCGTCGTACATGACTGCTAAATACATTTATGGATTATTATTAA
This sequence comes from Cimex lectularius, assembly GCF_000648675.2. Taxonomy (NCBI): domain Eukaryota; kingdom Metazoa; phylum Arthropoda; class Insecta; order Hemiptera; family Cimicidae; genus Cimex; species Cimex lectularius. Next base: position 2,259,370 of record NW_019392675.1, on the reverse strand, counting down.
TATTCATCTATTAATTGGATGGGAGTAAATAAGTATATTTGATTTTAGATTACAGGAAATTATCGTCATGCCGCAAGGTTTTACATGGGAAATTATGAGAAAAAGAATCACCTCTAGATCACAGTTAGTCGCCCGGTTATCGGAGCAATTCTATAACAAATAATTTTTGAGGACCAGAGGGCATCAAACACTCCTCGGCAGATAGAAAATAACTACTACCTTTACATAATCGAAAGTTTTCTTCTCCTAACCTCTGCGGACAGGGAATCACTGCACAATGGTCCTAGAAAGGTATGATCTGATCAAGATTTTTTCAAGAGTGAGCATTTCTGAGAAGCCACTTTTACAGATGATGGTTCATTAAATCGACACAATTGCGAAGGATTTTTTTTTTCTTTCAATTTATCATTAAATTTTTTAAATGGCCTCGCATAAAAAAATGAAATATAAAAATTAACCTTTTACCCTTTTAGTCGAGATTTAAAGAAAAAATATAAAAGGAAAAAAAGGTGAAAATGAAGACAAAAATCCACTACTGAACTAATTATTTTTTTAATTGAAAAAACATTATATTTACAATGAATAGTCTCTGTAAAGGGGAAAAAGAAAAAAGAAAAACGAAAATTACCGCCTGCTCTGAAGAATTCTTCGTGTATGTACGCCGTCAGTTTCTCTGGTCGTGTTAAAGACAACTCTGCTGACTATTGAAACGGAAAACAAGAACAGTACCTCTCTCGAGTTCTTTTTTTTTTATTATAAATTGATCAGCTGCGTAGTGCCCTACTCCTGATGCCCCCCCCCAAAAAAAATCGTGACGTCGAGTGAGACTGACTCTATTATAATGGCGCTCCCACCGGATATAAGTCAGAATCGTCACATCACTTGAAAAATCTGTAGTCTTTAGTATTGGCGGTGCTGTAATTTTTTTTGCGAATCTTATTCCCTGCGTCTTCCGTCTTTTTAGAACAGACTAAATCTGAGTTCTTTTTTCTCAGTTTGTTCAAAGGGGCAGCGACAATAGAAAGCTCTGGGAAAAACTTGCCAAAGAACTGGACGGCTCCCATAAACTGAGCGATCTGTCGGGGAGTTTGTGGTTTAGGCAATTTCAATAAAGCCTAGATCCTCTTAGGATCAATAGAGATAGTAGAATTGCCAACTATATGACCCAAGAATTCGACCGTTTTCTGCGCGAATTTGATCTTTTCTGGTTTTACGGTAAGTTTTGCCTTTCGTAGTCTGTCTAAAACCTCTTTCACGTGTGAAATTTGGTCTTGGTAATTTTGACTAAAAATGATTAAATCATCAAAATAATTCAAAACCTATTTATATTTAATATCATCAAAAATCTTATCCATTAGAACACTGAGGATTTGTCCGCCTGTGGCTAAGCCGAAAAGGACTGAATTATAATTATACGTTCCAAAGGATGTCTGAAAGGCGGTCAAGATTTTGCTTTTCTCTGATAGACCAATTTGATGGTAAGTCGAATTTAAATCGAAGACTGTTAGAAATTTGGCATTATTTAAATACGTTAGAGCGCATTCTATTGTAGGTGTAGGGCATTCTAAATATTTGACCTGTGAGTTCAAATGTCGGTAATCGACTACCATTCGAAAATCCTCCTTTCCACATTAACCCGGTTTTTTTGCGACCAAGAAACATGGTGATGTGAAATTTGTCTGCACCGGGGAAATGATACCCTTTTGAAGAAGGTCGTTAATTTCTTCTCGTAAAATTTTTAATTTGGGAGGTGTAAGTTGATAATTAATCCCTTTTCAAGTTTTGCCCCGTCGATTAGTTTTATTTCGTGCTTCAGTAAAGGTGTAAGTCCTAATTGTTCAGTTAATACATCTGGATATGTTCTTTTAAATTTTTCTAGATCGAAGTGAATGGTGTTTAATCTGTTGTCTTCAATGTTCATGTACTAAGGAGTAGTTTTGTTTATTTTTATCGAAATTGAATGAGAATAATCCTTTCGCCGGGTTTATTGACATCTGTGAAAATTTCAAAAAATCGAATCCTATCAATATATCGACAGGCAAATTCGGGACGATATAAAAAGTATATTTCCATCGATAATTCTCGATCTTAGGTTTAATTTCACTTTATTTTGTGTCGAAACCTTTTCTGAGTTCCCGACTGTAATGTTTATAGGGCATTTTAATAGGGGGTCCTTAGGCATGGGTTGATTATGTTAAAAAATTTCCCACTAATACAGCTTATATTAACCCCTGAATCCGATAAGCCCGCGGTACTAATCTTTTTAATTCGTATATAAATCTCGCTCCTTATATTCTTTTTATTTGTTGCTTGTAAAATTTTTAAATTATTGTCAGGGAACTGTTCACTCCTCCTTATTAATTTTTTTGAAGTATTTTTTTCCTTTTTCTTGATCCCGTCATTTTCTTGCGTTTCTACCCTTTCCTCCTGATCTTGATGAGTTGGGAATAGAGGTTGGCTGTAAGGGTACATTGGGAATGGCCCATATGGATAGAAACACTGAGGGGGGTATGGGAATGGGTTTTGGGACAAGAAGTTCACTTGGGGTAGAGGATAGTTAATTTTTTTTGTTCCAATTACGTTGTTCCTTTTAAAGTTTGCCCTCCCCTGAGAGGTGTTTCTATTCTGCTGGTTATTATTTTCGTTACTTCTGTTATTCGTACTATTATTCTCGTGGGTATTATTCCAGTTATTATAATTATGGTTGTTATATCTTCTATCTTGATAAATTTTATTTCTCCCGTAATTAGTATATCTATTGTAATTATTATTTTGTAATCCCGTATGATTACTTTGGCCATTATCTCAGTAGTACGCTCTCCGAGTATAAGTGTTTTCACACTCATAAATTTTATTTTGAGAATTAAAATTTTGTTTATCGTAGTTTCCCCGGTCTGTTAGGTTTTCCTCTGTCTTAGAAATGTTTCCTTATGCCCTGTTAGACAATTACCTGGTTAAGAGATCGAGTTCCTAAATTGTCGTTGGAATGTTTTGGAAATGGAAATAAGATCTAGTTTTTTGGTCAGCTCCATCGAGAATGCAATGTATTAATTCGGCCGTAGTGTGGGACTTAAGGATCAGACTAAATTTCATTATACTATCTGCACAATCACGCTTTCGTCTGGACTTTGTAGTCTCAGAATATGCTCTACCTGGTATTGCATATGGTCTCTGGTATTGCATTCCGATTTTAGGGTTCGTTAACTCGGCGATAATTTTGTCTGCAATAGTGTCAAATGTTATTTCATGTTTTAAATCATTTATTCTTCGAATTAACTGTTTACTATTATTTGATACCGCAGTTTGAGTGATTTGATAATTTCGTTGAGGAATGGACCCACAATATTATTTATATCGTGTAGGCATTCTAAAAATTTAATTGATTCTGGGTTGTCCGTTTTATTTTAGGGGTATTTTCTATATATTTTTCTAAATAAGACGGAATTTGTCCGAATCTCTGTTTATTTTCTTGATCAGATCTTACGCTATTTATTTATCAAAGATACTTCTTTTTCCTCGTTAACTATTTGGCTCGGTTCTCCCGTTTCTAAACCTTGCGAGTAGTGTTTACGATACCCATTTCTACCTGTAGAATTTGCGAGATCTCCAGCGAGTTCTTCGTATTTGGAATTTACACAGTTAATATTATGGTCAGCTGTTTTTTGGAACTCACTAACGCTCGTTTTTAAGGTTTTCGTAGTTTCGGAAAGAGCGTAGACTGTGGAGAAAAGAGTTTTTGTGAATCTAATAAACTTTTAATTTGTGTCATCGGGTTACAGCAAAGTCCCTTCCACATTGCCTTTCTTTCCGAGTTCAACTTTTTATAGTTCTGGAGGGTTGTATGGGTGCATGGAATATGAAGGAGTGTTCCGCACTCACTACATTCAACGGATTCTTCCTGCGTGAACACGTTCTTATACACTACACAAATCGGATCGTCAGACATTTTTTATTTGTCTATTTTTTATTTAGATAGAGGGAAAATAAATATATCGTGTTTATTTAATTTTATTATANCCCAAAATAAATCGTGACGTCGAGTGAGACTGACTCTATTATAATGGCGCTCCCATCGGATATAAGTGCGAATCGTCACACTACAAATTGACTGAGAACAAATGTCAGCTGTTAAAGATTAATCAGTGACGACGCTTTAGGGGAAAGCACCGCCAGTAAATATTTTGTTCCGTTCAGAAGCGGAAATTTTTGATTTGAATGATGAAAGTCATGCTTTTATCACAGATAACCCATATGAGACATCGGGGAGTCACTTCATAAAGCTCACTTCAGTTCAGAAGCTGACATTCTCAAACTAGCGTTTCAATCAATCTGAGAGCAGCGAGATATATTTGTTGGTGAGAAATTTGAGATCCCCACATGTTGACTGAGTAGAATTTATCTTATCTTTGATAATTCTATCCTAAAACCCATTGCAAACGACCTGTTTTTAAAAAGATTAATGAATAACTGGGGATGAAAAGTAGAAACTTACAACAATGTACGCTGAGAAAAATTCTGTAGAAAACGCGGCGACCCACCAATAACAACTCAAAAAGCCGAAATACATTCCAAGAAGGTAATGTTCATTTGGTGAGATTGAAAGGGATGCTTTATTACGATCTTCTTCCGCCCAACGAAACATTTAATTTTAGCGTATATTGCACGCAATTGGAGCGCTTAAAGTAAGGCAAAATAATGTCAAAAATGATCTGCATTGGCTAATTTGGATTGATTTGTACCAGGATAATGCTCACTCCACGCGCCTCTGCAGATAGTAAGAACGTTAGTGTGATTGAGTGGTTTAAGAGGACGAGTGAGTTAGTAAATGAATAAGTCGGCAAATAAATGAGTGTGCGAGAGCGTTAGTGAGTGAATAGTTAAGGGAACAAGTGGGAGAAATGTGTGGTTGAGACAGTTACTGAGGGAATTTGCAGACGCGCCAGAAATGCTTGGAGTTTAGCTAAAAAATTCTTTAAAGCGGGGAACACACTTACCCGACGCAACGTGACCCGACGTGACCCGATGCTATCCGACGCAAATCCAATGTCCAAAGTGGTTCTAATGGACATTTTCCATAAGATTGTATTAGGCCTGCCGCAAATTGAACCCAGCACACGCCCAGCCCAGTTTGACTTCAACCACTTTTTTTTATTCCTTTATCCTACAAAACACTTTATTTTGGGAATTGTTAGTCACTTTGAGTATAGGATATGGGCGCATTAAATTCGGCATAAGTGGGAACGCTTCATCCCCAACAAACACATAAGGATTAATTTTGTTTTGGTCCGGTAAGGATTTGGGATCGGGCAATTCCAGAGATTCATTGTGCAACATTGGTCCTAAACGGGAATTAAAAAAAAATATTCACATCACTAAATCTACCCATAGACCCTACGTTGCACCCTTGAAAATGTTAACTTAAATTCCATCAGTTTAAACCTACGAACTTGGTGGTACATATTTGAGAAGGAAATCTAAAATAATACGAGTAATTAAATTCACTAATTTCGTGGTCCGCTTGACCAATTAATATATTACAATTAATTAAGGTTTTTAGCTGAGATAAAAAAGTCAATGGCACGAGCGGGATTCGAACCCACGATCTTCGGCTAGATACGCCACTGCTCTACCACTTGAGTATCGTGACCTCGATCCACTCGGACACTAACATCCCATCTCAACACCACCTTTTTGAATTTTCCCTCCTTTTTGCCATTTTTCATATCTCCTTTTTTATCTTAACTAGAAACCTTAATTAATTGTAATATATTAATTGGTCAAGCGGACCACGAAATTAGTGAATTTAATGATTTAAAATTAAGTATACTTCACTAAAGCTCTCCGTGGCCATTTCATTTGTCGTCGAGAATCCAATCCGATTACACGACGTTTGAGAAATGGCAAAAAGGAGGGAAAATTCAAAAGGTGGTGTTGAGATGGGATGTTAGTGTCCGAGTGGATCGAGGTCACGATAGCTCAAGTGGTAGAGCAGCGGCGTATCTAGCCGAAGGTCGTGGGTTCGAATCCTGCTCGTGCCATTGACTTTTTTATCTCAACTAAAAAGCTTAATTACTTGTAATACGAGTAATATTACTCTCACATTTTTGTAGTTCATTTCACACTATGTATGTGTAACTTTGTCGTTATATTAATTACAACAAGCTTATTTTAATGGAACCCAAATTAAACTTTTTTAATGAAAATTTATAAAAAAGATTTTATGTATATATAAAGAGTTTTTATAATTATTTAATTATGATGGTTAGGCAGAAAATTTATCAAAACACCGGAATTACGTTATTTAAAACATTCAATTAATGAAGGTTTTTATTTGAGATAAAAAAGTCAATGGCACGAGCAGGATTCGAACCCACGATCTTCGGCTAGATACGACGCTGCTCTACCACTTGAGCTATCGTCACCTCGATCCACTCGGACATCAACTTCCTATCTCAACCCCACCTTCTGAATTTTCCCTCCTTTTTGCCATTTTTCAAATGTCGTGTAATCGGATTGGATTCTCGGCGACAAATGAAATGGCCACGGAGAGCTTTAGTGAAGTGGACTTCATTTCAATTCATTAAATTCACTATTTTTCGTGGTCCGCTTGACCAATTAATAACATTCAATTAATGAAGGTTTTAAGTTGAGATAAAAAAGCGCCCGAGGGGATCGAAGTCACGATAGCTCAAGTGGTAGAGTAGCGGCGTATCAAGCCGAAGGTCGTGGGTTCGAATCCTGCTCGTGCCATTGACTTTTTTATCTCAACTAAAAAGCTTAATTACTTGTAATACGAGTAATATTACTCTCACATTTTTGTAGTTCATTTCACACTATGTATGTGTAACTTTGTCGTTATATTAATTACAACAAGCTTATTTTAATGGAACCCAAATTAAACTTTTTTTAATAAAAATTTATAAAAAAGAGTATATGTATATATAAAGAGTTTTTATAATAATTATTTAATTATGATGGTTAGACAGAAAATTTATCAAAACACCGGAATAACTTTATTTAAAACAATTAAATTTAACTAACAATTTATTACATTGTTTTGCTCATAAAATTTAACAAACAATATATTATTTAGTTTTGCTCAAAATAATGCATTAAAAACAAAAGATGTGCTGCGATTGTGATACTGAATTGTGATACACAGCGTGGGACTGTACGTGGCGTGCGCTTGAAGACGCATAGATGTGCAAACCCTACCAAAACTAGTCAAGGGGTTGCGTTGAGTCGGTAAGCGTGTTCCCCGTTTAATGGGGAAAAACATCAAATTCATCGCTGAAAAAACAAAGAAGTTCTGGGAGGAAAAGATTATAAACTTAAATTAAATATCGCAGTCGGTGGTGAAACAAAATGATGAATATATTTTATTCATATAGAAAAAACCCGACAGAAACAGAGGTCCTATTCGATGGATTCTTATTTAGCTATCTATATATTCTGCATAAGCAGTAAAAAAAGAAAAAAGTCTGCAATATTGCATTTGAAAAGCACTTCCAGTCCCTACTATAACTAACTGCATTTGCCGCGACTACATGATATGCAACATGCCTTCGCTCTTGCTTCGTCCGATCTCTCCGTAAATCCAAATAATATTTATCGATATCGATGAGAACTTTAAACGCCGTTTCTATTATTGATAGGACAATAAATACTAGCGCAACAATCATTACAACCATGCAATTATTGAAGCGGTGAAATTCCGGGAATATTGCCGCCATTCTCTCGTTCGGATCAACGGGTTTGACCCGGGAGCGGATTGATTCGAGGAAGGCGAAGTATTTCAACAAGTTGTCCAAGAGTGAACCGACCTATCCGCTCGCGTCAATGTTAACGGTGTTACCTGGTTTTGGGACGGGCCGATCCGACGGTTCTCTGTAATGGCGCGGGAACAGATGTGTTTTACTATACCTTTGTTCCCGGTGGGAAGCCGTTAAAACGAAACCCATTTCAGCGAACACGAAACCTGAATTATTCCATTACGCGCTGATCTTTTTTCCCAGATTGCAAATTGAACGGATGACAGGGTCGCGGAAGAGATCAAGAAACACAGTGCAGACGATAATTTCGGTGGTCGTTGGGTCGGTTTAAGAAGGGAAACGAAACCAAAACGCGAAGGCTCAAGAGAAAAGGATAAAACAGCCAATTTATCTCCACTTCTGTCTCCTGCCTTCTGAAATTATTTGATATACGTAACAAATATATTTTAAAAAATTTCCCCACACGATTCTTATACAACCAATTGGCCAAAAATATTTACAGATGCGTGCAACTAATACGTCAAAACGTTATTAATAACAAATAGGACGTGTACTCGATAGTAACGAACAATAGATTCAAGTGAACTAATCGTGCCCGGCTTAAATGGTGCTGAATTGCAAAACTAAAAAGATTATGCCGGCAAAATAAAGTCGCTTTTTGCAGGGTCCCAGGACATGTGGGAGTAGAGGGCAACGAGAGAGCGGACGCCCTTGCAAGGAAAAGAGCTGTCATGCCTCTGATAGGTCCTGAACTCTCTGTGGCCTAGGGATTCACACTATCAAGGAGTACCTTAGACAAAAGAACAAAATGAAAGTAATGAAACAGTCGAATTCACTCGTTGTGCATAAACAATCCAAGAACCTTCTAACCAATTTTGGAAGGAAAGAAACAACCGAATTTATCCAAGGAAGCAGAAAAAACTGGGAATATCAATTATCCTTGACAGGGCCCTACAGACCAAATGGTCGTATGAAGAAGAAAGGCATAATCCAACACGGCATGCAGGAAACCGCAGGTACACACCTACTAACAAAATATATTCCACATTTGCCTGCAGGAGGAGGTGTTTTAGGATGTAGAATATGACCGTAAAAGAAATTCAACCGTGAAACCGGCCTACTAATCAAATTTCTTCATGCACTAAGACTCCAGGGGTGTGCTATAAGCACAGAACGGGGGATACAATAGCTCTTAAAAAGTTGATGACTCTGCACCATATTCTCCTGAATTGTTACTGTAGGTCGTCTTAAACGGCATACGATGTGAGGGCCAACATCCCACAAACGATTCGTATGCCTTGCCAAAACATATAGTACTTCATTTAGGATCTGGCGGGCACTATGGAAAGGGTTCCGTCGTGCAACAATGAAAACATTTCTGTCCTTCCTTTGCGTCCTAATACGCTGAGATCCATTGCCAGGCCTCCCATTGGCACTTCCAGTATCTCGGACGATCTGAGAAACGCCAACTACCTCTGCGATATCCACTTGCCGGTGACATCGATTACTCATTGACACAATAATTTTGCGAAATTCTGGTTAAAGAAGATGTGTTTCCATGGTTAAAGAGAGATTAAAATGGAGAAAAGTCGTTTGTTTACAAAATGAGTAAGCTTTATGTTTAATATTCTGAATTAAATCCCTTATTAAAAATAAGGATTAACATTTGTTTGTTTTTGGTTTGTATTTTCTATTTTGTTTTATCAAACTAACAAGAATATATCGGTTAATTTAATTAAAATTAATAGAATAAGAATAAAATACTAATGTTTGTTATGATGATTGTGATTTTGCCTTGATGACGACCTTAATAAAATCAAAAGCTTGGGAGATTATAATTGCATGTTTTTTTTCATCCAGACCATACAGTGATTCAGATTATTCGTGGTAAAAAAAAGTGGTCGATACATTTAACACTTTAAATGATAAATCCACATTGTAATTGCATCCGGCTAGTCGAAAATTTTTAAGTTATAATTTCAGTTTTACTTAAAGGTCAAATAGGAAGATTTTGTCCGATGATGCAGTTCAAGGTGAACAGGAAAAGAGATTCGGTCATTTTTGCCCGGCTCAGCATCTCAGCGCGTATTTGCGGTTCGCGGGATTGTCGGAATTCCGTTTCGGTGAGTCCGTGGGTCGGAAGCAGGTAAGAAACAGCTAAATTCCCCGATGCCCCGGCCCAGGGTCGTTTTCTTTCAGGCTGGGATCAGGTGGCCACCAAGAGACAACGCCGCAAAGGTGCACCGCGTAGGTAGAAATTGAGCGTCGCCCGAGGGGAAAAAAAAGGGATCGCACCACGGCTTCTTTCTCAGAACCCTCCCGGCCGATGACGGTCCAATTGTTACTGCGAAAGAGTTATTAGCAAGCCTTTCGCCGTCCGCGTCGTACATCCTGTGCCGAAGGTAATTCGACGAGGCCAATCCTTCGAAAACGCAAAGGGTTTCCCATTTCGACCTCAAGGTTCAACAGCATTGCTTTAAGTTCTTCGATTCAATCCTGATTCGTACCAATTGGCAAACCGGCAAAGCTGAAAGCCCAGGCTATTATCAGAATGACGAAACGGCTTACGGACCAAACACTGTTCTACCCGGCGAAGGTGCAATCATTCTGACAGACACTTTTGGTATTATTTAGGGTCACCCAAATCATAATAAAAGATAATATAAAAAATAAATGTAAAAAAGAAGGTGACCAAGAAGAGTTTTTATTGAGACCGCGTAGAGCAATGCTTTCACGTTTAGGATGTCGCGAGGCGAGTGAGCAATGGTTATTCGTCGAAGGGTGAAAGTGATATGTTCACATTTTGGTATATTTATTGTCATTTTTCACCTCTTGAACCGCTGCTCAAGGGATGTGACATGGGCTTGAAGGTGTTTGGTTGCGATGACGGGATCTTTATGAAAGCAAAGAATGGCAGTAAGGATAATTTCAGAAATGGTCTGCGGTGTATTGGGTTCCTAAGATCATCCTTCGGGTCCCCTGCTGATGATTATTATTATAATAATCGATGTAAGATGAGGTGAAGAACCATGTTGGAGGCAGGAGATTTTAAATTGTCGCCAAAAAAATCAGTGTTCCCAATACACGGGTTGAAGAATTGAAGGAAAAACAATGTACCCGCCCTAAACTAATAAACTAATGGTATTAGCTAAGCTTTAGCAAATTTGCCAAATTTGGTGTTGCCCTGAGTCAACGTTGGGGAAGAAAGGGTAAAACTTCTTGAGTAACACAAGTGCCATACCCGATCGAAGGCTTGATTCATACCTAGGACAACACTGGAGTAGCTCTTCTTTTCTCAAGTGATATGTACAAAGTGAGGGCAATGCTGAATAGTGAAATGAAACCGTTAAAGGTGACGTCAGGAATCAATCGAAATTTAGAAAGTTAATTTGACACCAGACTAAGTTTATCAGTAGAGTGCTGCAAAAGAAGTCTTCTGTTAATATAGAGAGAATTTTTTTTTTAAATCATCAGCATGATGTTTGAGTAATCTAGCCATAATATAATAGACATTGTGGATGTCAGTATTTATATAAATGATTGATTTTAAGATGTGGAGGTGACGACAAAAGGACCCACCATGGAAAATAAATTATATAGGAGACAAAACTGGCAAAATAGGACGAATAGATTTGAAGTTGAAATTCAATTTTGACAGTCGGATAACGGGAGTACATTTATAATCTTTAACGCCGTTTTTATTTATTCGCGAAAATCTACGGAAAGCGTAGATGTGGGGAATCGTTGAAGCCTAAAGCGGCGTCTATCAGGGGAAAAAATCCATGGGAATATTACCGAGCGACAAGGTGGCACCTGAGCCGCGCCTACCACCATCCGCCCGATTTTGTGCCCCTCGGCCAATACTTTGCCAGTGCCCAACCCCGCAACCCTATTTCAAACGCCGAACCACCACCCTAATCGTTCACGCGGCCCCTCCGAGATCCCCACATGGCGTCCTCGGGGAAATTCCTTTGAACCGGCCCTCTATAAATCAAAGCTCTCTTGATCTGAGTCCAAGCGAAACTCGCCCTCCAGCCAATCATCGATTTACGTCTTCCTCCTTGTTGAACTGGAATTCCACTGGACAATCTACTTGCAATGACTGATTCATTTTGTAAATTCCTATTTTCTTATTCTATTAACGTTCTATAGACACTCAGAATGCCTATATAATTTTTGGTTAGTGAATTCGACCATTTTTATGAATGGACTATTATGGTCAAGGGAGAACATAAAAACATAATTCTAAATTTGCCAAGCTTTCGACACGGTGTCAAGGTCATCATCAGGACCTATTTTTTTCAAACAAATTAACAACAATTAATAGTTTTTTTATTTAAAAAAAGCTGAGAAAATTTCTTCGGTTAAGGATTTTTTGAATTAAACCAAAATACGACTGGTAGAATTTGTACACAATTGAAATCTCTAACCAAAGAAAACCTAAACCTCAGCAATAAGGTTAAGAAGGGCTCATGATTAGGCATTCGCACTTGTGACGTCTTCAGGTACTACGACCTACTTCGACTAGAAGATAATTTGCTCATATTTAGATTAATTAACTTTACAACTGAAGAACGAGGAAAGCCATTGGGCTTTAAGATTTTTAGTGCTCTCTGCTACAGTCTTGCCAGTATTGTGCGTTAGACAGCGACAAGGTAATAAATAGGAGATCATTGGCACAGTTTATCTTTATTCTAAAAGAGTGAGAGGACTTAAATTTGATAAATCTATTTGAGTTAATCCCCTTAGTACACCATTTTGTGGATAGAGTATTTTGTTCATCCCTCATTACCAAAATATCTAAATATGGTAAATTTCCATTGCTTTCTAGTTCATACGTGAACTGTAAACTTTCATGGTAACTACTAAAAATAGATATTAAATATTTTAACTTTTCTTTTGGGATAACCAATAAAAACCTGGTTAACGTACTTACACAAACAATTTGTTTCACAAATATCGGCACTGATGAACCTGTTGAAAGAACCCTTGAAACCCGGATTGAAAGCTTGGCAAATTTCGAATTTTGTTTTTACGTTCTCCCTCGACTCTAATACTGCTAATACATAAAATTAATCTTCATGTAGACGATACCGTCTCTTCAATATTTTCTTGTTATTCAGTTTTTTCCTACATAACTAATAAAATTATCTGCTTCGAGTTTCTGGTACACAAGGAATTTCTGGATTACTCTATCGTACAATTTCTGGCATAGCCCGTGTTATTTTTATTGAGATTAATTTGAAAAAAGTAGTGTAAAGATTCTTTAAATTCACTAATTTCGTGGTCCGCTTGACCAATTAAATCATTCCAATTAATTAAGGTTTTTAGTTGAGATGAAAAAAAAGTTAATGGCACGAGCGGGATTCGAACCCACGATCTTCGGCTAGATACGCCGCTGCTCTACCACTTGAGCTATCGTCACCTCGATCCACTCGGACATCAACTTCCTATCTCAACCCCACCTTATGACTTTTCCCTCCTTTTTGCCATTTTTCAAATGTCGTGTAATCGGTTTGGATTCTCGACGACAATTGAAATGGCGGCGTATCTAGCCGAAGATCGTGGGTTCGAATCCCGCTCGTGCCATTAACTTTTTTTTCATCTCAACTAAAAACCTTAATTAATTGTAGTGTAAAGAGTTTGACCACTCGTTCTCCACTTCCCTCGGGTAAGTGTATTCCCCGCTTTATTGAGGTAGTTTTATTAGATGCGTAAGTAATTTTAGGCGATCGGAATAAAGCATATAAGTAGTAAATAATGATCACTTATCAGGCCGACATCATTCTTCATCTCCTCTTGGTCTTTTTGTTTCATCTCGTTCGGTTTTTACATTGGAGTCATACACACACGTCTTTCAAAGCAAAGTAACTCGGGACGTAAGTTATTTTTTTTTACCTTTTTTAACAGTGAATTTTGGACCTAACAATGCGTTGTGAGATTCCCGTTGCGTCCTGCCTTGTTCTGTCTTTTCAATGAAATAAGCGCGAGCTTTGAAGTAGAAATACAGCCGGTGGACGTCCTCGGAATCGGAAGAATCGTGAACGGGTTGACGACGATGAAATTTACGAACGCAGAAAAAAATGGACCAAAATTGACCACCGCTTTAGTTCCTCTACCCTTCATGGGTTGAACACAATCCCTACCAGAATAAATTGTAAAATGTTGAGATTTCTGACATACAAAACTTTACATATATGCTACAAAACGTAGCTGGACATGAAGTTCCATTAAATTTGGCCAATGGGTTCCGAAAATAAAATGTACCAAAAGTAGGCTAATATAAGTTGCAGGTTACACCAATACCTAGTTATATTCAGCATACTAGGAACCCATCGATGGCATCGAACATACGTAGAATTTAAAGCAATTTCTATAACTGAGGGTAACAAATTTACAGCCGTTTGAAAAAAGGGCGAACGGGACAATTATGAAGATAATGATCGTACAACATATGTTAAAATTATTCCTAGAAGGAGGTAAAAAAAGCTGGCATGGATGGCCCAGATTCCATTTTCGGACTCAGGTGAGTAGCACAAATCATTTGAAGCACTCTATATAATTGAGTTGCGCACACAAGGCTTGTCCTGTGATTTAATTTAAACAGCAGGGATTTAGTTTATTCCACCGACTCGACAAACCACCTCAAGAGACAATTAATTACTGACAATTTAATTCGAGCCTTTTATAATCGCTCCATCGTCATTTGTCGGTAGAGTTGGGCGCGGGTGAATTATTTTGATTAAAAACCCCGTTTTGCAAAACAACTTAGCAAATTCTCTTGGGTATACTTTCCGGTTCTACGCGGCGATTGGGATTGTGATAATCTTTTATTAATAGTCTGCGATTTTAACGGATGGATACAAAAATAATTAAATTAATAATAATAATAATAGTTTTCTAAATAAATAACAAATGAAATATCCTAGCAAACCTTTTATGAGACAAATTATTCGTTTATAATGCGGTTTTATGTATTAATTTATTTTTAGTATACTTATAGTATAGTATGTTAAAACTGGTCAGCGCACATTAACCTTTCATTTTGAGCTTAATATCTTAGGTTAACATAGGTTAGGAGATGATCTGATAACAATCATAAAGAGAAAGGTGATGACACTGCCAATCGGGTGAAAAACGTCCTGAGCAGAAAATAATTTTTAATTTTTCTGCTGGAGGTCGATGATTACATCAACAAAACAATAGTAAAAAAGGAAATCAAATTAAAGGAAGTATGGAGATTGTAGGCTAAGAGATTAAGGACGAAAAAACATGCCTACCAAAAGGGCAAATCTTCACAGACTGGCCCTGAAGAAATAGACTATACAGATAAATGATTGGAGAATAAAGAAAAAGCGGTTTGTGGTTTTGGTTGGCTAGAAAACGGCAAAAGAAAGGGTATACAGCTGTGCATTAGCAATGCTAAAAAATCGGGTGATAAGTGCTGAACGTGGTCATCAGACTATACAAATAGCGCCTATCCAAGAAGTGGTACTATTTGGGTGCTATCGACATTTCTAGGGTAGCTAATGACATAATCAGAGAGCTTAACGGAACACTATACCATAGATTACGCAGATGAACTGGTAATCATAAAAGGTAAATTTGATGAAACTATCGACTAGTTTGCCAACGCCATAAACATTTTAAAAAGGTAGTGTGAGAAAATGAGTTTAAATATTAACGCTAAGAAGAAGAAAGTTAAATCTGATGACCCATTCTGAAAGAAGACGTAACCTTCCCGAAAGAAAAGTATGTACCTACATGCTACCCTTGACATAAATGTCAAGTGGAAAATTCATATAAGCCACATAGTACATAAGATTATTTAGAGATCGTGAGATGCGGTCTGGTGATATGTAGGTTTAGAAAAACAGTTTCATTATTGTTCCAACGTTTCGATCTTTATTGAGATCATCTTCAGGACCTGGGATATTTATAAACATTGTTTAAATTATACAAATACATGTAAGATATGACTATGGATTTATAAAATGATGTACACAATATAGACATATTAGGTTTAATCAAAGTATTTATAGTATATTTATACAAAGTATTTGTTTTCTGTGTAGATGTGTCACTGTTGTGTGTCGTGTTGAGTGTTAGTGAGATATTAAAATCTTTTTGTTTATACAAGTTTGATTTTGAAGGAGTGGGGAAGGAAGTAATGATAGAAATTCATTTTTCTATGAGAAGTCGGCTTCTTTGAGGTGAAAGGAACCGACAATGGAAAAAAGGGTAATGGTTTGTCATTCGTACCTGGTTAACCTTTCAGGATTATTAGGGAAAGGAGAGATAAATTGTTTGGGATCTACACTATGTAGAATTGTTTGATGTGTGGAGTGTAATGATTGTTTTACATATTTTATTATATGTTTTGTACGTTATATGTACGTTTTCCAAAACTAAATCTTAAAACTAAAGGGCGTCGCAGTTCGCTTCCCAGAAAAACAAGTGATGGGGTTGTTCTAGTAGTTTCATTTCGCGCAGAGTTCAAGGCAGTAAAAAAAATAGATTATTTTTCCTTTTTTGTTGTTCATTACAATGGTACGCTCTTATCCCCTTTTTCAGCCCAGATATGTATCTTTCGACCAGATTTGATTTAGGGTAATATTTATTGGTTACATAAGTTCTTCCTAAGTCAAAACAAAAATTTTTATAAGCCTGTGACCTGAAACTGACTGCCTCTCCGATATTATGTAGGTTGGAAAACCATATTTTGCGAAGATACCATTTTTTGATATTCTTATGACTATCATAGATGTGTTCCTAACGGAAAGGCGAACAACAATTTGCTAAAGGCATCCACTGCAATTAAAATAAATTTTCCCTTTGCTAGATGTTGGAAGAGGGCGAATGAAGTCAATATAAAGTTTCTCCATAACGCGAGTTGATCGAGTGCTTTGTAAGATTTTGGGGAAAGGATTGTTATTTGGTTTCCTTGAGCATATATATGACATTGAGCTACCCTGTTCCTATATATTTTCCCGTTTTAGGATAATAAAACAATGATTTTATACAATATAGGGTTTTGGAAAAATCCTGATGGCCCCCAAAGTTATTGAGATGGAAGTATTGAAAGATAGGACTTTTCGTGTTTTCGCGAATCATTATGTTTTACATGATACGTAATCACATTAATTTCTTTTAAATATGGTTTGTTCTTACTAATTTGTTGTGAACTGTCATATACGTACTATATGATATAATAAAATTTCTAATCAAATTTCTTTACTTTTTTAAGGTTTTGTTGAAGGATGAAATTGCAAAGTATTTTTGCAGTTCAGTCGATAGAAATAAAGCCAAACAGGATTGTGGTTAATAATTCGCGTTTTTTTCTTCGCCTGTCTAACCTCAGCGGTTCTCCTCAGCGAGATTTCGCACTTCTCAGAACACCAAACAGATGACAGTGCTAATAACCGTTCAGAAAACCAACTGCCGAGCTCAACCGAAATTTACATCTTTTACTTGTAACAGGAAGTAGGTGTTTCTGCGGTCCGAATCGTGGGAAAACGATTATACACAACAATGACATATTTTGGCTCATTTCTGTTTTGGCAACGTTTTGATCTCGAAAACTATAAACTAGCAGGTGCTAATCAAAGGGACTCTTAAACCACACATATCTGCTTTTGTTTTCCTAAAAACTGCTCAACGAAATTGACAGTAAAATTTTCAAGGTTTCCATCTAGGTCATAGAAAATATATTCAAACTTAGGAGAAGCACTGTCAAAATCAATTCGTTCCTAAGATTTATCATGTCAGGAACTGGTAACGGCGATCGTAAAATAAACACCTCCCCCGATAAATGAGTATGTTCTGTGTCGCCGAATGACGGCCGGCAACATGCAGACGAACATCATCATGCAATGCTTGTCACCGTTATGATAGAGTGTGAATTCACACTGCGCCTAGTCTAGGGGCACATCGTCAATCAAAGGACTAACTCGATACGAGATTTATTCCACTCCATGCCGTAATTTATATTTTTTTACAGGTTTCGGCGCCACCCTGGGCGATCCGGGCCTTTGGACTTTGTTCCGTTGTTTAAAAAAAAAAAAAAAAAATCACTTTCGGCCCCACCATTTTTATAGGCAAGTCGTTAAAACGCGGTGGCTAATCGGTGAGTAGGCGACGACTGCCCTCTCTCGGTAATATATTTGTATATAATAATTTATGTACAAAAGGCGTTTTTCGAACCAGGTGGAATGATTTAATTGTAATGATGACAGAAGGAAAAATAGTTCTAAATGACCCTACATTGTGTCATATCGGTAATTTGTTTTCATTAATAGAAAAGGTATGAAAAACGATTTATCATCCCGAAAATGAAGTCAGTAAATTAACTCGATTCGTTCTGAGACGGGCGTGTTTACATCAATCGTACAACGGGTCAAAAACGTGTGTTAATGCTCTTTCTATGGCAATTAACAAAAACGCGAATGCCTGCCCCTGCTATGAAGGAGACTCGAACGATTGCCGATAGGAATTAAGGAGAACGTGAAATTTGTCACGTAACTGGAATTTCGGAGTAGCCCGAATTTTTTCGAAAATCCATAGACGCTGCAGATTTCGCGATTTTGAAGGTATCGACCCGTAGACCGTCATCACACCTCAGTCAAAGTTGTGGCTTCGAAACAGTCATCAACAACGATAAAGGTATACTAAAACAAAGATAGAACAACTTCTGGATTTATCTGTAATGCTATGCCTATGTAAATTAAAAATAAAACAATAACAAATAAAAGTTAAATAAAAGAACAAAGTAAAAGGTGCACAGGTTAAATACAATCTAGCTCACACGGTGAAACGAATTAGTTTTTCCATTTCGTTTACATATCAATTGTAATTTTATTACCTTTTTCTTGTGAACGAGTGAATAAAACAAATAATGGAAATAAATCTTTTTTTTAAACATAAAATAAAAAGAAATTAACACAATTTTTTAAAAAAACTCGTGAGTTCGTATGTAAACATTGTACTTATATTGTATAAATAAGTTATGTTCAATGCTGGAAAGTTGGATCGCGGAGCGCTGAAACTTGTACGAACGAGACGGCAGAAAGGCGGACTCTGGATGGTCTGAAGAGGTGAATTAGGAGACCGGAAGCTGTTGAAGCTGAGCGGTGAGAATTGCTGAAGGTGCAAACGGGGTCACAGTATAAATCTAAAATTAAGCGGCGATCGCTGAAGAGTTGGTATCGCAGTGGAGTAGATTTCAGAACTACTGCTTTTTGTCAAAGCGGTTCACAGCTCACTCAGTAAAGTGAACGACGATTGTGTATACCAAAGAACAATAGGAAGCGTTCGACGCAGTAGATCGACAGATAAAATACTTAATTAATTATTACATATTTTACAAGTGCGTTACGACATGGATAACAATTCGCCTGCCGTTACCTGACAATTGGTTATTAAAAATTACATAACAACGCGAAAGACTGCAGATTTCATGAGATGCCAACTAACTATATTACACTCCTAGTTTCTTGTTTTTAAGTTGGCTTAGTTCCAAATGTATTACATCATGATTAGTTTTACGAATACCGTTGATAATTGAATTATCTAAACATCTTGAGATTAGTGATTAAAGATTCATAGATCGTCCTCACAGCTAGGTTACAGTTGAGTCTTGGAGGTGGATAGAGAGCTATGGAAAGGGGGCGTCCTATATGGAAGCACCACCCTTAGTCCCATCTCTATACCATTTATACTGCTCATTTACCTATATATCCCACGAAAATTACTACCACCTATGTGGATGATTGGTGATAGAATTGACGTATTCTGTCTTCTTCATCCAACATCAAATTACAATTTGAGTATCAAAGACGTGCCGAAAGTATAGGACAAGACTGGATGAGAATACCCGGTGTACATTTGCGGCGGACAATGGACTGAATTATGATGAGATTAAATTGAAAAACAGAAAACAGAATGAAATAAAATATATTTGGCCAGAAAGAAATAATAAAAAATAATGAATAATAATAAAATAAATACCTCGCGGGCATGAGGTTAAACTGCGTCCAACTATCCCTCCTGTACCTGGTGGCCATCCCCAATTCTCTATTCCCTCAACTAACATCATAACCCTATCCCATATCCCTGTAACCACTCTTTCCCTGCTTCCTCTATCCCATCCTCGGCGTCGCAAGTCTTAGGGAGGGAATGGTGTGCTGGTTCCTTTTTACTAGCAGCCACCCAAATCGGCTAGGAGGGTAAGGGTACCTTCCTGACCTCCCGAAATTTAGTTCTGCTCTGAACAATTATACGAAGGCCGTAGACCCGGAAGGCCATAATGCCGGTGTCTCGCGCGACAGGGACTATCTCGTGAGACATTTCTTGAGTACCGTTGGAGCTGGTGTAGTGAGTGGCACCACTCGATCAGACGATACCGCAAAACCAAGGAATTCTTCAGGCCGAAACGCTACTGCCGTTTGATCTGACGGCTTCAAAACTAAAAAGATCACGATGTGAGATGAAGAAAGAGAGTGTGACAAGTGAAAAAAATTTGGATGATGAGTAAAAAAGATGGTAACTTTGAAAAAGACTTTCCCATCAGACTCTGTAGGAATTTAATTTCTCAGCTAGGAAAAATAAAAAATGTAAAGAAAACTTGGCCGGCCAAATTTTAATAGAAGTTGACAGTCCTACACATGCGGAAATGCTAAAACAGGCAGTACACCTGCCGGATATTCCTGTTGAAATGGCGCCCCATAGAGAACTTAACACGTCTCACGGGGTGATCTCTGTGAGGGACCTCTTAATCTGCTCTGAATTGGAAATAAAATAAGAATTAACTGAGCAAGGCGAAATGGATGTTAAACGTATTAGTAGGAAGACGGAAATAGAGCTGGTAGATACGACCTCTTTGATTTTAACATTTGGTACGCCTATACCTCCTACTGAGGTGAGGGCAATATTTCAAACATTCCCGGTCCGTCCGTATGTCCCGGCGCCGATGCGTTGCTTCAAATGCCTACGTTTTGGACATACGGCAGTACTACGTAATAGTTGCACTATGGTCATGCGGTCAACCAGTGCACGAAGAAAAAATGTTCCAAAACCCACCAGTATGTGTTAACTGTAAAGGGAGCCACCATGCCCGATCTAATGCGTGTCCCATGTTACAGGAAGAGCGAGAGATTCAGAGATTAAAAACGGAAAAGCACATGACATACGCCGAAGCGAGGAAATTAGTGCGAAGCTACCCCTATGCTCGACTCCCAAGAGCTTCGCTCAGGTTGCAGCATCGCAAGTAGGATATCACCGCAGCGTCAAGGAGTCCTCGACCCAAACGGGAAAGACTCAAGTATTTACATGCCGGACGATAACATACGCAGTCACATTATCGGCGCAGAGGAGTGACGATTCAAAGAAGGAAGGTATCGAAAAACCCTCCACACTATTTAAGACCCTGGTTCCTCCGGGAAAAAAGGGTGTGACAATTCCGTCCGCTAACGGAACATCACTCAAGGAGGTTTCCCCCTCCGATACAGCGGTCTCTTGCGAAACGCTACCCACTAGGCAAACAGACCTCAATACGGGGTCTTCCACAAACCTGGCCATTGTCCAGACTCCGTCTTGGGGATGGATGAGAGAAACTCGGTCGTTGAGTCCGGCCTCATCATGTGCTTCCGTCGAAGATGACGAATCTACGGAGAGGACTGGAAAAGCAACAAAAAAGAAAAAAGGATGGCCGAAAGGCAAACTGAAAAAACCTTTAAAGGAAAAGAAGTAAATGGATGAATCTTGATGAACAATTAAATACTTATGATGTTTTATGTACTACAGTGGAATTTAAGAGGACTTAAGTGCCATCTAGACGGGTTTAAACGGATGATATCCGAAAAAACCAATACTATATCACTTCAAGAAACGAACCTCCGCCCAGCAGAACATCTCATCAACCTGCTGGTACACAAAGAGCGCAAACACGAGGAGCAAATCTCCCCGGGCGGACGAGCGCATGGGGTGTGGCCATCTTTCTAAAAGAAGGAATAGTAACCCAAAATATAAATATTCAGTGTAATCGTATACAGACTATTGCTATAACAATAAAAACGCCGTTTGAAATGACGCTATGCTCTATGTACCAAATTTGGAGAAAAATTGATATTGCTGGCATTGTCGGTGCATTGCGGTTATCGTTGGGAGAATTTAACTCCCACAACATATGGTGGGGTTCTGAACGCACCTACAGCAAAAGAAAAGAACTGGAAGAAATAATTGACAGTACAAATCTAATGTCCATTAATAAAGGCTCTCCTACACATTTCAATAATCATACGGGGCAGTACAGTATAATTGATTTAACTTTTGCTTCCCCTTCACTGATTTTAACTGGAACACTCTGGACTATTTTTACTTTAGTGAGCACCTCCCCATTTTAATAAGTGGCTCTATCCATCTAGAAGAATACATAGCCTGCAAAAAATATTATAACTTGAATAAAGCAGACTGGCCCACATACGCAGCATCGGTCCAACTACCAACTCTGACGGGCGAAGTGGAGACTGACTTCAAGAAAATCACAGAAGCTATTAAGGCCGCCGCGCACAAATCCATACCGGAAACAGGAGGCCGGTATATCGCCCACGGGTATCCTGGTAGACTGGTGAATATAATACTGCTAATCAAGAAAAAAAACGGGACCTAGAAATCTTTAATACTTACCCGACCATTGAAAACTTAAAGAAATTTAAAATAGCAAGGTCAAAAGAAAGAAGAGTTCTTACGCAAGCAAAACAGACATCTCTACACACTTATATCTCTGAAATGAATTATGAGATGACGAATAAGATATTTGGAAGAGAATTGGAGCGTTCACTGAAAAATATAAACCGTCCATTCTCCCTATGTTGAATGTAAGAGGAAATATAGTTACTGATACGAAAGAAGTGCCGATGCAATTGGAACACACTATTTGGATGTGTCAAGTGATCGGTTTACAACAATTTAAAAGGGAAAAGGTAGAAGCAGTAAGTAACAATTTAAAAGTAGAAGTGCAAAAAAGCACTTCTGCACTGGACTTGGAAGGTCAAGTAGAAAGTTAACGTTAATATAACTAACACTGAACTAGAAGCCGCACTTCACAGACATGAAGACAAGAGCCCGGACATTGATGGCATACCGAATGCAATGTACGTAACTTGCCCGGCGGACAAATACTTACAATTTTACATTTATACAATGAGGTATGGAGTACGTGGACATACCCGGCTAATTGGAAAGAGGCCATCATAGTACCGGTTCTCAAAGACGGAAAAAACCCGAGGGCCCCTGAAAGTTACAGGCCGATATCCTTGACTACATGCATGGGTAAAATAAAGGAAACCATTGAAAATCTAAATCGAAGACTGGTGTGGTTCCTAACGGGGCCTGTTAAACTGCTACCAAGCCGTGGGGGGTCACTCAGCTATCGACCAAGCCGAAATTTTGGAGAGTGCGGTATAAAGGAGCCTTTCTCCAGCGAGAGCATGGTATAGGATATGGTTTGATCTCGAGAAGGCCTACGATATGACTTGGTGTTATGGGATTATAAAGAAATGTTATGAATTTTAAATTTTAAAGTTTATAAAAGGTTTTTTAAAAAAAACTGACGCTTTAAAGTAAGAATCGGTACAGTGCTATGAGACACATATGTACAAGAAAATGGGATACCGCAAGGATCAGTACTCTCCGTGACTCTTTTCCTAATTGCAGCAAATAACCTAGCAGATAAGCAATAAGCTCCAATGATGAAATTGTTATATGTCGATGACCTAAATGATAAATTGGTAGAAAGATTCAGGACGCCATTGACATGATAGTCCAGGAGGCCGAAAGAATGGGTTTCTGCCTTTTAAAAGCCAAGACGAGAGCTATACAATTTTGAATGCTGAGAAAAGAACACGCCGACCCTCCTCTCACAATGAATATGTGAAAACTATCAGATACCTTGGCCTCAAATTTGTCTCTCAACTCAGATGGCATCCACATATAGATAAAACTATAGTCCAGTGTAAGAAAGTGCTTGGCACAATGAAATTTTTGAATCATTTCAAATGGGAGCTGCGATAGAAACTCTACTTCAAATATTGAAGTCACGAAATTGAATTTTGGATGTATGGTATACAACTCCGCAAGAATGACCTTGTTAAAGAAATTAGATGTAATAGACATAGCAGATTTAAGAATCGGAACTGGAGCCTTTAGGAATAGTCCAATACAAAGTGTCTGTGTCGAGGCAGGGGTAGTACTTACAGGTGAAAAAAGGACACGATTGTCACGGCCTAGTGTTGTAGGTTACACAAGGTCCTATTTGTTGACGAGCTGAATACAGAATATGATGCGCTGAGAATCCGCACAAGGCCATTAGCTATAAGAATAAAGGTAACATTGGCTACGAGAGGAATAGAAATGGATAAGTAATTATATTTAGGAAACCAAAAATAGAACCCTGGACAATTCCCTCTCTAGCCATACGATACGATATGGCGATGAGAAAAAAGGAGGAGACCTCCCCCCCCTACATTTATACAGTAGACTTCCTCTCCTAGCGGGAGGTGATACCGAGATGCGACCTTCTTGTATACAGATGGATCGAAGAGCAACGAGGGGGTATAGAAGGGTCGATCTCCTACTCCCATGCACCGCTAGTATTTACACAGTTCAATTGACCGCCATATCAGTTACGCTGGGTGAGATATCAAAACGAGACAATCCAAAAAATGTAATATAGACAGACTCACTCGGCGCAATCTCAGCGTTAAAGAACAAGTTCTCCACGGACCCACTAATACATATTTGAACAGGTTGGCGAACTGAATAATCGAGATTGTGTAATTGTGTCCGTCTGGGTCCCGGGCCATATTGGTCTTCAGGGAAATGAGGAAGCAGACAAGGCCGCTAAGAAAGCGCAGCATTGTGACGCTACAATTCACTACCAGTTCATTCACTATAAATACAAACAAATGAAAGGAATAAATAAAACATTTCATTAGGGGCGCCGGTGACCGGAACGGTAGACGGTGACACGGCGCTCATCACTGAAAGGTCCCGGGTTCGAATCCTTAGGACCTGCATTCGAACCCGACATACTAACAAATGGGCTTTTTTTTTCACCGGCACCCCGAGGGTTCATGTAACTTCGTAGTTCAAGCACGTTTGTAAAAAAAACCTTGCGATCCATCTATTTGTAATATTTATTGGTATGCTACAAATAAATTATTATATAAGAAAAATTTGTAAGTTTTTGTTTAGTTAAGTTTTTATTACTAAATTTTTCAGCTAGGTTTTCTCGTAAATTTAAAAGGCTAGTAAAATTTAATTTTCTATTAAGGCAATTAGAATGAAAATGGTGAAACGAGGTTAATTTAGGCGAGCGGACAAATACGGAACAGGATGGAGAATCGGACCTTAGTCTCTCTCGCTCTCTCTTTCTCTCTCTCTCACACTCACTCACTCCCTCACTCACTCATTCTCTCTCTCTCCCCCTTCCTTTTCTGTTGTTCACAGACATTCGCCTTATCCGCAGGGAATCCTTTTCGGACAAATCAAATATTAATGAAAGGCTTTCTCGCTACATAAAGTATCCGGGATCAATCGGATTTTCCCCATCTACTTTCCTTTACTCGTATTTCATTTCGAACCCCTAAAACAAGTTCAGAGACCGCTTTAATTTACATCTACATCCTCGGGGGAAACTTGGAAATTTAACAGCGGTAATGCGAAATCCATGGAATTTTAATGATTCCGGTTTTAATCGAGGGTCTGGTAAACCTTATCTTTAACGTTGGCCGAGAATAATTGGTAGATTAAAATTTCAGAAGAAATAGGTTTTTACATAATTAACTTGACACTGTTTCCCAAGCTATGACAACGAATTAAACATGTATATCTTTGGCATACTCTTGAAGAGATTAAACAATTACTTATATTTTTATGTATGACGATCCCATGTTACGGGCCGTCAGACTTGAAATTTACTACACGACAATTTAGATTGGCAATGATGTGTATTCGGGGCGATAAAGCCCTAAGAAAAGGAGGAGCCGAATATACGCGGTACATAATATACATCGGGGAGTCAGATGTAAACTGCTCGCTGAAACGCTCCGTGTTAACTGTAAAATAACAATTAGAAAATTAAAAAATGTTCTAGTCTCCATGGGAAAGTCTTCTTCCTTGGCTGTTTATTACATTAATTCCTTATTAATATTACTATGTAAAGATTTTTTAAAAGAAGAAATTATTAGTTCCAAAAGATTTAATTTGATTATTCATTTCGTTCATCATTAATTTCGCTGATTTCTTATAGAAGTAGTAATATAAGAAGTGCATTTTCTTTTGCGAATAAATCATTATTATAATTTGTTTAAAGAAAGGTATATTTATTTCATTTTCAAGTAGTTTGTTCGTTCATAATAAAGTGTTTAAAAAATATCAATTCTTTTAAATAAAACCAGTTTTACCTTTTATTTTACGTAATTACCTTATGTCCGCAGAGACATGACATATGTATGTACTTGTTAATGATTCAATCATGCCTGTACTAACATTTTCTACACCCCCTACTGGAGTAAATGGTGTGTAAACGTGAATACAATTATCTAATTATTTGATAAGTTATAAAACCAGATGATGAACTAAGAATTTGTTGTTGATGTGTGTATATTAGTTGTCTGTTGTGAGGATACGTTTTAAATATCAAATTTGTTTCCTGAAATAAATCTGTATAAGACGTGTATTATTTCTTTGTTGTCTACTTTACTTAAGATGATATTCGTTCTAGTGGGTAATGCTATTTTGTTATGTACTAATGTTTTGAATAGAACATCTCTCTTTTGCGATGTCAAGGGGCATGATAAAAGAGTGTGGTCAGGATCAGCTGAGGTCTCTCTGTCACACTCACATGTTGGATTGTCTCTCACCCCTATTTTGTGGAGATGGTATGGAAGACTGTTATGATTTAGCCGCAGACGACATATTGAGGTAAATAGTTTTCTTGGGCCGTCTAATTCGGAAAACCATGTTTTAACCGCTATTATTGCATATACCTTCCCTTTAGTTTTTATGCTGACGTCATACTCTCGTTGCCATTTTACCTTTTCTATTTTTTTCAGGTGGGCTATAATGTCAGTTCCCGTGATTATATTTTTGGGGGTCCCGTTGCAGGCAGCTTGTTTGCCTAGGAGATCAACTTTGTTGTTGTATTTGTTGTTATTGTGTCCTTTAACCCAGATCGGATATACATTAGTTCCTCTATTTTCCATATTTACTAGTGCATATTTTTTCGTGACATCTGGTACAGGTTCCTTCTTTCCCTCCGTCCAATCTTTAAACGACCTGTCCTCAGACCACTCTCCTGTGCTCCTCACTCTCGACACAACTCCCATTCATACACCTTCCAGACCTTCTTTAACCAACAACCCAGTAAACTGGAAACTATTTCAACATATCCTCAATAATACCTTAAACCTAAACATACCTCTTAAAACTGGTAACCAAATAGAACAAGCTGTCAGTATTCTCACAAGTAAAATCCAACACGCCGCTCATTTATCGTCCTCCCCTCCACGCCATCAAAAGTCATCTCCAAATTCCCATCTTCCCGAATATATTCGTAACCTTATAACCTCCAAGCGAAGAGCAAGGTTGCGATGGCGACGCCATCGTTACCCCTCTGATAAAGTAACATTTAACCGTCTCACTTATGTTTTGAAATTCGAATTATCCAAATACCGTTCATCCCAGTTCCAGTCATACCTTGAATCCTTATCCACACAAGACAACTCCCTTTGCCTAGCTACTAGGAAGGTTACCAAACACTACCAAGTGCCTTCCCCAATTAGAAATCCAAACGGTACCTGGGCCAGGACAAACGCAGAAAGGTGTCAGCTACTTTCCGATCACTTTTCCACAGTTTTTATTCCCCATCCCGATATGAATGTCACTTCACAATCAAATCATGTCAATGAATTCCTTCACTCTCCTCTCCCTCTCGCTCTACCTCCTAAGGACCTAAGCCCATCCACCCCGCAGATGTCATGTACCAGATTCTCCGCCTTGCCGAAAGAAAATCCCCAGGCCATGATCTAATTACCCCTAAAATCCTCCGAAATCTACCCAAAAAAGCAATAGTGTACATTACCTCTGTTTACAATGCAATATTTCGCACAACCTATTTCCCTATCCAGTGGAAACTATCTTTAATAACTCCAATACCAAAACCACACAAATCCCCCAGTGCCCCATCCTCTTATAGGCCAATAAGCCTCCTTCCTATTTTATCCAAAATCTTTGAACGTATCCTCCTTAAAAGATTAATTCCTATATTTGACTCTGAAAACCTAATTCCTAACCATCAATTTGGGTTTCGACCTATCCATTCTACTGTTCAGCAATGCTTCAGAGTAGTCGACACGATATCTTCGGCTCTAGAAAACAAACAATACTGCTCAGCCGTATTTCTGGACGTTACGGAAGCATTTGACTGAGTATGGCACCCCGGCCTCCTCTATAAGTTAAAAAGTATCCTCCCTCATTCCTACTACCTTATCGTGAAATCCTTCCTCTCAGATCGATGGTTTAAAGTAAGAATCGGCACTCCTGTTTTCACCTATCACACCAATCAAAGCTGGCGTTCCACAAGGAAGTATCCTAGGCCCAATCCTCTACACCATCTACACTGCTGACATACCCACACATCCGAACACACAAATGACAGCCTACGCGGACGACACCGCAATCTTATCAACACACTCCAATGCTATCCTAGCAACAGAAGCACTCCAACAACACCTGAACCTTATTACCAACTGGTGCAATCTGTGGCGGATCAGGTTAAACGAACAAAAAAGCCAACACGTTACATTTACGCTCAAACGACAAACCTGTCCACCAGTGCATATTTACAACAAAATAATACCACCATCGAACCAAGTCCGCTACCTTGGGCTTTACTTAGATAGTAGACTTACTTGGAACTCACATACACGATTAAAACGGCAAGAACTTAACAAAAGATATGGACTACGCAGACACATTCTTGGACCAAAATCAAAACTAAGCATACATAACAAACTAACCGCTTACAAAACACTCATCAGACCTATTTGGACCTACGGAGTCGAGCTGTGGGGCTCGGCCAAATCATCCAATATCCAACGAATTCAATCATTTCAATCTAAAGTTCTCCGCCGTATCCTCAATGCTCCCTTCTACGTCACAAATCAAACGATCCATAAAGATGTTAAAATCCCTTTCGTGAAAGATCTTATCCATACACGCTTCTTCACTTTTCACTCTAAACTCTCCCTCCATCCTAACTCACTAGCCCTAACTCTTTCCTCAACATCATACCCTTACAATCCTCCACGCCGTTTAAAACGACGATGGCCTCGTGACCTTCTATCTAACCCACCGAATTAACTTTTACTCCCCCCCCCCAATTAAATAAAAGTTGGTTTCTCTCCCCACTGCCTCCTGGTCTGACAGGTCTGTCAGATTAGTTTATAACTAACTATTTGCTCAATGTATATTATGTACAGATAGCAATAAATAAAATAAATATATAAAAAAACAACTAGTGATTGCTTAATTGATGCAATCAAAGGATCCTGTATGTAAGCGCTGTTTTTTGTTGCAGTTACTACTCTGAGATTGTCCTATAGGACGATAGCGTGTCTGATTAATTGGTCAGATATATGGTTTAAGGCTTCAACTATTGCTACACTTTCTGCGGTGAATATTGATGCTGTACTGGGTAATTTTATCTTTATTATGGTGTTTTTATCAATTTCCATTACCGCTGCTCCGCTTCCTCTTTTTGATTTGGATCCATCTGTATACAGAACTGTGGCAGAAGAGCATCGTCCCGTTTCGTAGCAGCTTTTAACAAATTCCAGCTTGTCGTTTAAGTCCTCATGCGATGTGATTATGTTGGTAGTATATTCTATTAATGGCCAAGGCCTCGTGTCATTATTTGTTGTTATTAACATTTTTCCAAGGCAGAGCTCTTTAAGGCGCATTAATATAGGAACTAGAAAGGGCTTAGAGCGAATGTTTCTTTGTGGGGGGCAATATGGAGCGTTTTGTATAAGGGCCTCGATTTCTGGGTGTGTATTATTACTGATCCGATGTGAGAGGTATTTTCCAGCCAGTTTTTCACGTCTTACATGCGATGAGGAAAGGCCAGCTTCGTTCATAAGAGCGTTTGTCGGTGTAGAAAACATAGCCCTGATACAGCATCTAGCTGCCTTTTATTGAAGTCGGTCCAGTCGGACCAAGAGGGATTTGGCGGCATATCCATTAAAAACGCTTCCACTATCTATACGGGACAATATTAGTGCGTGATACATTAAAAGGAATATATTGGCGTGGGCTCCATATTTTATTCTTGAAACGCATTTAAGAATATTCGAAGCCATCTCGCATTTCCATTCCATGTATTCAATATGAGTTTTCCATAGTAATTTACGATCAATGTACATCCCCAGAAATTTGAATCTCGCACATGTTTTGATTTTAAAGGGCCCTGGCTGTAGACTAATTTTTTTTTTCTTCGTCGAGTGAGAATCATTGCCGCGCTTTTTTCTTCTGATCTAGTGAAACCCAATTCTGAATTCCATTTATGGAATTTATAAATTATAGGTATGGTTTCGGCGATAGCTTTTTCTAGTCTTTTCGCTTGTGTAGAAAGTCATATCATCTGCAAATTGAGATATTTTGGTCTTAAGAGAAACTAGGTAGTTAAGGATTGCTGTGTAGATGGAGAAAAGAATCGGACTTAAAACTTCACCTTGCGGTAAACCAGTAGAAACTTCTCTTGATCCAAGCCTTTAGCCATCTAGTATAAAAACGTAATGTTCTAGATTTTACTAGTCAGAAATTGACCTTATGAAGATACCAGGGATATTTAAGTCTATCATCGATTGTTTTAGTATATTGATGGTCACATTGTTATACGCGTCTGATATGTCAAAGGAGATAGCAAGAGTTATTTTATTTTCGTTGAAGCTTAAGTTAGTATCTCCAATAAAGGTAGCTAAATTATCATAGGTGCTGTGACGTTTCCTGAAACCGTGCTGGAAAACTGGAATGATTTTGTATTTTTCCACATACCAGCCCAGCCTTACTTTAATCATTCTTTCGAATGTTTTTAATAGACGGGACGACAAGGCTATAGGACGGTAAAAAGATGGGAGGTCTACCGGTCTATGTGGTTTTCTAATCGGCAATACTAAATGATTATTCCATTGTGGGATGTTTTCTCCATTGGGCCAAGTATTATTAAACACACGAAGTAACGAGTGCTTTGCGTTATCCGGTAGATGTCGAATCATACGATAATGAATACCATCGCAGGCCGGGGAAGTATTCGTGTTAGCTGGGATGGCCGTTATTAATTCTTGTTTAGAAAAAGGCTTCCCAATCTCGTCATTTTCTTCTATTTGGAGATTATCAGTTCTAATATATTCAGGGGCGGCGGGGGGAGCGAGGTTGGTCATGAATTCTCCATGCATGCTGTTTTGATGGGAGTCTTAGATGTATGAATCCGTTTTATTTGTATGATTTTTCCATGCCTCGCGGATGTGTGAATCTCGATTCAGTGAGTTACAAAATTTTTCCAGCTTTCCCTTTTCTTTTCTTTGAATAGTTTCCTGCAGATTGCTGTGGTTTTTGAGCTGCGATAAAGTTGGTTTGGCAGGGATTTTGCTTATATTTGAGAAAGTCAGATCTTTGCTTTTCCCATTCTAATTTGCAAGTCTCGTCTCACCAATATTTCGGAATTCGTTCTCTATGCCTACCTTCCCTTTCGTTTTTGGTATGCCGAGGAATAGTGTCTGCCGCAACTTGGCTTATAATGTTAACAATGTCCTGATAGTTTTGAAGGGGATTTTATTCCATTAGGTTTCAAATTTTTTGTGTATACGAATGCCAATTCTGATAACGTCCAAAAAATTCCGGTTGGTTCTGAATGATAGGATATTCAACTGTAGGATATTTAGTTTATCTACTGTGAGTCTGTTTTGCATTCTGTATTGTTTGTCCATCTAATAATTACAAAGAAGAAAAAATTTGTAACTTGTCAACATTATGTTGTAGATATGCAGTGGATCAAATATTTATGTATGTATTCAAGTTAGTTGTTTGGTTGCTATTGTGTACATTGTGGATCTAAAGTCCTTTTATATATCTTATCCGAGTTCGCTACTGTACTTGGGTTTTCTACGGCTATTTTGTATAAGGCCAAACCAATTTTATCTATTGCTTCTGTCTTGGTTAGAGAGTATTTATTTTCTTGGATGTTTTGTGCTAGATTATTTAGTTGGGATATGAATTTTTCGATTTCAGTTGATGCATATGGGTTATTGTCAATTGAATGTGGGGGAGAATTTTGAGAATCTTTTGTTTGGGGAACATTTGGTTTATCAATCGGGGATAAAATTTTGGGTCTGGAGCGGTTTACTTTTACGAGTGTCCGTCAAAATGGTGTCGATTATTGTTTTGAGGTAAAAGTGGAGGGAATTCTTCGTCTACCTTTTCAGGGAGTTATTTTACCATGTCAAATAAATTTCTCGATACTGTAGAAGCATATGACGTTTGAACGAATTTCTTTCGGTTGTCTAGGTTAATTTTTTTGTATACTTCGCAATCTTTGCTATTTGAAAAATGATTTTTGGTGCAGTGCACACAGGACGGTTCTTTTAAAGAGCTTGAATACGGTGTTCTTCCCCACACTTCAGGCAACGTTGTTTACCTCGGCATGGGTTTGCTGTGTGGTTATATCTTAAGCAATCATTGCACTGTCTTGCAGGGGGTATGTACGGTCGAACCGGACAGCGGCTTCCAAAAATTGTCACGTAATCAGGCAATTTTCGACCTAAAAATGTAACCGTACAAGTTTCTAGGGGCGTGATCTTCATTCTGTCACCCATTTTTTCGTTCCTATTCATCCTTTCCATTGAGATTGGCTCAATAATGGAGTTCATATTATTGAGAGTCTCTTCCTCGCTTAGATTTAGGTCTACGTCTCGTATTACACCTTTCTTCTTAATAGCAAAATCCGTTAAATAATTTGCTGTCTCCCTTGAAATAATACCAATTTTTATCCTCTTTCTACTTGTCACTCGAATTTCAGCAATGGAATTGTTGTTCAAAGTCTTATCCTGAAACAACCATTTCCCAAAAAGCATGGGATAGGCATTACCCAGATTTTTATTTTCACTTTCGACAAAAACGAAGTAAGGGCCTTTATCATGTTCCCCAAATCGATTCAGGGATAGATGATTTCTAATTTGTTGCCGTTTAATTACCCTTTCATGCTTTATTTCGTCAATGCTACGGGTAAACATTTTGGAATATGCTTTCGAGTCATCCTCTACTGCTTGACGTTTGTATTTATTTTTCCCATCTACACTAGTTCTCATTACGCCTTGAAAATTGGACATTAAAAAGGGTTAATAGGAAATTAAAAAGAGTTCATTTGAAATTGAAAAGTGCTAATAGGAAATTAAAAATGGTTAATTGAAAAAAATTGAGACCATGCAATTTTATGTAAAAAAAGGTTCAAGTTTAAATTACAAATTAATTAAGATTTTCTACTTTTAGTTGTAGCTGTAAATTTTAAATATAATTCTAATATTTTGAAGCTTCTGCTGCAGGTGAGCTTGGTAAAGGAGCCCCAACTTGGTGAAACTTAATCCAGAAGCCTTTGAATCGTTTTCCTCTTCCGTTCTCATCTCATCCGATGAACAATTAACAAAAACCCAATTTAAACTAGAAAATTATTCCAGGGGCTTATCAATTGTCAATATTACTAAATATATACCGACGACCTCCATAACGCCCCCCCCCCTTTGACGATGCTTGCACTAATTGAAATACATCTTCATTCGGTTCATTCTGAGGCCAGTGAAGGCCAAAACTTGAAAAGTTTATTTTTTACATTTATTGATTTATTAAATTAGACGTAAATATTCCTAAAAGGTGACCCACACACGTTCCGGACATCCTGTCAGGAAAAAGTCCCTGGGCTTCGGGATTGCCTCAATTCATACTCTTACACACTCCTGAAACCTTACTTACAGTCCGTCAGGCGAGAATAGGCCCAATCGACGATGTCCCGCATGTTATCAGTTTTCCTCTCAAAACTCGTTCAAAAGGAAAAATGAGTATAAATAATGTTAAAATCGCGAATTGTGTGTCGTTTCGTTATGGGAGAAAACCAATCGTGTTAGTTTTCAGTCGGGCGGATTTCTCTGAGTATTTTCCCCGGTGGGTACCTTCATCCATCTCTGCAAAGTTCTCTCTGGTTGCTCGATACACCGTCAAAAGGAGAAACATTAAATAATGCAGCAAAGGGAATGCACAAGTAACTTATGTTAAATTGCCAAGCCTTATTGGCCGGCCTAGAGTTGTTTAACATTAGCCACCAGTTGGATCAACCACGGTCCGCCAAGTCCGCACACAGCACGTCCTATATCCCATAACGGCCGAACGAAATAGACTTGTTTAAAAATAAACGAATAAAAAATAATTTAAAAAAAACAACTACCGGAATTGATGAATGATACAAATCATTTTTAATCTCCTGATCATTTTGATAAAAAGTTTCAAAGTAATATAATTTATTTTCTCATTTTATTGAATTATCCAATCAAAACGTTGATACCTTCGAACCTGTCACAGCGGAAAACAAGTATCCAATTCTTGGGATAACAAAAACAAACACAGAATGGATTAAAAAAAAAAAATGCTAAACTCAGAGGAATGCTATAACTTTTTAACGGTCACTGTAATTTGAGAAAACATCTAGGCAACACGGCATATTTAATGATGATCCTTACACCTCGGCCTTCCAAGCTGAAATACATATCATCAATGCTTGCGCATTGGAAAATCTTAAAAGAGGTTAGAGTGACGTAAAACTAAACTAAGTTGTTAAATGTATTCATGTAAAAAATCACATCAAAGTTAGGCAGTGAATTCATTCAAAATCTCCTAAACTTGGGGAAACACAATAGCCTGATGATGAATTGGCTACAAGGACATAAGGGTGTTTTGGGCAGCGAAAATACAGACACACTGTCCAGAGGAGTAGCAAAGACCTACAAGGCAAAGATCATAAAAGTAAACACAGAATCCGCCATTACAGATGGATCTAAAAAATGCACAAGAGAAGTGGAAAAACTCTAGGAGTGGTAGACAAAGTAAACTTATGCTAAAACAACTCTGGTAAACTCACAACTTCTGTTACAGGGTTCTAACCTCAGAGGAGTGATAGGACTGTTGACTGCTCACTGGCATCTGAGAACAACATGGGTATATTCAAAGATGATCCCATTTGTGCATGCATTTGTAGATTGCGCAATGAGGCGGAAGAAACAACAACCCATAGCATCTTCTGCACCGTTAGTGAACTATAGCAGTCCTCCAAGTCTTTCACGTCATGTGTGTAGCTATGACGATGATGATGAAAGGAGATTAGAAAGTGGGTTTACATACCTAACTTGTATCCCAACGTCTCACCCTACAACTTTATAGGATATGGAATGTATCTATTATGAATGAGAGCATAAGGATAGGTCAGAAATTAAGAAAAGAAATGTATTGGTCTGATTTCTGACTCTGAGAATTAAAAAAACGTGTAAACAAAAATCAGCTATTAAATTCATGCCTGCCATGTTGGTTACCTACGTCCAAACGGATAGTAATTTGACTACATTTTCGACCTAACATCTAACACTGGCCCTGGCCTGTTAGGTCGAGCAATGGTAACTCGCCGATTATTATAAGTCTACGTCATCATTTTTCTCTATCTAACAGGACCTAGCAGAGTTAACAGGGTTAACACAAAGATCGTGAATACCCCTAATACAATAATAATACCGGGTGGTTATTTATAAACTATCCCTCCTCTTTATTTCGTTTTTTGGAAATAATTAACAAATTGGGCCGGTTTTTACGTAGAATCTGAATCTGAATTCAAAATGGTTTTTTGTTAAAATTACGATGCGTCCCCAGGACTCAACAACTTTTTTTTCAAATGGGAAGGAATCATTTTGAATAGGGAATTCCACGACTTTTTATTAGAAGATTTTACTTCGGGTACTTTTCTTGTCGAGTTTGTCATTTAAGAGTTATTGAGGTTTGAAAAAAAAAAGATCAAATTTTATTGATCTGAATCGTCATTTATTTACCTCCTAGTAACTGTAAATTAATTACTAATTACTAATCCAATTACCTCCTGGTGACTTTATTAAGTTAATCTTAGTAAATTAAATTTTCAAGATGGGCTCCATCGATCTCCATACAAAGTAAAATCCTATTATAGAATTCTTATCGCACTTCTCGGAAAGTAGCTGGTGTTATGAGAATTAGAATTATCCCAATATCGGCAATTGTGACAATTCAATTCTTTGTTTGTGAGTAAACATTGAATAATTTCTCTGAGTTGATTTTAAGCAATTAAGAGTTAATTTGTTTTCGTTCAGTTCAACTCTAGCTAATGTAAAAGAGAACTGCTAATTTAACTTTTTAAAGTGTTAATTGTGTTTCCGTTGAAAAAATGAATATGCCGAGATGGTCGAGATCTTTGCAAGTGCAGAATTAATTTATCTTTATGGAGCGTGTTTAACACCAATCATCCAAATCGTTAGGTGTTATATCAGGCAAATAACCAACAAATTTGAACAAACCGGAACAGTCATTGATAAAACGAGAACAGGCACGTTTTAATGTAAAAAATTAACAAAAAGCAATTTTTAATTTAATTTTTAAACATGGTAGATATTATTACTGTATTTTATTTTATAGGTAGAGAGAAGATGTGGTTAGAGGACGTTCTTCTCGACTTTGTCATACCCAACATGCCAGCCAGTAGTCATGTTATTTCGAAGAGTTCGATCCAAAATATTCTCAAGAAAACCGAATCTCATTCATACAAAATTCAACTGTATCAAGAACTCAAAACACCCAGATTAGCGCCATCAAATTTGTGAAATTTTGGACAACAGACATAAAACATGAACTTTTTTTTCAATACTTAGTAACTCTTAAACGACAACCTCTACAAGAAAAGTGCCTGAAGTAAAATCTTCTTTAAAAAAAGTCGTAGAATTTAATTTCTAATTCAAAATGATACCTTCGCATTTGAAAAAAGTTTCTGAGTCCTAAAAAAAATTTTGATTTCAGATTCTACGTAAAAAATTATGTAAAAACCAGTCCTATTTTTTAATACCAAACAAAAGAAATCAAAGGTGGGTAGTTTTTAAATAATCACCCGGTATTTTAATTGTATTATATTGTAAGAATTGTTCCAGCAACAGTCAATAGCCTGTTACTCCTTAAAATCGATAGACTGAACTGAAGTACAATAAGCTAGAAGGCTGCAGTGCTTGGAGAACAAAAACCCACTTCCTAGTCTCCTTTCATCGTCATAGCTACATACATGACGTGA
This sequence comes from Cimex lectularius, assembly GCF_000648675.2. Classification (NCBI taxonomy): domain Eukaryota; kingdom Metazoa; phylum Arthropoda; class Insecta; order Hemiptera; family Cimicidae; genus Cimex; species Cimex lectularius. Next base: position 2,222,146 of record NW_019392675.1, on the reverse strand, counting down.
AAGACGACGTCAACTGTAGTTCACTGATGGTCCAGTTCTTCTCATAGCCTGAAGGTACACGCAAGGAATGTAGTTGTAAATCCAAGTAGTGACGTGCGATACTAGAAAATATTCGATACCAGTACTCGATACTGGATCGAAAGAAATATTCGATACTACTCAAGCATCGCCAGAAATTATTCGATACTAACGAGTACTTACTCACACGAGTACTTTTTCGTTCATAATGATCAACTTACTATTGTGACCTTTGGTTAAAATACGTTCATCCGTTAAAATAATCAACAAATTGCGGGTTTTTTTTCATTTTTAAGTATTTTTTCTTACAGTGGATACGTAGGTAAGAACAAGGAAAAGATACCACCACATTTCAACATAATTTATATTTCAATTTTATCGTTATCGAATTTTGAGAAAATTGATAAACGGGTGTTTGGTTTTCAAATGTTTGAAAATATAAGACGTATTCCCATTGTATTCCCCAAAGTTTACAAGATCCGACGATTCAGTTTTCTTAGTAAAATAACCTCATGGCTCTTGGGAGGAGGGATGATTAGTTATCTACCTATGAGTAGGAAGACAAAAACATTTTATAAGAAATTACTGAAATTGAAAGTGCGAGGTGCGACGCGGGAAAGAATTATGAGTTAACAGAATTATCAGCAGAGTTACCAACCACCAATTAAAAATCTCGATTAACTTTGTTGACACATGCCGCTAGTAGGTGCTCTTAACAGTATCTAGTCCCAGTTTGATGAGAGGTAAGTTTCGAACAGTAAATAACAATTCTATATTACTTGAACACTCGACGAAAAATCTATTTGAGTATATTTTCCGATACCACAAAAAGTATTCGTTACTGTACTTGTATCGAATGACAATATTCCTTACCAAAAATACTCGGTATTGAAAGAAAATACTCAATACTTTACTCATATAGATTGGTCTCTCAAGTCACTACATCCAAGTGGCAGAGGCTGAAATTAATTACCAGTTCTGAATTTGTTTCTCAAGTAATGCCGTGGGAAACAATTTGTTAAAAAAATACCTAAAAATACGTAATTTGGGACCACGGTGCCGAGTGGTCAGCGTGATAGGCTCTTGGCTCGTAGATCCGAGGTCGTGGGTTAGATGCTACCGTTGCCCCTCGTTACCCTTCCCCCAACTACATATATATGATGAAACAAATACATTCGTACTCTGGCTTATATGGGAGTCCATAAGGCCATTAAAAAATTCTAACAATGTACCGGAACTTGTTAACAATAAAAAGAAACGCGAATGGAATAAAATACATTACGTTAATCTAATAAAGGCATAATTACGAAAAACATGCATATATAAATCGATTTAACAATGTATAAATACACTAGATGAACGAGTCAATAAATAAATACTCACATATACAGGGTGAATTGCTACTCGTGCTACAAACTTCTCCAGTAGATTCTTCACCCTAAAATGAACAAAAAAGTTCATATTGTCCATGGTCCGATTCTCANATTATTTTATACATACCATATACATCACAACCTATTAAAAATGTGTTTTATTCGAAATGATAAATGGTGGAGTGAGTGTGGTGTTCAATCCTTTTTTAAAAAGATAGTTCCTACGCACAGTCAGTTGTTTTGCAACGATCCGGATTTCGAGCCTTTTAGCTCATCATCAGGTTGAAGGACTTCTACAACCACGTCTCTCGACATGAATTGCCAAAGTAGTTGGCTAATGGTTGTAGAAGTCCTTCAACTTGATGATGAGCTAAACGGCTCGAAATCCGGATCGTTGCAAAACAACTTACTGTGAGTAGGAACTATCTTTTTAAAAAAGGAAAAAAAATTGTGTTTTATTCTTCTAAGCTTCCAATTCTTGTCGAGAATAATGGAAAAAAATACTCTGGGTCTTAGGGCCCCTTCGAATAACAATAATGTCCAAAATTTGGCACAATTCGTGTCAAAATGAATATATAAATAAAGATTTAAATATAATAGCGATGTGTGGTGTTTAGGGACCATTAGTAAATGATTATTTGGAGATCGTGAGATGCGGTCTGGTGTGACGGAGGTTTCAGAAAAACATTTTCTTTATCGTCCTAACGTTTCGAACTTTATTGAGATCATCTTCAGCGCTCAAACTGTTTGTTTTCTGAGTAGATGTGTCATTCCTGTGTGTCGTGTTGAGAGTGGCACGATGATCCCACAATCCTTTTCTTGCAAAAACTAATTCCCAAAGCATTCCTCAATAAAATCTCCTCTTACCTACCAATTCTTATCCAATTGAAACCACCCTTATACCACCAGACAACTGAAGATGACATGTCCTAGCGACTTACTTAACAAGTATTAGTCCTCGCGTATAGTTTGGGATAAATACAACGGTTATCTCCCTTCACAAAAATGATCCATGTTATTTGTAAATCCATCTCATTACATTATGTAAATAAAGTTAGGATTGCAATAAATATATTAAACAAAAAAAGTTTCGTGCATGTATGTAATACGAGTGATGCGAGGTATGACATTATGAGCATCAAGAACTTGTGCTGTATTGTCTGTATTCTTTGAATGTTCGCATTATTAGTATACTCATGTTGTCATAAAAAGGTGCCAATATGAATTCTCTAGGTCTTGAACCCTACCATCTTGCCGCAAAAGAGGAGGATAGATAGGAGGATAGATCAGGATAGGAAATGGATCCTTAATGAGTCAAAAACCTGGTGGAACAGTACCGCGGGCGGTCATGAGGCATGTGAAGAGATTAATAGAATGGCCACCCGGAAAACTTACAAAGGAATTAGTGGAAAGCAGCCGCTACCGAACCAAGATTCTGGTCACACTCCTGTCAGGACTGCCACTTAAGAAAGAACATGCACTGGGTAGGAATAAAGATAAGAAACACTGGGCCAAGCAAAGAAAGAAAGCAATTGGCAGGAAGAGGAGGAGACCGCAGAACATATTTTTTTAATGTTTTTGTGAATACCTATGTAGGTGCAGGTTCTTGCAACTAGGACAGGAAAAGCCACAAGCACGGTCCCACACTAAGGAGCTGCTGGCAAGGCTATGGAGCTGTTAACGAGCTGAAGCGGGTCAGTGAGTTATAAAAAAAAAGAGGAGCACAATAGATCTACTCGGGTCGAAGTGCAGAAGGCCTTGTGGCCGCCACTTTTATTCCTATCCCTATCCCCAATCTCTAAATGTCTAATTCACATGTTCCCGTGCGAATTGAAGGCTGGTCATTTTCTGAGCTGCGGTAAGAAGAGGTCAATGAGCCGTTCCGGCTTGAAGATATAAGCATTGAGCATTCTTCTTACAGGCCTGGAGGAAATAAAAACATTTCGGATTTATTTTATCAGATTTCTTATCCCATTTTTCGTAATGCTGCGCTTTATGCGATTCGTAGAGCGTGATGACGGATGAATTTATCGCCTCTCTCATCCATATACTTAGGTCGATCTTGTCCTGGACTTCACGTGTGAAACCCTTTTCTCTGAAGCGCCGAAATCCCTTCCTATTGTAGAGTGTTCAGAACATTCAGACTCCTCTCGCTGGCTGTATCCTTCTTCTAATAATGTTATTACCCTGACATTAGGGGTATTCACGATCTTTGTGTTAACCCTGTTAAGTCCTGTTAGATCGAGAGAAATGATGACGTAGGCTTGTAAGAATCGGCTTCTTAACATTGCTCGATCTAACAGGCCAGGGCCAATGTTAGATGTTAGGTCGAAAATGTAGTCACATTGCTATCCGTTAGGGCGTAGGTAACCAACATGGCAGGCATGAATTTAACAGCTGTTTTTTGTTTACACGTATTTTTATTCTCAAATACGCATTAATTAAATCAGACCAATACATTTCTTTTCATAATTTCTGACCTGTCCTTACACTCTTATTTATAATAGATACATCCCATATCCTATAAGGTTGCAGGCTGTTAGACCTTAGGGTACAAGTTAGGTATATCGGCACGTATTGAAGCATGCCATTTGTTAGTGCTTTTTGGGTATAGATAACATTTTGAATGAAAGAGTTTTTTAATTTTCCTTTTTTATTAACTTCTGGCATCTTAAAATTTAACACAAAAGAAAACCAAAACAAACAACAAGCTTTCAAGGACTGTTATAGCTTTATTTTTGGTTCTACGAATCGCCACACGCAGCATTGGATTATGTTTTTATTCCCTGTTGAACTCTGCGATAATCAAAACATTCAAAACAAACCTGTTGCTCCCAGGTATAATACTACTGTACCAGAGCGGAGTTTTGTTGGATTTATTTCCGAGGCAGCCGACAAATGCTGCACCGGCGTTATGGAATAAATTATTAAAGGGCAAACTGAATGTATTTTTCAAATCACACCCAAGCAAATGGGTTTTAATCTACTTGTCCTGGATTTTAACGGGATAAAATTTATTACTAGCGAGTCTAGAGTCGTTATGTCGAACAACCATAAACAACACCTTTTATAGATAATAATTAATTGGATTAATAAAATTCAACGAATAATTGCTGATATTGTTGTTAGTTTTGCAGCAATCGAGTAGTGAAGGCAGCAAAAGCCGAAACTCGTCTGACAGGCCAAAACAACCGAGGTAGAACCTAATAATAGTCACGTCACCATCTTCGCTATTTCGAACTGTCAGAAGCGTTTCGGCTTCTCGCCATCGGACAATCGAAAAAGACGAAACTTTAGGTCTATCATACCCACATCTAAAGAAGTAATTTAGCCAAAAATTGTTACAGTCGGGCTAGGATGAGATATGATCACGTACAACCTTCGGGTCATTAGACATAGTGAAACTTTTAGATTTGAAAAAAATTCGTCATCCTGATAAGAAATAATACGGGCATTAAAAAAGTAATATCACCTTCTTTTCATGTCGTTAAAGAAATCTTAAAACATAATTAAAACGAGGACTATCAGGGCGGATCAAACTAAAGTCCAACGACGGCGCCCGAGTGGTTGAAGTATCAGACTTGTAGTGCGACGGTAGGGTCCTAAGTTGGAATCTTGGCATATCCCATCGATTTTTAATTGTGAATATATTGAAATATATATTGTAGAGAGATTTGGCCCCCTCGAATTCAACGGCTAGTTGGACGTTAGCCCTCTTTTACGACAGTAATTACTTTACTTTTACCATCGGTTGATCCAGTTTTGTTCCACCTGGTTTCAATTCTAAAGGCATTATCGGAAAGGTAACGGCAATATCAAACGAAGGGTTTTGCAACCGGACCTTTTGAAGTTTTGACGCAAGAAGCCAAGGGAGTGAGCTCTTTTTGAGTGTGATTCACCGCATTTGACCAAACATAACTGAATCTGACGAGCAGCTAAACCTTAGAACGGGTGCCATTAAATAGTACATATGTAGTTTACATCGATGGGAAAAATACGAAATTTCCGGGCAAATTAACGTACCAATTAGATCGGCCAATGACATACGCACAAATTGGAATATTGCTACCTATTAATTTATACATACTTCACTTTGTTATATTATACACCATTTAATTTGTCATCCTTTTGCAGCGATGAAATGAATCTTTTTTTTTAACAATAAGCGTATTAGATATTAGCAGTATTCACGATCTTTGTGTTAACCCTGTTAAGTCTCTTAGGTCTTTTTACTTTGAGAAAAATGATGACGTAGACTTGTATTAATCGGCATTGCTCGACTAACAGGCCAGCGCCAATGTTAGATGTTAGGTCGAAAATGTAGTCACATTGCTATCCGTTAGGGCGTATGTAACCAACATGGCAGGCATGAATTTAACAGCTGATTTTTGTTTACACGTATTTTTATTTATTTTTATATATTGTTTTTTGTTAATTTCTGACTTGTCCTTATACTCTCATTCATCATAGATACAACCCCTATCCTATAAAGTTGTAGGCAAAAAAGAAAACCAAAACAAACAACAACAAGCCTTCAAGGACTGTTATAGCTTTATTTTTGGTTCTACGAGTCGCCACACGCAGCATTGCGGAAAAATTAACGTTTAACATGCTAAGAAAGGAAGGGGGCGATCTTGCTGGACATTTCTGTATTCGAGTTAACATCTTACAAACATCGTGAATACCCCTAATATCAATCTCACTCAAAGCCCTGACTGGAGCAATTGAAAAAGGTTTATGAATAACATTAAATAAAATCAACGAAGGAAAAAGATTATCTGAAAGCGATCTTTAGGCGTAGCAGAATGCAAGGGCATAATGCTACTTTTTGTGCAAATGGGATTAATCAGTACAAAAGTAAACAAGGTACTGTAACTAAACTAGCAATATAATGAATTGAAATTTAAACTAAATAAACTGAGTGGTGCGTTAAATTTCCATCAGTGTATGAATATTAGAAAGATTAGACCCTTTTTTGGCAGTTTTTAATATAACATTGAAGATAGCAGGGGTATTCAAGATCTGTTAACTATTTTAAGTCATGTTAGGTCGAGAAAAATGATGATGTACGACTGTTGGAATCGGGTACATAACATTGCTCGATCTAAGAAGTTGAACCGGTGTTTTATGTCGAATCGAATTGCAGTGAAGTCAGATTAGGTTTATACGTTGGTAGGAACATGAGTTGGTTTGGGATGGAGTGATGATTCTGCCCATTATTTTATGGATAATTCATCTCTTTCCATCAAACTGGTGTCATTAGATGTCATTAGACTGTTAGCGTTTCGGACTTAGGTAACAAACATGGTCGGCAAGAATTGAACTGCCGGTTATTTGTTATTACGTATTTTTATTTTTAAATACGCCTTAATTAAATTCGACCAATACATTTCTTTTTTAATTTCTGACCTCTCCCCATACCCTCATCCATAGTGGAGGTATAGGATCTTCATCAACTATGTATTTACGTTCCCCCCACCTGTTCTAGCAAGTTCCTTACTGGATTGAAGAACTAGTTATTCCATCTCCTTTTTATTCGGACAGTTCAGATATTTGTCTTTGCTTGCATAGGCCAGCGATTTATGTTATTTAATTTGTCTATCTAAAGATTAAATGAGCACTTCTCCCATTTCATCGTACAATTATTCACACAAATCAAAGATTTCATTTTGAATCGAAGGCTTGATTAGTCTTATCTTTCTACTGACTTTTGGCATTTTGAAAAAAAATTCCAAAAGCTTTATTGACAATAAAAAATCTTCAAAAACTGTTATACCTTTGACAATAGTTTTCAGTTCTAATAGTCGCCACGTGCGGCACTACAGGGAAGAAATAATATGGCAATATCGAAATAAGAACATAGGCGTTGTTGATATCAATCTTACCAATCATTTTCGACTCGACTTAACAAGCGTTAACGTCTAACACAAATCTCAATACCCTGGAGACAAAGCCACGAGATTTTGTCCATAGAATTAATGTCGTTACGTACTGGGAGAAAAACCTAACGTATTTGAATATTTGAAACCTGAAAAGATTTTAAAAGTTCTTGTGTGGTTTAATAAAAATTCCTATTTTTTCACGTCTAGGAGAACAAATCACTTTTTGCTCATTGCTGCACAAATTATTGCTCATCAGTCGTTTCATCAGCACGTCAGTTACGAGGGAGAGTATATTTTATGAACGTTTGTATAGTTAATTTAAGTTTGGGGGGTTTAAGCACAACCCCTCGCAGGTCGGGTGGATATTGGTGTTCCTGGGCCATTAACGGTTCGCTGGAAGACGAGGGAGGCGAAGTACGAGCGTGCCTGGGAGTGACCGAGGGGGCTGCGGGCCAGGCGAGCAGCTCGTTACGCTTTGGGCGTTCTATTATCAAAAGAAAACACATCAAAGCGAACCTAATGACAAGGAAGGGATGAACGCCTTATTATCTCTTGCCCAGAATCCGATTTCAAATTGAAAACTTATTCATGTACACTTCTGATTTTTTACGAACACATCTCAAACACTGGGATTATGACAACAAATTAATTAACAGTGGTTTTCTCCACATAAACTATGTCTATAATTCTGAATCGCGCCCGAACCAACTAACTGGATTTCCCTCACGAAAAAACTGTGATTTAATTCAAAAAATGCGTTACTTTCTTCTCATTTGATTTCTTTTTATCATATCACAAAGTTTTCGAGCTCATGTATTATCCTTCGGGCCTTGGCTTTTCTTTCCCCAGGAGTAGGAATTCCAGTTTACATGGGCTTTCCCACCAACAGAAGACATATTCCGCTGTTTCTTCTTCCTGACAACGCCTACAAAGGCTTGTTTCTATACACCTGCAGTATATGCAGTATTCCAGGTTTAGTAGTTATCCCGTTAATTTCAGCAATGGTCCTTAGGTGAAGTTTTTACTGTCCTAAAATACAATCCTATTGAATCAAAGCACTTACTTGGCTCAGAGACAATGTGTTTCCATCTGTTCCCTTTCTGATGAAATTTTTAAGTCCGTAGCCCTTAGAAAATCCAAAACAGCATTGTACACTTGCAAGTCATTTAATTGCAGTGCGGATTTATAATTAAATGGCTTGATCAGCTTTCTAATTCAGTACAGCCTGTCCAGCATCTTTTTTCTTTCATTATTGTACTTTTTGCATTTAATTATGAGGTGTTCTAGGTCTTCCCTCTCTTCGCATACTAAACATAGGTTACTCCGTCGTTGCCCTATTTTCTTCAAATATGTTCTTCTTATTCCATGGTTAGACTTATTGTAGTGCAATCGTTTTCAGACATTGGAAATTTAAGGAACCACTGATTCCTGCTGATCGTCGGGTTTATATCCCGGTAAAATTTACCAGTGGATTAGGAGTCTAGTTGCTTGTTCCACGTGCCATATACTTCCTTTTTCAAACTGCCTTTGAACTCCTCAACTGGGGTAGGTGATTTTAAATTTTGCCCTTTTTTCACAGCTTGCCTTGCCATTCTTACCACTCGCTCATTGCCTTGTATTCCTCCATGGCCACGTACCCAACAGAAGGGACATTCGACTTGCCTTTCTAATAGCCTACGGTTGAGTTCCGTAACTTTGGGCACGATATAGGAACAACCTGACTGTAAACTTTAATTTTTAATGCTCTCTGTCGAGCTCCTTGAATCCGTCAGGAAAACACTTTCTCTTCCCTCAAATTTCCTCACAATATGGCTTTAAATGCCGTTCGAATGCCGATTAGTTCCTCTGAGAAGATAGTCTTTATTCAGTTTGTATTTAACACTTTCTTTTGTCTGGTCATCGTACCAAGCGCATCCTATACCTTCGGTACTCTTAGAACCATCGGTAAATATCACATATGGAGAAGGGCACAAGAATCTAAGATCTCCCCAGAGAATTTTATTGGCCGTATATGCAGTTACCTCGCTATAATCCCTTAAATATATGATCCTTTTTTTACAGCTGTAGACCGCATTGTCTAAGGTGTACTTATGACCTAGGCTGCCCGTATATATATTTTTAGTGAGTTGACTATGTGTAAATATTCTTCAATAAGAGGAGCGCTCTTTTTCTTGATCTAGTAGTTCTGTGTTAGGACCTTTTCGGTTAAAAACTATCTTTTTGTGATTCTCGTCTCTGGCCGAAAAGGTTTTCAACACAATTTTTTTTTTGCCAATGTCTCTAATCCTATTCCTAAGAGTGGCCACAAGATTCGTGTTCAATGACGCATATCGTTGTGTCTGAAAGATATCCCATACAACGTCTCAAACATTTGTTTCGGAAAACCTTTATTTTTTTCATATGCTTCTCGCTTACTGCGCCATAAAAGCTCGAGCCAAAGTCAATCGTGCTTCTTATGCACGCTCTGTAGAACATTAGCGTAACATTCATGTCCGATCCCCACCTAGCTGCTGTAAAACATCTGAGGATATTTAGATATTTCTCACCGTTTTCTATTAATTTGTCTATGTGGTCCTTCCAAAGCAATTTTTGATCAAGAAATAATTCTTTTTAATTCTTCAACAATATCATGTTCTGTAGAAGAGGATTCTTTTTTCTAGAAAATGGAACCACCATTGACTTCGTTTCTGATATTTCTAAGCCATTCATTTGCGACCATCTTTTGAGCCATCTAACCCGTTTATCTAAAAACTCGATACAACCGTTTGTTGCCTTTTGAATCGTGTATACACAAATATCGTCAGCGTACTGTATGATGTTTGCTTGCCCTGGCAGAGGTTCCTCCGTTTCATACACGTATAGAATGTAAAGAATCGGGCTTAGAATTCCCCCCTGAGGAAGACCTCTGAAGGATCTGAATGGACCTAGCTGAGAATCATTAATTTGCTCTACGATTTCTCTAGGTGAGATAAGGTTCAGAATGTTGTTGTAAGAATACCTAGATAGATACTGTTGTACGCGCCTTTGATGTTCACAAACATTGCTAATAGTGTTTTTTCTCTAAAAATGCCTCGTAAATATCCAAATCAAGTTGGCTTGTGTCTCAATAATGTATTTGCCTTTGCGGAATCCATATTGATTTCTTGGATCTTTCCCTCGCTTTCAAGCCACCACAGCAGCCGGTTGCAAATCATCCGTTCGTATGTTTTATTTAGACACGAGGCCTAATGTAACTGGTCTGTACAAGTCGCGGTGATGAGGATCTTTATGTGGCTTTAATAAAAAAGTAACCATGTCCTTTTTCCATGAGTCCGGAATAGTATTGTTATATCCATATATCATGGAGTACTGTATTGTGGTCCATTCCTCGCGCAGAGATATTGTTACATTTTAACGTTGTTTCTTGCTTCTCAAAAATGATTTTCCGGCCAGTTTAGGATTGCTAACATTATTATCAAACATATAAGGGTTTATTGACGGGCCTCGAGGGCAGAAATTTGCAATAAAAACTTCCGTCCAGTATCCAATCTGCACTGGGATTTTAGGGATTTGACTATTTTTAAATCTTCTAATTTTATTCCATATAGATTTTGGTGACGCATTTTTGTTTAAAGTAGAACAGTAATCCTGCCAAGAATGTTTTTTTTGTTTTATTATTTTTCGAGATTGGGCACAGACTCTCCTTTAGTTTATATAATTTTCGGAAGACGGATTTTGTCTGAACTTTTTCAGTGATTCTCTCCTTTTTGTTATCATCTTATTACATTCCTTTGTCCACCACGGCTTAGAAAATTTTTTTTGAAGAGGGTGTGAGTTCAGGAATCGACAACTCACAAGCTTTATTGACAATGTTTTCAAATTTAGTGTATTTAAAAGTTCGTAATCTAAATTTTGGGATAAGTGCAAACTCAACTCTCACATTTTGTCCAATTTACACGGTTTAAATTCCATTTTCAAGTCAAGGTTTGATTGGATCCCAAGGTTTCGTTCCTGCTATGTCTGATAAGAAAGAGAGATCAACCGCCGATCTTTTGTTAAATTTTGGAGTAGCCATAGGCGTGGGGGATCCATTGTTTATGAATACTAAATTGTCTTCCTCTATAGCCTCCAAAAGTGCTCTACCTCCTGCATCCGACCATTCCGATCCACGATACGTGGTGTACATTAAAATCTGCTAAAATTGTTGGGGTAGGTAGGCTTCTTAGAAAATGGTTCCACTGCTGGAATTTTATACCCCGTTTACAATAGTTATATAAGGAGATGAGGTTTAATGGTTTTGAAAGTGAAGGTAAGAATTCTTAGTTGTTTAGGTTGTTAATTATATTGGCATTATTATAAGGTTTGGCTTTCTTAATAAGAATTCCAACTCGTTCATATCCAACATAGCGATCTTGCCTTATAAACTGGAAACTTCGAAATTTTATTATTTGATTGGATTTAAGCCATGTTTCGGATAGTAGCACCACATCAATTGAGTACTATAATCAATTGAGTACACTATCAATTGTCTATTATTTCCTCTAACTAGCCTCTTTTTGGTATTAACGAACGACAATCCCATTGAAGTAGTTTTAAATTTAGAATAGTCCTAAGTTTCAATTAATTAAGGTTTTTAGTTGAGATAAAAAGTCAGTGACACGAGCGGGATTCGAACCCACGACCTTCGGCTTGATACGCCGCTACTCCACCACTTGAACTATCGTGACTTCGATCCACTCGGACACTAACTTCCCATCTCAACCCCACCTTTTGAATTTTCCCTCCTTTTTTGCCATTTTTCATGTCAACTAAAAACCTTAATTAATTGAAAGATATTGGCCACGGATATATTATTGTATTATATTCCNTGTAACATTTATTTATGTTTATTAATATTTATTTATATTTCTTTAGAGATTAATTGTTTTATCATGGTTACGGTGACTTTTATAGTTATTAAATTATTTTAGTAGACTTTCATATGCTTTTATAATTGATGGAATCCATTCTTCCGGTCTTGCGTCCAGAGTTTGGATTTCGGTTAACATGTTGTTTAAAACATTTACATAATTCAGAAAAACATGTTGCGTGAGGATTGACCTTCGGGCCAGAGGACGTTTTTACGTGATAAGTTTCTGTATGTGATATATCGTTTGAGATTTCCGGGTGATCATCGCTATCTTTTCGGTTTTAAAAGTTTCTAGAGGCTCTTGTGTAGGGTGTGGATCTGTTAGTTGGGAGCTTTATCGAAGCGGCTTTCAAATTGCTAGCTGGAGTAACTGAATTTTCTCTCTCTGGGAATTCATTCATGTTTGCTAACATATTGAAATTATTTGCGGTTACTGTAGAGTATAAGGTACTGGTTACGACTTTATGTCTTTTGCGTAAGGAAAGCCTGGTGCATTCTGGACAAGACTTATCCGAAGCTTTATGGTTTCCCTTACAGTTCGCAAATTTTACTATGTGTGAACAGACCTCATCTTCTCCATGTGTCAGTCTACCCTCTCTTGCATGACATTGATTTTTAAAATGATTGTACCGTAAACAATTCATACATTGTCTTACAGGAAAAATATACGGATAAGTCTTACTCCGTAGATGGATAAATATTCTGGTAATTGCTGAGATCGGAAGTTACGGTACAAGTACCTGGTTTTTTTTTTACTTTTTGAATTGAACAGTTTTCTCCATTTTCTTTACCCGTTTGGTACTTTCAACGGGAATATTTGTTTTAATTACTGATAGTATTTCTTCCTCTGCCAAATCCGGATCTACGTTTCTTATCGCTCCACTTTTGTCGATGAAGAATGAAGGATCGTAGGCCGTCAAGTTGTGATCTTTTAACACACCGAAATTGACTAGCGTTTCCTGCTGCAGATGTCTTAAATTTTAATTTATACCTGTTTTTCCTTTGTAACCCATGTTGACGATCTCACTGCCATATTTGAAGTTTGGTTGGGTTATAATTCTACCCAGTTTCATCGTATGCATTTTGTCCACATTTTGATTAAGGATTTCTATACATATTACATATGGTCCTTTATCTGTTGACTTATATCTATTTAAAGATAGTTCATGTAACAGTGATGAATCAGGCTACAATAGACTAAATTCACCGAGTAACGAACCTAGAATCTCTGGAAGAAGAACAAATTTGTTCTGCTATTTTCCTGATGTCTCACAAGCTTATGACACGGTCTTGCATGAAGGACTCATCAGTAAACTAAAAGCGATGCTACCAAAGCAGTATGAAGATATTATCAGCCCCTACCTAACTGACAAATCTTACCACTGGAGAAATATTTAAAAAATTCGTGAAAAAGGGGGTTAGTTAAACTAGCAAATTATTTAATCCTGAAATCAGACTGATATATTTTCCCAGCATCTGGAAATTCGGAGAAGTCATTACGATAAAACACCTGAGGAAACTGGCGAACAGATCAATCATATAGTCCAATATCGCTACTACCGACACTCTCTAAGCTTATCAAAAGTAATTACTAAAACGAACAAAGCCCATTGTAAAAAAAAAAGAAAATCATCCCTGACAAATTTGGATTGCGAACAAGACATTCAACAATAGACCAAATTCACCGAGTAACGAACCTAGAATCTGCAAGAAGAACAAATTTATTCTGCTATTTTCCTGATGCCTCACAAGCTTACGGCACGGTCCGGCATGAAGGATTCATCAGTAAGCTAAAAGCGATGCAACCAAAGCTGTTTGAAGATATTATCAGCCCCTACCTAACTGACAAACATTTTAGAGTCAAACAAGAAGATCACTATTGAGAATTAAAAACAATAAATGCAGTGGCGTGGCGGATGCTTGGCCGGCATAGCAAAAATATGCAGGAATGTTACAAACGTTAGGTCTAATACTTTGCTTGTTATATGCCACTGATTTTCCGCAAACAAATGGAGTAAAAATTGCAACGTTTTCAGATGACACAGCGGTAATATTTTAAGGACCTACCATCAACCATTCATCCAAAATACTTCAAAAAGCTTGTATCAAGATGAACGATTGAACAAAAAATGAAGAATCAAGCTCAAACAGCTTAAATCGATTCATATAAATTTTACGAACAAAAGGTCGACCATGTTCCGTCTCTCACAATCGATGGAACTATTATACAATATAACGATACAGCTAAATAACTGGGAATGACCTTAGATGCCAAGCTAAGATGGAAAGAGCACGTGAGAGAAACTAGGACAGAAATAGGTTTAAGGTATGCAACTTAACTGGTTGATAGGAGGTGGCTCCAACCTTACTATATAAAATAAAATATTATAATATAAACAAGTCCTAAAGCCTAGGGGATATATGATATTCAACTATGGGTTTGGACCAAACACAGCCACATCAAACTAAATATTTTTCTTAACATAATGAACGGTTTGAGCTGAGATACACGAGCTATTTTCTGATCTGCTGGGTTATTTACGTACCTCAAGGAGAAGAGGTACAGCCGATAGTTTCTCTATAACTTTTTATCGGCCATCGTACTTATAGATGGTTGGCCTCCTCAACTTACTACCAATGGTTTATGGACAGCAGTGACATTGTCATTCCTGAGCTGCTGCTAATATTTTGTAATTGTTACTATTGGCTACAAACTAATTTAAAAAATATATTTAATTATATTTTTAATTGTTGCCGAAGTTATTTTGAATAGCCGAGCGTCCATCCCCACTAGTTGGTATTCGGCAAAAATTTGCTCGTCATTCGGCGAATACCGCATTTCCGGATCCGTCTTTGATTTGACCACCAAGGAGGTTAATTGCATCCGACGGTTCCTGCACACTTGTCTCTAACTCTCTTCCTCACAACTCAATCAACTTTCAACAACTTTACAAGCAAATGCCATTCAAATCTTGGTGCCAAAAAATTTACCTTATGTTCCCTATGTATCCCAATGCTCACAAGTTCTCATTTCAAGAACGAGAAGATTCACTACAACAACTTCCTCCCCCCATCATTTTGGTTGGCGACTTCAATTCCCACAACCCCTATGGGGTAGAGAAAAAACTGACTCCCGAGACAAAATAATAAAAAAAAAATTGCTACCGATAATCTACTCAATATTGCCAATGACCATTCTCCCATGTACATATGCCCAAGAGCAGGAACCTCTCGCATAATTGATTTAACTTTGTAACTTGGAATTTAACTGTAACTTGTTGTAAACTTTTATTACATCCGAACATAAACTGGTTCACACTTAAAGATCCCCATGGCGACCATATTCCCATTATTATTGAGCTTCCACAAATCGAAATCGTTAAGTTTGGAAAAACCCTTTCTCTGGCATCTAAACAAAGCGGATTGGCTAAACTTCCCTCTACAGGTTAATCTAAGTGACATCAACATTAATGAACTAGATACAGGAACAGCAATAGGTAAACTTAACCGAAAAAATCCGTTAAGCAGCTTACAAGTTTATTCCCCACTCCAATAATTCACACAATTACAACACAGAAGTTCCATGATGGTCCGCAGAATGCAGCAGGGTAATTCGTGATCGAAAACAGCTCTAAATAGATTCAAAAGAAACCCCTGCTCAGAAAATCTAGACGATTATTTAAAATGTAAAAAACATGCTAGGAGGATTATAAACAAACAAAAAAGGGAATCATGGCAGAACTTTATTCGTCAAATAAATAACTTCACCCCATGCTCCGAAGTGTGGAAAATAATAAAACGCATTAAAGGCATGTAATTATCCGTTATCCTCGATCTAATGCAAAAACATCGTTGTCACAGTTCTTAAAATTCCCAAGAATATAACAACGCACTTTTATTCGAAAATCTTTTTCATCCTTCATTATAACACCTTCCAAGCCACAAAAATTCAAAGCGAAATAAACCCTCTGATAAACCAAATTGATCCTTCCAATCCCATAAACGTCCCATTTACATTACATGAATTGAAAAACTGCTCTTTCTACAGAAAAGACGGTGCCCTGATCTTATAACGATAGGAATAATAAAAAAAAATCTATGTCAAAAAAATAAAAATGCTTTACTCGACCAATTAAACAAAAGTTATCTTTTCGAATCATTTCCTACCGTATGAAAAAAGCCTATAAAATTCCCATCCAGCTCCCCCCCCCCCCAAAAAACAAAACAAAAAAACAAACAGATATCCTCCATTATCCCCATCTGATCTCCGTCCTATATCGCTCACCTGCTCACTCAGCAAATTATGCGAAAAACTAAAAGGACGAAATACCACGGATAACATGATCTATCTAGAAACATGTATTAGCGATGCATTCAAAAGTAAGATCAAGGTTCTAACCATCTTTTTAGACATAGAATGTGCATTTGACCAGGTATGGAAAAGAATAATGCTTGACACATTACTCGGTCTTGGAATCAAAGAACAAACGTTTTCCTTTATAAAAAAAAATTCTATATGAAAGAAAATTCTAAGTTCGTTTGCAAAACATTTCTCTAATGAAATAGAAAAACAAAATGGCGTCCCTCAAGCGTGTATCCTGAGCGCCACCCTCTTTTGCTTATCTCTCAACAGAGTTCTAACAATATCCACTCCTGCATCTAAAATGCTATTTGCAAGATGACTTGGTTCTTTTTCTCTCCACATAAAGATATTAAAACTCTTCAAAACAACGTGCAATCATCAGTCGACAAAACTATCAAATGGTTTAATGATAAGGGATTTAAAATTTAAAATAATAAATGTCAAGCGATCCTTTTCCCTAAAAGGAAACCAAAAAATTACCCGAACATCAATATCAACGGATGTCCCATTACTTATCATGGCCTTACCTTCGATAGAAACTTAAATTGGAAATTTCATCTGAAAATTTTAAAAATGAGCTGCCAAAAAAGACTTAACATTAAATCAACTATTTGATAATTGCACTCTTGGGGAAGTGATCTTTATCAATCTATCGCAGCCTTATTCGATCCAAATTAGATATTTTTCTCAGGTCTATCGTTCAGCAAGTCCTTCTACTCTTCAACTCATCAATCCCATCCATAATCTCAGAATAAGGCTAGCGGCAGGAGACTTCAAATCCAGCTCCATATGTCTATCTTCGCTGAAGCCGGAAAACTATCCCTTGATTATCGGAGGCAACTTTTAGACCTTTTCTTCTATAGTGAAATCTGTTCAAATAGTTCACATCTTTTACAAAATTAAAAGGACGAACTTTTCCGATACTCTACCACCAAACTCCTTTTTGCCACAAAATGCTGTTTTCATCTAAAATCTTTAAACATAAATCTCCCTTCCCTTCAGGAATGCAGACCATCAACCGTCGAACCCTGGCTTCTACCATTCCCTAAAACGTCCATATCATTATCAACATTTCCAAAAGAAAATACTCCCCCTATATATTATCAAGAATTACTAAAATTCCAGCATGAATTTCCAAACGTCCACTTCATATACACTGACGGAGCAAAACACAAAGAAGGAGTAGGTGTTGACACTTTAAGCAAATATACTAAACACAAATTCAGTTTACCAGAACAATCTAGTAACTTCACAGCCAAACTTCTAGCAATTGAAAAATTCCTACACCTCTACGCTTAACCCTCAATTCAAAACCTCTTTTCCCTAAATCCCATCATTCAAAATATATTACACTCCTTAAGATCCCTACACCCAAAAAATATGCAAGTCACCTTCAAGAGGATCCTGGATCATTGCGACATTCCAGGCAACGTAAAGGCCGATCAATTGGCCAAAAATGCTAGAAAAGATGGTATCCCATTTAACAAAACTATGCTGCAAGATTACAAAAGCCATATAAAAATACAAATTTGGCCCCTCTGGAAAAAATAATGGTCAGGCATAAGATATAAATTATCAGAGATAAAAAGAGATGTGAAAACCTGGAAAAGCTCCATAAGCATGCCGACAAGAAGAAACAGGCCTCACTACACTTCGTATTGGCTACACAAGGCTGACCCATGGACATTTAATGTATAATAGGCCTCCCCCCCCCCCGAGTGCCAAAAATGCAAAGTATGATTAGCAATCAAACACATTATCTGCGAATGTACTTATTTTCATCCCAAAGGACCAAACCTGGAATACCTACAGACATTAAAATTGCCCTTGAAGATAACGCTCATTCCCCTTCAAAAATCATACGGTTCTTGGAAAACAGAAAACTTTTCAAGGAAATATAAAAATAAACCAAACTATAACGTAGCTTCACTATCTTTCTCATTTAAATTCCTAACAAAAACATTTTAAATTCACCAATTAATTTGCATTAACCCGAGGGGGATGGGAGTCCGCTGGTCGGGTGCTTGTCGAAAATTTTCTCTTTTCAATAGGATTTATTAGTCTTAACCCATTGTATGATGGGTTAAGGTTTGTGGCCATTTGGTATGCTGCAAAAGGGTTTCCGGCAGATAGGTATTCTCATCGAACTTACCTTCGCCAATTTATCTCTCTCCTGGTTGACCCTCGGTCCTATGTGCTGAGGCTGCAGTGTCCAGATAGCAATTGTACTGTCATTCTAGTCCTTACATGTCCTAGATTTTGTCGTTTTACCGTTAGTTTCTATGATGTTCTTTCAATGTACTTTTTTGCGTGTCTATGTTCTGAAATACAATACGATTGAACCGAATTCTTAGTTTTAACCCATTGCGTGATGTATATAATTGTTTGCCCATTTGGTATGCCTTAAAAAGTCGTCTGCTTGTGTGCCATAGTAGATGTGCCACATATTCTGGTAGAGCTAGAGCGATTTCTTTTATAATCGATGATTGTTGTATATTTTTTTTAGCAAATAGCTGTATACATTAACTCCCAATCAAAGCACTAAACCATAAATTAAAAAAAAATTTAAAGGAAATATTTTTGACAACATAAAATACCATATTTTTCGGAGAGCGATGTTTTTACCATCTATGTATTTCTTACTGAATTATAGTTAATTTTTATGTATAAATGCCTAAAAGAAAACTACAAAAAAATCTGTAATTTTTTGCTTTACTTTTGTTATGGTACAAGATAATCTAATCCTCGCAAGTCGAATTCTCCAATGATCATGAGTGTAAGAATTCTAAGTCATGGTTAATCTTTGTTTATTTTTATGTCGAATCGTATACAATTAATTGACCATGGTAGTCACAGTCTACCCATATCATTGGGTTGTCGTTGTTATTAATAAAATAAATTGTCCAATTGAGTTTTCCACAGTTACATACAATTATGCTGAGCGCATATTGTAAACAAGGCCCGCCCTCATTTAAATCATCGAATAAAAAGCTTTTTTTCACAGGCTTTGTGCAAAGAGAATGATCTCGATTTGAATCCCAGCGTATCGTGAAGTGAAAAACCAGAGAATTGAACGTGAAAGGTCACGCAGGGAATGGCTCCAGCCTTTTTCCACAGCCGTCGCCACCAGGACCATGCCACGACTTGCCAGATGATACTTTTTCCTTCCCTCCTCTCCATTAAACCCCTTGACACGACTACAAGCGACATTTTCCTGAAAACACTTTTCCCCCTTTCTTTCATAATGCCGTGGCAGGAGCGGAAGGGGAACATATTTGGCAAACTGCTGATTACACCAGTCCCAGGACGTCATGATCAGCTCGATCACACTCCCTACCTATGTTTGTTCAACAAAACAGAAATATTTGACTGGTATGTGTCTCAGTGTACATTGTGTACAACAATTGTTTACATTTTAGAACGTGAAAAATGTCATATAGTTGATTGGTATTAAATCTAAAAGGGTTAGAAAGAATAGTTCTCAAAAGAGAATTTTCAGTTATTATTAATGGATTTAAATAACAATTACTGGTTCCACTCCATGTAACAATACCACAGCAAATTATAGACTGAACCAAAGCATAATAAACTGATTTTAACAATTTTGTATCTTTCTTAATACACTAAATTTGTAAAGGAGTTTTCTCAATCGCATAACCAAATAATATATAAACATATATANTATATATGTGTGTGTGTGTGTGTGTGTGTGTGTTTATTGTAACAACTTGTCTTCCTGTGGGATTTGTTATATTTAATTTCACTGTATTTGAAACCATAAGTTTGAAAATTGTCAATAGTTGTTTTTGATATTTGTCAACCTTTAAAATTATTAATTAAAGTTTCAAAACTACGGTGAAGGAACTAGGTGTTTTTTCTTTCCGATCGGCCTCATCCATGATCGTTTTTTAATAATATTTTATATAATATTATATAATATTTATATAATTAATTAATTATATAATACTAGGTGAACAAAATATTATAGCTTTTTCAGGTCAAATTAATCTTTTTGAACATCAAATTAACCTTTTTTAAATTTCAAATGAACCTGTTTTAACTTCAAATTAACCATTTTTATTTTGAAATTAACCCATTTTCACTCTACGTTAACCCTTTTTATTTCAAATTAACCTTTTGTTATTTTCATACAAATCATTTATAAATTTAAATTAATTTTTTTTTAGTTGAAATTAAGCATTTTTTACTTCAAACTAACCCTTTATAATTTCAAATAAACCATTTTTTAATTCAAATTAACAATTTTTATTTGAGGTAAAGTTTTTTAAATTAACCCATTTTAATTTCAAATTAAACCTTTTGTAACTCCAAATTAAACTTTTTTTTAACTACAATTTAACATTTTTTACTTGAAATTAGGCTTTTTTAATATAAAATGAACCCTTCTTAACTTCAAATTAACCTTTTTTTAAACGAAGGATTTTTGTAAATTTTAAATTAACCATTTTCAATTTTAAATTCAGCAATTAACTCCTAATTAACACATTTGAATCCCAAATTACGTTGTCTTTAAAGCAATTAAAAACTTAGAATTTGGTATGAAATATAAGCATGTAAATTTGCGAATGTTTTATTAGATATTAAATAATTGTGCTCTTAGAAGGCCACTTAATTGATCTACAATATAATTATTTTAATTTTTAAAAATCTTGAATCAATAGGAAAATCATTTTTCTTTATATAACTTTTTAGAAAAGTGCTTTTAATTAAGTTTTGCTGTGTTTGTATTTCAAGATTATTATTTATCTATCGGTTTGTTTTTTGATTGAGGATAAGAAATTAATTAAGCAGGGCCTTACTAAATGAGATTCGATATATGATCAGTAACGAAAACGAAAAGTGGCTTTGAGTAATGTGTCAAAAAATATTTCATTTGGAAAACCAATACGGTAAGTTTTAAGCACCCTTTAAAGCTACTATATAAATTTTTTATGACAAACAAAAATAGCCTTTTGAGCTGGATTGGGGCCATTTTTTTCTCTGGCTAAGAATTTCGCAAATTAAAAGAAAAATTCCTTTATTTGAATATTTAATTTTATATAATTTTTAATTGTAATTAATTTCCTTATGGTCTTCTGAGATTCCAATGTTGTATAGAAAAATTCCATATATACAGGAGTTTTGCTTGGTAGGCTTATATTTCATACATTTCCTAATTTTTTACACTTTAAAGAAAAGATTTATTAATGCATTATTAAGGGCAATAAAGAAAGAATAATAAATTGTTAGTTTGTTAGTTAAATTTATTTTATAATTAAATAATTTTCAAGAGTTTTGTTGAATTTTCTTTTAAACCATCGTAATTATTTTGTTTTTAAAGTAACACTCATGAATTTCTAATGTCGTTTAGATTGGTTTACATTAAAATAAGACTCTGAGGGATTAGCCTGTAAATACATCTAGTTATCTACGAGCGATATATAGAAATATCAAAATCCATGGACATTTTTAATTTTGGTTTGGTTAAATTTTNCATACAAATGAGTAATCCTGTAAACGTAAACAGAATATTTTATATAGATTTTTTTTAATGAAAACTTAAAATCCTGCATTATTTTCCGGACAACCCGATATCTTTCGGCTTAATTGCTCTGAAGTGAACTTGTCCGTATTATTGGAATTAATAATTTTCTAGGCTTAAATGGGTGTCGACAGGAACCAACCTCAATCGGCTTGAAACTTAATCTTCCGGATACACCTTCGTCTTGTAAAAATGGATCAAATACACCTATTTCATTACAAGAAATTATATAACTCAATAGTAGTCCTGTCGTAAAGTCAAGTATCAATGAAAACAAGCGGTTATTGACAGATTCATTGTTGAATGAAAATTCGAAAAGTATGATTAAGGACAAATCAGCACTATTTGCATAAAGAGAAATATTTCACCACGAGATAAAACGGCGCCTATCTAAACACCGTTTATTAACAACGACTCGGGACTGCTTTTCGTTTTTGTGGAGAGTACGGAAAAAAATTGGGCACCCTATGCCTATTCGGTAAATGGCTATTCCAAGATCCAGCGCTAGATAAAAATTCAATAATAGACATTTGGACAGCTGGCAAAAACCGTATGAAAGTCAGAACAGCCACTAGAGATATTGCAAACTAATGAACAGAAAGTGAGATGTTAGCAAAAGAAAGTCTAAGTGTTTATATTCCTGACTTTCTAGTGAAAAGGAAAGGAGTTGTTAGATCCGTTGATATTAATCTATCCACTAAGGAAATTCCAAAATGTAAGCAATCTACGGTACAGCCGTCGGTGGAGAGGATGCGTAGGATCGAGAATATTGGGGAACAGGTAAGAATCCCCCCATCGATAGTGATATCCTTCCGAGGACAAAATATCCCGGAATTTGTCTCGATTTATGGGAGCTATTGCCCCTTGAAACCATATATACCGCCAGTTAAGCAGTGTAACAACTCCCTACGATATAACCGTGTTGTCCCTCAGTGTAGGAGTAAGCAACTTTGCTTGAAATGTGGCGAAAAACATACTATTAAAGAGTGTTTCCTAGATATTTGATATGCAATGCATTTGGTGTGGGAAAATCATCAGCTGATAGCATAGACTGAATTGTATGAAAAGAACGTGGAAGCTAATAGGATAAAGTTTGAGCTTAATTCCTGTGTAGAGTACAGAAATAAATTCAATATCCTTTCTAACGTACAGCAGAATCTAAAGGAAGAAAATGTTCCTTCCCTGCAGACTGCTTAGGTCGCCCCACTTCGGCGACAGTTCAGGAAACAGCTTGTTAGAAATCCCCAACATAGTACAAAGTAATCCACAAATTATTGGAGAACTTCAAAATGACTACTGACCAAGACAGCAATGGAAATATGTAGTAATACCGTACCTAAAGCATGTCCTCATTTAATCTAGTAACTAACTTTACTCAATTACGGTTCGTGGTGGAATTCCTAAAAGTCTAAATTATTCCAAAATATTACAATGGAACATCCGTTCCTTAACGTACGGTTCTTGGAATTGCTTCTCATGAGAGAAAGTACCGATGTCGCACTTATTTATATTTGGAAACATGGCGCAAAAAGACTCGCTCTCCTAAAATTCTCCCTCCAGACATTTCATTTATATCTGCTCTCCTTGCACTATCAGCCTTAGGGAAGTCCTCCCAGACAGCCATGGCTTTAATCACTATCCTATAATTGTACAGATAGAAAAGGATAATCGGGACCCAATTAGGAAGAGTTGTCGAAACTATGGAAATTGGACAAACCCCGATGGACACAGTATTCTGTAGATATTGAATACTCCATTAAGTCCACTCCTCCTCTTAATTACAAAGAGTTCATTGCACTTATTGGGTTAGCTGCGGCTAACAATATCCCCCGTACCTCGGTTATACAATACATAGCAAAATAAGGTCATAATCCGAAATACTGGTGGGAGGTTGCAATGATGGAAGAATGGAACAAAAAGTACAGGGCCTTCCTAATTTATAAGCAAACCCCGACGGAGGCAAATTATATAAAAACACTCAATCAAGTGCAGGCGGATCTTTAGAGAGAAAAAAGTAACAAGTTGGCAGACATTCTGCAGTGCAGTAAACAAAGACTCAAGCATTAGCTGGATATGGAGCAAAGTTAAAAAATTAAAAGATAGATCCGCTCCCAAACCTCGGACAATGGGTAAGAATTGGATAGAGGAATTCATGACGACGTTAGCTCCTTTTACGGCCAATGAAGAAAGTGAAAAATCTGAGAATATTCCGCCAGGCAGGGAAGACGGGGTAGATAGCCCCTTTTTACTGGAAGAGTTTGAAGTCAGCTAACTTGACAGGATCAAATACAGCTCTAGGCCATGATTCCATACATTATCCTATGACAGCTAAACCTCCATTCAATGCAAATGAGTGCCTCCTAGGTATCTTTAATAAGATAAGGATGTAGTAGATAAAAAAGGATGTAGTAACAGAATGGAAAATTTAACTTATCCTTCCTATCCTATACTTAGCCCCTCCTTTTCTCTATATAAACGGCTTCACTAAAAAAATCTGCGGGGAAAACATTAAAGTATCTCAACTTGCACCTTAGAGGTACAGTGGCACCTGGGCCAGACAGTTTTTGCCCCCACTCGTCGTCGGGTCTGAATGGGCATGTCTCCATGGGGATTCACGAGAGTCGTGGCTACGGCTAATGAGACGTCACTGATTTTTTTCCATCACCATGGGGTTTGACGAAGGTATATGTAGACTAAGATAACCGTGCAAATCTCTTGGACTCATTCACACACTTGGTGACGTAACAGGGTATGACGTATGTTGCGACATGTCCCTCACAGGTATTCAGGGATTAAGACAAACTGCAGGTTTGATGAATATATATTATTTGTTACTTTTTTATTTACAAAGCGTTACAATTAAATTAATTCAATTTCGTGGCCGTCTTTGTACACTAGTTACTGTTTTCGTTGTACGAAATTAGCACGTCAGCTTAAATTATCTCGTTGCGTTTCGGGAGGAATATTCTCGTCGAAGAAGAATCTCCGCTATATACGCTATATATAGGTCCGAAGTATTCCAGGTCGGTGACAATGGCAACTCCGTATTTGGTTGGGATTTTGGACAAACCTTTTACCTTTTAAGCCAACCCTACATTTAAATCCGAAATTTTTCCAAAGCTTTATCGAGCAGTGATTTGGTTGAGAGCACGTACGACTTCCATAGGGTCGATAAGTGTGTAATTATGGTAAGTCAATATTTTTACAAAAAAATAAATAAGTAAAGTCATGTATGTAAATTTATTACCTTGTGTCCTCTGGAGGACCTCCTTCAAGTAACGCCTACTATGAAATGAATTATTTGGTTTGATCTATATATATGACTGTTAAAGCCTCCAAAAAGAAATTGAAAGATGCGGGAAACGTGTATCATAACGGGAGCTGAAGGACCGTTTAGTCAGCTGGCATCTGTGAAAACAGGTGTTAAAATGGATGCCACAAATTCCTGAAATTTCTCTTTTTTGCAAATCCTGACGACAATTATTTATACGTATGAGGTGTTTCGTGACCGTCTAGGCTAAAGTGACCTGCGCTCGGTTTAGTATTTTAATATAATCTCATGTTAGCCTATCATTCTTTCACTAAGTTTATATGACAAATATGTACAAAACCTCTGTGTTTTCTAGATAACATTGTGTAAGCAAGTGCATCATGTTTTCTGCTGTCTTTCTTGAATATAGCAAATTACAAATAATATCGGCCCAAGGCCAGAGATACCACAAGCTACTACGCTGATATTTTTGGCTTTTTCTCGGATAGATATAAAACCGAGCAATATTTATTCGAAATCTTACCCATACGAAGATTTAAATGTGAATTTTTCTAATAACCAATATGGATTGTTATACTATATGTATATAAACTTTCAAAATAATGTCTACTATTGATTTACGACCCATTGTAATATATTAATTGGTCAAGCGGACCATGAAATTAGTGAATTTAATTAAAACAAATTTTATCTGTCCGTCTTTTTTCATTTTCCTTAGCAATTTACTTTTTTTTTTTACTTTTTTTGACAAAGACTCAATTATTAAACTTTAATTAATATATACAAATATGTATAAATCAAGTTATATTACAAGTGGGTGGAATTTTTTGCTTGTCAGTGTACATGCAATAAATAAATATTGCTTTACCCATGCAACTTTCTCTTGAGTTCATTTTAAACTAACAGCCCGACTAACAATTTGAACGATTCCTGTTTTGTATAATAAGAATAATATTTAATCCTGTTTAGAAAACAAATGGTAGTGTATATTATGTTGTACTGTATTTTGCTTTTGACACCAAGATCACGCCCTACGCTATTAGTACCTACCCTTTAATATGAGTTATGCGATTCCCAATTTTATTCTAAGGACCAATTCTGATATCTCAAGCCTTTTCAGCGTCGGTGGCGTTTTTCCCATTTCCTCATCACTACTTCGTCCCTAAGTCCCAAAGGGGCCCCGATCCGGCGGTGCCGTTTATGCAGATTTGGAATATTTTCACTAAGCTGCCCCTCCCGAAGAGACGCTTTGCAAACTAATAGTATTCCTCCCTTCCCCGCTATAGAAATAGAAAAGAAACAACTCTACAAAAAAAGTAACAAATTTTAACATAGGACATTAAAAGACCAAATACGAGGTAGTGCTTTGTTTCCAAGTAAATCTTGGAAACAATCTCTAAAACTTGTCATTTTTTATATTTCATGGGGTGGCCCCAATTCCGAAATTATTGGATAAAATGAAGCTTTTAAAATGAATAGTTGACAGTAAAAACAGCAGGGTCTATAGATCAGGTTCATATGACTTTACATTTTAGACCTCCTGAATCGCGATCGAAATGTTTACTTCCAAGAATTTTACAATGGGTGAGTATTGAACGCTCAAAGTGTAACAATTTTTCCGCGTTAGGAGAAGCCATGCATTGTATTAGTGGAAATCGACACCATTCGAATTCAATGATAAAAACCTCTTTTCACTTAGCTACTTGAAATAGGGCGGGGGGGAATCAGGGTTAAAATGAAATAAAAAAAGAGTTCATTTAAAATTAAAAATTGTTAATTTGAAACTAAAATTGGCTCATTTGAAATTGAAAAGTGCTAATATGAAATTTAAAAAATGCTTAATGTGAAATTAAAAAGGTTTCATATGAAATTGAAAAGTGCTAATATGAAATTAGAAATAGTTGATATGAAAGTAAAATTCATTTGCAACTTAAAAGTGTTAATATGAAATTAAAATTGGTTGATATTAACTTAAAAATGGTTAATGTTAAATTAAAACGGGTTAATTTAAACATAAAAATGGTTTATTTGAAGTTAACAAGTGCTAATTAGAAGTTATAAAGGGTTAATTTGGTGTTAAAAAGTGTGAATTTGATGAGTGGAAATGCTGAATTAGACGGAAAAAAGCTATAAAACGATTCGATGTTAAAAAAATGGCGATGATGATTACGTCCCTGGCCATCCCGATTTGCTCTTTCTTTTTAGTTTTGCTTTTTCTTTTCCCAATTTTCCATGGCCGGTATGTTGATATTTTATAAACGTATAAGAAGAACTCAACGGACAGAAATCCACAATTGGTCTAAGTGGTAAAAAGGTTACACTTGATGGTAGTGTTGGAATAATGCTGGTAGAAGGTACAAGCGACCAGGGCTGATAAACATAAGGCGGTTTGTCAACATGACAGTCGACTGTCTCCAAGACAAGTAGCGAGTTAAAGGAATTCAAGAGGACACCTGCCATATTCACCTGACTCAGCTCAGAAACTTCTGTCTTATTCGGCCCTTACAAAACAACCGGAATGAAATATATATTGAACAACAGATACGAACATCGTCTATCACCCACGGTTTTATTTATCAAAAACCATAATTTTTCATCCCAATTGATTTATGAAGTAGTTGGATACTGGCCATTGTTTTATGTCTTCCCGTTTATTGTCTTTGGTATATTGTTGTATTTAAAAATGTACTTGAAATTCGGAAGGTCTCAGCACCGACCTGCTGCCCTGTAATGGAGTACTCCTCTTTCAATATTAACGCTGTTTGTAAAGGTCCGTCATAGTAATCAGATGCTGCCAGGAAACCCGCAGAAAAGGGAAAAACAGCCTACACCGCTCGTATGTATAAGTGCTTTACGTACAGGGTTGGATGTTGTAAATATCGAGTTTCACGGGGAAGCCCCTTGAAACGCACCCTCCTTTTAACGTATCGGCTCGTCCAAATAAATTGAAGACGTAATGTTTTAATTTTTTAACCCCCTTTACACAAGGAAAAGTACACCTAAATAACAAATATTGGCGTACTTACAACACAGGCCACACTCGCGTAAATTGTTCAATCATAAATTAAAGTCTGCTGTACAAAGCAGACCGGGATCACTTTAGTTTATTTTAGATTTTTAAGATTTTTATTTATTGTCTGTTATTTTTTACATTGTTTGAAATTCTACAATATATTGATATGTTTTTGGCATATCTGTCTTTTTTTGTTTTTTCGTTTTTTGTTTTTTACATGTTTATTGTTACTTTGGACCATGCAAGATAGCATATGCTAGTTCCTTGCTTAGAGTTTTGTAGCGAATGTAAGCATATAGTTTTATTAAATTTTGTGACATTTAATAGAAATTGTATGAAAGAATGTACTGAACTTATCTATACACTTAAATGTTTGATCTAATACAGGATTTTGAATTTATTATTTTATTGTATAATTTAATTTCACTATATAAGTAGTTAAGAAGTAAAATGAATTAAATCATATATAGGGTTTATAATTGATATAGCTTATCATTTTGGTAATTCTTTTTTTCTAGATAGTTATACATTTTGCTGAAGGTCATATCGGTGGGAGAATAGTTTATTCCACAATATAAACCCCTCAAAAATGAATAAAGATATTTGTAATTTATTCTTATTCTATTAATTTTAATTAAATTAACCGAAATATAGTTAGATGGATAAAACAAAATAGAAAAAACAAACAAAAAACAAACAAATATTAATCCTCATTTTTAATAACGTAGTCTTGGGGCACGGCAGCGGGCACAAATCGCTGTACCGGTACCTTAGGTCTATAGGGATTTTCAAATGTATATAGTTTATGTGTGTTTGTTCTGTGCTTGTGTTGTGTCTGAAGTGTTTGTGTCGTGTTTGTGTGGTGTTTATGTTATTACATTAGGATGAACGTAATTTATTAGCGTGAAAGGAAGGGGTTATTTACCCCGCCCCGAGGAATATCGAGTACTCTGGGGTGAGTGTGTGATGTCTGGGGAGCAAAAGTAAGTTATTAGCGCGAATGGAGTGGGTTCGACCCCGCCCCGAGGAATATCGAGTACTCTGGGGGAGTGAATGTGACCAGACTTTTATGTTAGTATTGTATGTTGTTTATATTTTACTCTGTTGGAATGAATGTAATTTAAGCATGAAAGGAAGGGGTTATTTACCCCGCCCCGAGGAATATCGAGTACTCTGGGGTGAGTGTGTGACGTCTGGAGAGTAAAAGTAAGTTATTAGCGCGAATGGAGTGGGTTCAACCCCGCCCCGAGGAATATCGAGTACTCTGGGGGAGTGAATGTGACCAGACTTCTATGTTTGTGGCGATATATATGTTATGTATTGTATGTTGTGTATCTATTCTTAAATTGACAACCTGAGGTACTAACAAGAGGCTAGCTTTTTAAAATAACGACGTAATATACAAGTAAAAGCAGAGAGTCAGTAACCAGATCGAGATGCTCAAATGGCTGCAGTTCAATACAAAATACGCGAGAAAGACAGGAAAGAGAAGGAATACATGCGGAGGGCCGGCGATGACCTCAGCTGTTTGTCGGCCCATAAACCTTCCACTTTATATATATATATATATATATATATATAATAACGGATTTACTTAATAATAGTAAACATCCCCAAAGGAACGTTTAACCTTAGTAAATTATAATGATATATAAGAGTGTAAAGTAAAATTCTTGTAAGTTGAGAATTTAAAAAAATATATAATTGGTTCTTATCGAAAATATCACATGCAAATGAAGTAAAATTCCGATTCCGAGAGACAGGAAGTGCCAATAGGAGGCATGGTAGAGGATTTCAGCGCATGGCGACGCTAAGGGAGGACAAGAAATATTGTCATTGCTGCAAGACGGTACCCTTTCCATGGTGCTTGCCAGATCCTAAATGAAGTTTGGGCAAGACCGTTATCAACACAAACGATTCGTAATCATTTGTGGGAAGTTGGGCTCACATCATATGCCAGGTTGAGACGGCTTGTAGGAACAGCCCGCCACCAGCAATTCAGGAAAATATGGTGCAGCGAGCACCTAGAAGGGAACACCATTTGGTATGCTGTTATGTTTACTTATGAGTCGCGTTTCTGTCTGTATAGTGATAGCTGGCGCCGAAGCGTCTACCGAGATCAGGGGATGCGTACAATGCTCCAGTCCGTTCTCTCTTCAGTGCAGTTTGGAGGAGGCGATGTAATGGTCTGGGCTGCGATTTACACTGGAGGACGAACTGGAAGGCAACCTCACCACAGTCCGTTACGTTCAAGGAATTATCGAGGAATACATTCCTCAAACCAGGGATGTCATTGGCAGGGATTTTCGATTTCTGGATGACAATGCGCCATACAGGCAGATTTGTTCATGAATGTTTAGAAATCCCATCTGCTCCTTCCTCCATTGTCTTCAGACCTTAATCCTATTGTGCACATGCAGGATGCGTTGCAGAGAAGCCTATTCGATCACCATCCGCAGCCAGTTGACCAGCAACAGCTGAGTGCAGCGTTGCAACATCAATGAAACGAAATTCCTTACGAAGTTAGTGACAACCTTATTAACAGTATGCCTAACAGGTGACATTATACTCGGTGTGAATTGTTTAAAAAAAAATATTGTGTCCAATAAATAAAATTAAAACCTTTTATTTTATTATTTTTCAGAATCCCTTAATTAAATTTTCTTCAGCAAAAAACATAATAATTTCTAATAAATTTTAATTCAATTTATAATAAAAATAAAAATGCTATGGAAAGTAAATAGTAGATAGTGGAAAGTAAAGAAAAAGTTCATTTTGGTTTTCATTTTTCCTCATCTACAGTTTTAATTGGTTG
Organism: Cimex lectularius; assembly: GCF_000648675.2. Classification (NCBI taxonomy): domain Eukaryota; kingdom Metazoa; phylum Arthropoda; class Insecta; order Hemiptera; family Cimicidae; genus Cimex; species Cimex lectularius. Next base: position 2,190,981 of record NW_019392675.1, on the reverse strand, counting down.
GCTACATTGCTGTGAATGTTCCTCACACTGATTTAGTGTCAGTGAGAAGGTGCATGCTGACGACTCAAAAAAAAGGATATGGGTATGACTGAGCATTTATTGGTGTTCAAAATTATCAGGTTGCATCTCATCCAGTTTGATATTTTATACAGATCCTCCTCAGTATTTAACACATCCAGCCAGGAGGCAGCAGTTGAAATCAACGCAACGACATTTGCAAATAAATATATTTTGCTGGTCAGCGATTAATTAACTAAATGTTGATCTACAGCAATAATAAAATTGGACCCACCCAGTGCTGTCCCTTGACTAATTCCATACTCTTTAATATCTTCCATTTGATTGCATGTATCAGTTATTTACACCAATTGTTTCCTAGAGTTAACGACTGACTTAATGACTGGAACCATTCAAGCGCAATAACTCTTACCTCAACTTTTCCCAATTTTTTTTTATAAGCAATTAGTTTTATCATGGCAATTTATTGGATTATTTTCATTGTTGCCACCCCGCCAAATATCAAAGTCCGCGTGATATGCTTATCTTTATCTGGTTTTTTTATTTTATTTATTTTATTTTGCATTGAATAAAACTGGAAAACTGGCCTTATTGTCTCCACTGTTGTTTTCCTGCACTTGGTCGTGTTAGGTCAAAGGTGGAGAAATAAAAATGGAAAACGCCCAGATAAAATTAACGGCCTATGCAGATGATCTCGAGTGTCACTACAAAATGTGATACAAACGTAAGAAATAATATTGCATTCTATTCACTAATTTCGTGGTTCGCTTGACCAACTGATATATTACAATTAATTAAGGTTTTTTTAGTTGAGATAAAAAAGTCAATGGCAAGAGCGGGATCGAATTGAAAAATGGCAAAAAGGAGGGAAAATTCAAAAGGTGCGTTTGAGATGGGGTTGGTGTCCCAGTGGATTGAGGTCACGATAGCTCAAGTGGTAGAGCAGCGGCGTATCAAGCCGAAGATCGTGGGTTCGAATCCCGCTCGTGCTATTGCCTTTTTATCTCAACTAAAAAAACCTTAATTAATTGTAGTACTGCATTCTGAGGAACCTCCAACAAAATTTGAATAAGTCAAAAAATAATAATAAATAGAGTAAAGTCACCATTAAGCATGGATTCAAACCGCCTGCCCGATTGAAAATCGGATATTTTCAGTGGTAATCTTCTAAAAACGAATACCTCATTTTCAAAAAGCTGAAATTATGTTTGTGCACACACCCTCTCAAATCTTCCTAAAATAAGAGATAAAACTTTACACTCTTGTTTTTCTTTTCATTTTGATTTCAAAACGGTATCGAATTATCCCAGGTTTCAACGTGTTTCCAATACCTTCGTTAGATCTCGTTACTGTCGAATCCGAATGGTGTTTTTACCTTTTGTTTATACAAATCATGACGCGATGAAAAATATTATGTCAAACAAAAATTTTCGAAATTGTTTTACAAAGATAATTTACGTTAAAAACGTGACACGATACATAATTGCCCGATTTGAAGAAATATTGCAAGCGTTTCTGTTTAATTTGGAATGACGCTTTCACACAGGGAAGTGAATTAAAATATGAAGATATATTCTTTGCGACGTATAAAAGGCTAAACCCCAATTAACCTTATATTATATTTTAAGTAGGTCTGTCTAATCGTTTAGAATGGAGGGATGAATTACTGGCCCGGGCAGATTAATTCTTCCTCACAGTAGATACGGCATATTGTTCCTACATCCCTGTTCATTGCCAAATCCTATTTTTTTAATATATAATAATCACGTTGGATAAACTTAAACAAATTTTTTATACACGTGTTTCTGTTTGTTCTTGATCCAACAATACGGACCTGTTTAGCCAGGAACACACTTACCCGATGCCACGCCATGCGACGCTACCCGACGCCTTGCCACGTTTTGGTGTGGTGTGACATCTATCCGTCGCAAGCACACGTCGCGTACAGTCCACAGCGTTTATCACAATAATCACTATCACAATCGCAACGCATCTTTTGTTCTTAATGCACTATTTTGAGCAAAACCTTGTAATAAATTGTTAGTTAAATTTTATGAGCAAAACCGAATAATAAATTGTTCCAATTTTAGTATATGTACCGCCGAAGCGAGTACAATAAATTGTTAGTTAAATTCATTATATCAAAAAATCGTATTCCGGTGTTTTGATTAATTTTCCACCAAACCATTAAAATTAATTTTTTAAATAAAATTATTAATTTTTAATCATAGTTAATTTGGTTTATATTAAAATAAGTATGTTGTAATTAATATAACGACAATAATACATGTAGTTTGAATAAAAATATGAGTGTCCGGTTCTTTTGTCTTAGACTGCACTCGATGCTACCAGACGAAAATCTGGACAATGGGGATCGCAGAGCGTCGGGTAGATGTGCACGGGGGTAATGCAACCTTGTGGAAAATCGGAGTTTAGATTTGCGTCGGGTAGCGTCGCATAGCGTAGCATCGGGTAAGTGTTTTCCCGGCTTAAACTCTGAATCCTATTTATTAGGTATGGAGCCCCAGAGGTCTTGATCGAACCTAAATACAAACCGATCCGGTGCCTTTTTTCGATCAAATTTAATTCCAGTTGTAAAACCATTTATTAATTATACAAGAAAATAACAATTAAAATAAATAAAATTCTCTTTTTTAAATTTTAAAACAAACCAAACTTACTAAATTTAAATAAACAGTAATTTCAAGCAAATTATTTGCCAGACGTTTTGAAACAAGGGTGGATGGGTACTCACTATTTACAGTTGATCCGCTGTGGACCGAAGCACTCTTTTTTAGGGATTGCTACACTTTTTTCTATTATTTTCAGGATCGCGCATTTCTTTTGTTTCTCATCTACTCGGAATGGACTCGTTCCCTACTAGATTGTCTCTACCATAATCCTGGAGATCCACTTTTATTTTTACTCTAGGCCTAATCATGAAATCCTGGAAAAAACGAGTTTGTTTTCAAACTTAAAACTATTTACAAGATTCACCCCCCATTTGACTCCTTCGGATGGCTAATGATGATCGACGTCTTACTGTTGCTGCATTCCAAATGCTCAATGGGCTGTTTTCAAGTCCTGCATGCTCAAACACTGTGGATGGACGGTGTATATCCTTGGATTTCACAAGATGAGACCTCATAGTGTTGTGGACTCCAAAACTAAAAAGTCTCGTCATATATCCCACAAGTCCAAAATTCCACGCCTGGTTCTTCTTTCTTCGTTCTTGATAAATGGCTTGATCCATTTTCTGCGATAGTGTGAGGTAGTCTTGAGGCTACTCCTCTTTCCTGGTTGATCAAAGGATGTGGATATAAAGTGCAATTTCACTTCTCAAATGTAGCACAGTTTATTAGGACTGAATTTTTGGCATCTTATGTTGTCCATCGAACTACTGAGTAAGTTTTGATCAAAAGTATAGCATTTGGAACATGGAGGGGCAGACCTGACATTGGTTTATGACATCCGTTTTATAGCTTTTAAAATTAGATTTTATTATTAAATTTTAGAATTGTCAAATTTATTATTTTTTGTTTGTTTTTATTATTACCGTTTTTATTTCTATTTTTTTTATTTTAATAACAATCAACATGAAGTGAACTTTATATGTCAATTTGTACTTATTTTGTAAATGTGGAGTGTTTATTGACCGTTAGTTAATGATTATATGTGTGGAGATCGTGAGACGTGGTACGGTATGATTTAGGTTTTAGAAAAACATTTTCTTTAACGTGCCCACGTTTCGATCTTTATTGAGCCCATCTTCAGGGCCTGGGATTTATAAACATTGTTTAAATTTTACAAATGCATCTAGGATGACAAAAAAAATGAATTTACACAGTGCTATCTAATTTTATTTTATAAATCAAATTAACAACAAAATGAAAATTTAAAGAGACTAATTTTTGTTACTTTCAATCAAAAGTTAACGATTAAAATATAGCTTAATTTATACTAGGTTGACTGTATGATTTAAGTTGCGTTATGTGTGCCTTTCTTATTTTTTGGGGATCATTTAAAACTAAAAACGGTCCTTAGTATTTCTTGTTTAATTTCAAATTAATATTTTGCGCCTTTTTTGTGATATGATAAGCTTTTAGCATGACCCAATCACCGACTGTAAATTTACCCAACTTTCTTCTTATCGTAATAAAAAGAATGTCTCCCGTGTTTTCAAATTTCTTATGGCACATTCCCAAATTCTTTTAGTTTGATTATCTTTTTCATCCCTGGACTCAATTTTTTCTCATTTTATTTTCAGAGGTGTATTTAAACTATGACCCAAAAATATTTTCTGCGGAGATATTTTGGTTGATTCATTGATACACTTATTTAGATTTGCGGTAATCCAGGCTACATAAACATCCCAAGAATCATGGTTAACCGAGCAATTCACCCGTATAGAATTTTTTAAATTAGCAATATCTTTCCGCCATATTTCCTGCGGCCGATAGGCCGTTCCCAGCACATACGTGATGCCAAATTTGCACAAAAAGTTTCGGCTTGGCACATGTATCTCAAGTAATATAGATAAAGTTTTCCCCAATTTGTCTTTACCATGATAATTTTATATTATTTACTATAAATCTTTCCCTTCTTCTTTTAATAATGTTTTATACAGGATTTTGAAATTTCGCTATCGCTCCGATTCAAAAATGCAGTATGATACTTCGTAGTTAAGGAACTGCTGAACGTATAAAATCATGTTCATAGTTAATTGATCATTTCAATTTGTTTTGTTTTTATTATTTCTATAGATATTTTTGTTGACACCGATTGACACTTTTTTATTAACTTGAAACAAATATTATTTTGTTTGTGTGAAACTGTGGCTGTTAATCTGTGGTTATCCTGTTCCGCCGATCTACATTTTCCTACCGTACTTAAAACAAGAAGCAACCCCGAAACTTATCTCTTTCCATTTGTAGGGTGAGATGAAAGTCAAATCAGACAAATTAAAGAGAGAGAGAGGTAAAATGTGTGTGAGAGAGAGAGAGAGAGAGAAAGGTAGAGGGGGGAAGAAGAGAGAGAAAGTGAGTGTAAGAGAGAAACATAGATTAATTGATTAATAAATGCTTTATTTATAGTTCCATTGATTTGGTCAACTACGACCACTTTCGATAAAATATGGGTTGTGGGAGGGGAAGAAAGCATAATAAAGAGGAGAACAAAGAGAGTGAGAGTGAGAGAGAGAGAGAGCATATGAGAGTAACTGAAATTAATTGATTAATTCTTTTGTAGGTGCAGTGAATTGGTCAAAACAGAGAGAGAGAGAGAGAGAGAGAGAGAGAGAGAGAGAGAGAGAGAGAGAGAACGCGGGAGAGAGAGAGCGAGAGAGAGCTATAGTGAGAGAGAGCGATAGAGAGCGAGAGAGAGCTATAGTGAGAGAGAGCGATAGAGAGAGAGNAAAGAACGAGAGAGATAGATAGAGAGAGGAAGAAAAAGAGAAAGAGAGAGAAGAAGTCAGAGGGAGAAAGAGTCAGAGAGAGAGAGAGATAGAGAGAGAGAGAGAGAGAGAGAGAGAGAGAGAGTGAGTAAGAGAGAGGGGTGAGATAGCGAAAGAGAGAGGAAGTGCGGGTGAAAAAAGAATGAAAGTGAGAGAGACAGTGAGAGAGAGTAAGTAAATAAGTTAGTGAGTGAAAGAGACTGAGTAAGTGTGTGAGTGAGAGGGTATAGAGAGATTGAGAGAGTGAATGAGTGAGAGTAAGTAAGTGTAAGTGAGTGAATGAGTGAGTGAGAGTGAGAAAGAGAGAGATTTAGTGAGAGAGAAAGAGAGTAAGTGAATAAATGTGTGAGTGTAAGTTAGTGAATTAGTAAGAGAGAGAAAGAAGAGGTGAGTGATTGAATGAAAGAGAGTTAGAATGAGAGTGGGTGAGAGAGAAATGGTAAGAAAGAGAGAGAGAGAGAGAGAATGAGAGAGTGAGAGGGGGGATCGAGAATCGAAACTCGCTCTCAAAACTCTCTGAATTTTCGACTCCAACGTCAACTTTTTCAGAAAATATTAAATACCTATCTCAAAATCAAACTCCTAACAATACAATAAATTAAATCAAACCACAGATATGTAAATATTCTTCGAAATGGAAGCAACTTGAGCGATAGAAAAGAAAATAGTGAATCTTATGTGTGAATTCTCCATTGGATTGAAAATTCCAAACTAATATAATTTTATTTGTTATCATTGTTGTATCTTGGTTCAGTAATTTAAAAGTTGTTAGTGTAAACGTTTATCGGAGCGGGAGCACAATAGAAAAATAAAATTGTTTCATGTCTCATACGTCAATGGTCGTGACCAACACGTATAATAACAACATTTGGAATCATTTAGCCGCCCCAATTGGAATTTGGTTAATGGTCACATGAAACCAGGGAGAATGCATTCGGAAATGAAACAGCAATTTAGGAAGAGGTCCGGCAGACGTTTATCATGTTAAAAAGACGGGGGGATAGTATTCATGCGGGAGGAAAATCGTCTTATCAAACTGTCTCTTAAGGGGCGAGAAATGGCATTTTTGACCTTAAGGTAAGTAACTTTAAGTAACTTTAATCAGGCGGAATGCCTGGATAAATTACTTTAGGTAGGAAAGCGAGGGTGGCGGTGTCCCGAGGTGGGGGAATGAAGACGGGGGTGTGTAGTGGACAGAAGGGGACGCGGATCAATATATTTCCTTGGAGGGTTGGGTCCAGAGAATGGTGACTGTGAATAATTAGCCTCCTCTCCACCCTAGGCCCACTGTTAGGGCCGAAACTACCTAGAACCACCTCGGAGGGTAGGCCAGACCCTAAACCCACCCCTCCCAGAACTCACCCCACGCTACATCACACGACCCACGAAACACCCCCCTCTGCCCCTCGCCGACCCCACCGTCACAATCTACTACTCCCAAACCCTCCAGCCGTCGCTGGTTAAAATCGCGACTACACTTCCTAAGAAAACCTTAACTACAACTAGATATTTGTACGTTTTCTAGCCGAACGATTCGACCCGAATGAAAGAAAATGCGTTTTTAATTGGGCAAAAATATTTTTGAATACTATTCTCAAATTTAAACCTTAAAAATCGACCTTTTTTAAATTTTTTAAAAATATATTTAATTAGGTTCATAAATCATGACAGGGTACGAGTCGTTTTTCTTTTTTTAACTCTCGACTGTTTCGAGATCTTATGACTTAGTACGAAGTCGTCAAAATCGAAGAGGCGGTGTAGGGCCAAACTCCCCTAAAATGTTACTCATGTATAACGTACATATTGTAAGAGGGAGCGCGATGTTTCTTTGTATTCAATATCAAATAAAACATCGTTTCAGATTTCCGCGGGGGGGAAGCGCTTCTTGTTTCCCCACGGTGATCAGGTAAACCTTCACTTCTTTCACTTAGTTCCCTCGCGGGAATATGGTTTTAAAATAAGTCAATTTGAGTAAAAGTTCAGCGGTGCGAAGTTAGAAGACGTTAATCGCGAGGTGACCTCGGGTATTAAATGCATAATGAAGTACTGAAGGCGGCCACAAGTGCCGTCGAAAACCGCGGGCTAAATGCTTTTAAGTCCATCTTCTTAATGAAGGTCATTATCATCTTAAGAGCCACGGGTGCCGACCTTTCCCTCCAACAGTTATAAACCGACTGGGCAATGGACCAAATAAGACTTTTAGCAGACCTGCAAAATTATATACCTCCAGAGCTTAAAACGTTAAATTCTTATTATTAACCAACCTCAAATGTATATAGTGTTATCAAATGTATATATTTTTACTTGAAAGACCCCAGGTTTTCAGTTGATAAACTGCTTCAAAAACCCAAAATGGTGTGATCCAGCTTTTCCATTTTCTCGATTCATATGTAATAAATAAAATTTTATTCTCGTACTACCAAATATCATGACGAGAACAAAGAGCGCCTTCAAGAGGAAATTATTACAACTGAGAAGCAACAACATAACCTTTATAATGAAAAAGACTCTTTTGAATAATTGAATTGTTAAAACTATCTTTGTCTCCGTTTAAGCGTTGATTAACGCGCACTTAGCTCTTTCATTGCCTCGTATTAAACACATAATTGAACTTCATAAATTAACGGGGACGGATAAATACTCCAGTCAGTAGAACATGTGTGTCACAAGGAGGGTAGTTAATTGAAATAGCGACAATAAATCCTTAACCTGATACGGTGGACAGAGTGAGTTTGTGAAAAAGGAAGGGGACACGCCTTGCCAAGGAAATATAATCACAAATCAGCAATACCCTGCTTTTCCTTATGTTATATGGTGAATACGATAGATAAAATACAGACAACTTTTATAACTAACAACAATAAAATTTAACCCACGCCCTTGCCAAACTATAATGACTACTAATTATTACATCGAGATTTTATTGTAGTTTTGTGTTTAACATATCTAAAAAGTTATGTAAATGTTGATATGATGTTATTTTTCATTAAAAAAACAAAACATTTTATCAATATTAATTGGCATTGTTTAAATATTTTGTGGTGGATCTTCAATATTGAAAAGCTACAGAGCAAACTGCATTATTTCTGCATTTCAATTTCTTGTCAACACTAAACGACTTCGTTTATCTGTGAGTCAATTTTTTTTAAATTACTTTACAAGTAGTTTATATATTTTTTCTGTCATGATGTATAATGGTAACATTGAACTATTGCAAAATTTGTACATGGCGAACTCCTGAAAACGTTTGATGACGAACTTTAAAAAATAAATTTTTTATTATATTAGTGCTATTTAACGAAATGAAGTCACATTTACGCGGTATACAAACATGAGAAACAAATATTTACAGACTGCAAGGAAGTTAGCCAAAAAGAGTAAGGTGTGGCTTCAGATATTCAAAAGAAAAATTGGGTGATAGTAGTCTGTAAATGGAGTTGAATGCCGCAAAAATGTGTTTTCTAACTCGCTCCATTCATAATTTTTTTTTTTTTAAGGATTTTATAAAACCTTGTCTCGAAGAAAAAAGAAAGTGCCAATTCTACCAAACATACTATTTGAATGCTTATAAAACAAAGCAATTTTGTACAATTTACCAGTGTATAGGCAGTTTTGTCAAAGCGTAATGATTTTTTAACTTTTTCCTATGTTTAAATTTTGTAAGTTTGCACATTTATCAGACGGATAGAAAGAGTTCATCACATCACTCATTTGTTAGACAATTGGACGAAGATTTTGAAAAACTCGATCTTAATGAAAAATGCTGGTAACTCTAGTGTACCAGCTGGTTACACGTGCCATATCCCGCGATTAGAAGCTGAAATCGCAAAGAAAGGAACTGTCTATGACTTATATGAATCCTGATGTTACATATCATGGCTCAACGTAGCACATGTTGACCCTGCTTCTGATGCGATGCAACATTGCATGAATAGAAACTGAAATCACAAAGAAAGTCTCTGGACTTTTCGCGGATCAACGAGCGATGCCACATTTTCTTTTCAAAATGGACGTTAAAATGGAATCTATTTAAGTTCGTAGATTTAAAAAGAAAGGAGGGAGATGAAAGATGAAATGGAGCCAAGGAATGGCGAACTTTGTAGAACAGGAGAGGTCGTGACGAGTCATTTTGGTCATCCGATCTCAATAAGGTTGGCTTATCGGACGAGTTTCCGTCATCTTCATTAGTTGATTTCTGATGAAATGAAAAAACTGCAAACTGTTTCCACTAACTGACTTATTGTTTTTCTCTTTATTCATGTTTTTTCTGAGTACATAAACATTAACTAGCATAATAGACACCCCAACCCAGCAAGTATAGGCAAACGAAAATGATCGTTAAAGATCAAATATCAAATGAAAAAAGTGTATAGAAATCTAACTAGAATAACAGTACGTCCTTCCTGAACATCAATCTCCATGTGGTCACCAATCTTTAAACTTAATAGAGGTCGACAAATAAAAAGATGGGTTAAGCAAATATAAACTTCAGAAAACTGATTATCGGAAAAAGTGTGAAAAGTTGGGAGAGGTTTTTGCTCAATAATTGGCCTGGTTTCAAATACATTTAATTTAAGCAATTTTATTTTATTCTTTTTACAAGAAGAGAAAAAAATGTTCATTTCTCAAATGTTCATTTAATATAGCATTTTTGAAAAAAATTGCATAGAAAACCACCTTACCAAGTTCTTCCTTCGGATGCTTTTCCCTGTGTAAAGCTTTTTGAAAGCACAAATCTTGCTTAGCGGACTATACAAATAAATGTGATTACATAGATTTATTACTATCCTGGAATACAAGTCGGGAACGGTTGAGCACATTGATCGGGTCTGGTGGACGGCCCGTGGTGACCCTACGGTCCCAAAGGGAGGCCGCCTTTCCCACACCGTAGAGCACCGTACTCATCCTGTTACACAAAAGCTAGCTTCTCTTTCACAATTTGCAAAAGTAAACCTTTTTTAAATTTCCATAATCAATTTTATGCTATATAATGTTAGAAGTCTAAATACATTCTCATTTATGTAGAGTGGTCTAAACATAAAACATAGGTGTAATACATATTTGCAAAGAAAGGAGCTGTCATTTATTTTGCTTGGATCGGTGTTTGACGTGATGCGATATTAGGTCAGTAGAATCTGAACTGGCAAGGAAAGGAGCTGTCATTGTTATTTCATGGTTCGGCGTGCGGCCTGATGAGATATTATTCGGCGTGAGATTCAATGGGATATCACGCGAGTAGATGCTGAAATCATCTGGATGTGTATCTCATTGATATTGCATGGATCGTCGTGAGGCCTGATGCGATAGTAGGTAAGTAGAAATTGAAATTGCAAAAGAGGAGGTGTCAATGATTTAGCGTGGATCGGATTGTGATATAATGCGATATCACGCGAATAGAAACTGAATTAGCAAGGAAAGGAGGTGTCATTGATTTTACATTGATCGGCGTGAGAATTAATGCGATATCAGGTTAGTGGAAACTGTAATCGCAAAAACAGAAGCTGTCCTTGATTTTGCGTGGAATGGCATGCGATGAAATGCGATATGAAGCGAAGAGAAGCTGAAAGCGCAAAACAAGGAGCTGTAATAGATTTAGCATGGATCGGATTGCGATATAATGCGATATCACGCGAATAGAAACTGAATTAGCAAGGAAAGGAGGTGTGCACGCGCTGGTCGGTCGCAATAAAAATAAAATTAAATGAAATAAAAATACAAAATAAACTAAAATAAAATACTCACTTGTTAACTGTGGCTTGATTTTCTCTACAACCAGGGAGGAGAGCCGTTTAATAGCTAGAACCTGCAATAACTCTGGCCAAAGGTAAAACAGAACCCTAGTCTATTAATTACCTTCGGGGCTCCGTCCGAACCCTGTATGATGGATGTGTCGCATTAAGGATGCGGGAGGAGACACTCGCGTTATTTTGAACGCGATAATTAACAAAACGAAAAAAAAACTTTTTGAAAATAAGAGAAAGACTGAAAGAAAACTAAAAGAAAATCACTCTTGGAGGCTAATTAATAGTATAGACTGTATGGAAGCGAGACGGAAGCGAACAGGACTAGAGCAGGACTAGGCAGCAACAGGACAGGATTGTGGAGAGGGAACCGAGCTGGGATAAATTCTAGATTAGCGGCATTTCGGAAACAAAATAAACAATTATAATTCGCGATTTTTGGCGCGAACAGAGGTGTCATTGATTTTATATTGATCGGCGTGAGAGTTAATGCGATTTCAGGTTAGTGGAAACTGTAATCGCAAGGACAGAAGCTGTCCTTGATTTTGCATGGAATGGCATGCGATGAAATGCGATATGAAGCGAAGAGAAGCTGAAATCGCAAAGCAAGGAGCTGTAATTGATTTAGCGTGGATTGCGATATCATGCGAGTAGAAACTACATTCACATATTTTTATCCACTGAATGCTGCATTCATCATATATACTCGAGCATCAACTAGAGTACGGTTCTGAACTGCTAGATTACGCTAACAACAGTGGTGGAATGATCGAAAAACGACTTACTTGTCTATCAACACGCAGACCTTAAAAGGAAATTCCCCAGAAATGTATAACTACGGAGAATATTGCTCCGTACAATTGCTATAAGTACCCTTTTGACCCCTTAAATTGACGGGATCCCTACGAATTTTTTGGAGAACCAAAAGTCCATTTTATTGATGTGGGATCAGCCGGAGGCATATTTTTTCTCGTGTCCTATTGTTCTACTCAACAAAATTGTAACTACTCTGGATTTTATGCAAACTGGACGTTTATGCAACCGTTCTTTCAGTTACGTTAACTATGTTTTGATTTTATGTCATTATAACTGAAGAAAATAGGGATGAAGTCATCAAATTTGTGCTGTAACGTGAACTTTATCAAGTTCTAAACTCCTGTATATCATATAGTATTTTGGTAGATGGGTGAAATTGTTTCAAGTTTATCACAATTTTACGTGATTTTTGACAAACCCGTATGAATTTAGAAGGCGCAAATTTTGAATGAAAGATCATTTTTTGATTTTTCCATAAATTTGTATGAAGAAGAGTCCTTTCAAAATTAGGAAGTGATGGATGTGCTCTTATTCGTCTTTTGAGGTTATCCCATAAATGTTCGATGGGGTTCAAGTCTGGAAAACGGGCTGGTCAGGCTAAGACCCTAAAGTTATGCTGTTGAACGTACGTTTGTACTATGCTAGCGACATATGGACGGGCATTATCGGGCACTAGAATAGGATTGTCACTGATTTCATCGAGGATAGGCAAAGCATGATGTTCCAAATTTTCATCCACATAGCGAGTGGCCTTCAAAGGCCATCCACGAACGACAACCAACTCTGTGCGGCTCTTCATTGAAATTCCCGCCCACACAATCGCTGAACTACGTTGAAAAGGTTGGCTCTGGGAAAAATTACATGCTTCGTTCCTTTCATTTCTCCTTCTCCACACTCTTACATGCTCATCTGAAGATCGTAGAGCAAATCTACATTTATCTGTAAGACGTTCAGTAGACCAATCGTCTAAAGATCAATGGCTGTTTTCTCGAGCAACTGGGAGCCGTGCAACTCTGTGTGTGTCAGTTCATTCTGATTTAATCTTCTTCGAGCAGTGCGTTCAGAAATTTGGACACCTCGAACTTGCTAGGCCTGATGAATCGCTCGAACAGCAGTATGGTGCTGGTTTCGAAAATTTATCAAAGTCAAAGAACGTCCTGTGGTTCTGCCCTATTGTAAGACGCAGTTTCTCGAAAACGTCTAACGGCGTCTCGCAGAGTTTCGTAAGGAACTCCGATGGCAATAAACGCATACTTGATCGACCGTCCATCATCAATAAGTGCCAAACCACGCGCAACATCCTCAGCACTAAGTGGCATTTTTAAGTTTAAAAATTGAAATTAAGAAAACAAACATGAAAACTAAATAGTTCATTTCTTCAGAATTCAAATGAGGCTAAATAAACATTTTAAATTCCGTAAAACGTAAACATTGAAAAATCCTTTATCCTTGTTTTCGATTAAGGATTAAGTGTGTTTACCTCCCATTATTTTCACAAATTTACGTTTCATCTTTCACAACTTTATTCCCTCGTATCTAATAACATCTTTTCACTACATCAATGTAAAGAGCATTAAAAACGCAATGAGATTTGTTTTTGTTGACTGTTTTTTTATTGTATTTTAACTTTAAGCCAACCCAGTATAAAATCGCATACAACATAAACTTTTACAAGTTTCTGGTGTTCATGTCTAAAGTTTAAGTAAGAATTCCTTCCGTTTTGTGTATAATGAAAAAATGGCGCATACATAAATGCTCAATAGTGGGGGCAACATTTAGAAGACGTGTAATAAATCCAAAAACTTTATTTGATCTGACAATAGTTTAGCTGATGTGTGATTGAAAGCTGGTCTGGGTGTCAATCTTGATAATCTTTCAAATTCATTCACAATGTCAGGTCTAATTAGGAAGAGACTGATATTATTTTAAATTGTACTTTACGGCAAGTTATACCTGAATGATTTTGAGGATTTTTGTTAGTTTTTGGGCCAGCAAACAACACTGGTCATCGCCAGCTTTCGTTTTCTTTCTTTTTCTCTTCGTGTCTTTCTGGCGTTTTAATCCTACTATGTCCTTTTCTTGTTTCTCACGCTTATTAGCTCTCATCATCAACTGTACAGTAGCCGACTCCCTCTATTGCTAGCCTCTGTGTAACGCAAGACCTTGTTATTTGCGATAACAAATGCACATAAAAAAGGAACAAGAGAAAACATAATAGTTAGTACTCGATATTTCTTGGTGCAATTGGGGATAATCCTCTCCATTCGCGCTATTAAATTACATTCACGTACCAGACTACTTTCCCGCCACCTCAGAGTTCCCGATATTCTTCGGGGTAAGTTTTTAATTAAATATAAATAATAATAATTTCGGAATTTAAGCTAATACTATTATTCGAACACCATTTATTCATTTTTACTAGGGTATTTTGAAGTTGTAATCAATCAGAAAATGGAATTAATTTTTTTTTTTTTTAAATTGGCCTTATGATCTTGCATATTAGCTATAGTACGAATTCTTGTGTGTCCCAATTTGGGGTTATCGGGAAAAAAGGGCCAGAGGCGACGGTGGGAATCGAACCCACGACCGCGGCGTGAGAGTCTCTCATGCTAACCACTCGGCTACCGCGGTCCCCCGGAATTAATTTTTAAGACTGTTTTTGAATCATGTGGGTTAAATTGGGGTCATAACAGTTGGAAGAGTATCATAGAAACATAATTTAATATATATTTATTTTAATAATATATATTTCAAAAAGTATATTTCTCATGAAATTCAATGTCTGATTTCAATCGTGTAAACTCTAGATTGTTTTAATTTCCTTACCTAGCATACCAGTGATGTAGGTAATTTGGGAAACACTCGATAAAAACATCTATTAAACAATTCCCGTATAAAATGACCAGACACACAACATTTGTTTTAATCTGTTCCATCAGTAAATAAAACCGGCCGTAAGTACAGCTTAACGCCTCTGTTATTGTAATGAACGCAATAAAGAAGATGTCCACAGAATGCTGAGTTCGAGTCGTGGATATTTTATTGCGGTCGGGGAGGAGGGGTTCACCCACAATTTAATAAGTGTAATTTATCCTCCACTAAAGCAACAGGTGTGGTAAAACGGTTGAAAATTAAGTTGTGAGAAACTCAATACACTTATCTCAGTTATGAATTGCTCAGGATGTCACACTAAATCATTACAGACGACGCTTTAAAATGTCTTTCTGGGCAAAGTTTAATTGAAAAAATATGTCTGGTTTATTGTAAAATAAATTTCGAATTTAGAAAAAAATATCTTACCTTTTTTAATGGGTTCCCCCGTTGGTTCACTCAAGACTTAAAGTTGTTGGTATTTCAAAAACGTAGACAGCATAAATTTACCTAGAGTAATTTCTACTGACTACAAACAGTTTCTGAATTTATGAAAAAAGTGCCAATGCTTAACCTGAAAAATAAAATAACTCGAATACAATCAGACTTTGATCAATATGGACTTTTTAGTCTAATTTGACTTATAGGATATACCCCTGAAGTTTTGATGTCTATTCACAGGAAACCATGCATAAATTATTATGTACCTTAATTGATTATATATTGCTGGTTAATATATAAACGAATTAACTTTCATATTCCACCTTTTCATTGCAAAAGTCCAATGACATTCTTCACTGATTGCCATTGAACTAATTATGTAAAATTCAGTTTTACACATGAAACAAATTTATTGTCAGTTCAAATAAATTTAAGCAATTTTTAACATTTTAACGTAATTTATATTTAATTATTCAGAAATCGTCATTGAGACTCAACACGACACGCAAGAATGGCACAATTACACAGAAGACAAGCACTTTGAGCCCTGAAGATGATCTCAATAAAGATCGAAACGTTGGCACGATAAAGAAAATGATTTTCTGAAACCTACATCACACCAGACCGCATCTCTCGATTTCTGAATAATTATCGATTAACGGTCACTAATCACCACACGTAATTTATATTCATTTACGTTTTCGTAGTCAATTGGCTAAGTTACTTCTTTCAATCAATTAATTATTCTTTCAAAGTTTTGGTTGAGATAAAAAAGTCAATGTCACGTGTGGGTTCGAATCCCGCTCTTGACACTGATTTTTTTATCTCAACCAAGACCTTTGAAAAAATAATAAATTGATTGAAAGTTTATATTGTTTTAGTTCTTTTTTTAAAACGTTAATATTTCTAAATCTATGTATAGTTTTAATATATAATAAGCCTTCATATTTGTAATGTATACATATGTAATTGGAAAAAAAGTTAAATAAATAAAAAATGGGACTTTTATTCAATTCATGGTTTAGAGATTAAATGATATAGGAACCGGCCTCTTTACGTCCTGTGCACCGCGACCAGGTTGGTCTATTGTGCATCTCCATTTTTTTTTATCTAGAGCTCTTCATTAAAGTTGAGGCTTTTTTCCAGTCGCCAAAGCTTTTTCTAGAATCCTGCAGGTCCTGGCTTTTCCTCTTCAAGGATTAGAAATCTCAGCGTACATAGGCCTTCGTATCAACAGAGGACGTGTTCCGCTGTTTCTCCTTCTTCTTGGCAATATGTCCACAGATGTAGTGTGTTTGCCACTCCGAGTCTATACTTATGCCTCCAGAGTCTGCAGTGTCCAGTTAGCAGTCTAACTATTATTCTAGTCCTAGACCGTCCTAGATTTGGTAGTTCTGTTGTTAGTTTCTGCGATGGTCTTTTGATAAAGTTTTTGGCATGCCTCTGTCCTGGGCTACATTCCCATTTGAGTGGAGGACTTATTACTAATCCAGTGTCTAATGGATCCGCGTTTTTTGGCATTTTGGTAAGCCACAAAATCGTTCAGGGCCAGTAGGTGTCATCATTGAACTTTTCTTGGCCAATTTATCGGCCATAGTTTCGTTTGAAAAACGGTGGCATATTGTCCAAGGCTCATATGAATTCTAGTCCTTGATTTATTTCTATAAATGCCAGCTCCAGCACTGGCATGGCTATTGGGAGAAGAGCCTGCCATTGCTGGAACACTCAGCGTTTAGGATTGTTGGTTGAGGTAGGGTTGTGTTAGGAGGTTACGAAGCCACTGTCTTTTTAGACAGCATGGAGGATTGTTAGGTTGGGACATTCAAGAGGGGCTTGAGCTAGTGGACTGGTATGGAAAGAGAGCTTGGAGTGGAAGTTCTGGAATCATGCTTGGATCGTGTCTGTCATGAATGGGATGTCTTGGCCTTTGTGGGTGCGTTGGCTAGTGACATGGAAGGGAGCGTTGAGGATGCGACCGAGGACTCTTTATTGAAAGGATTGCATTTTTTCGATGTTGGATGGTTTGGCTAAACCCCACAGCTTGACTCCATAATGTCAAATCGGTCTGATTAGTATATTGGTTTGTTGTGTGCACTCGTTATGGATTTGGACCCAAGAAGGCGTCTGAGCTGTCCGAATCTTCGGTTAAGTTTTTTCATTATATGTATATTCCATATAAGTCGTATTATATTAATGTAAGAAGTGATTATTTCTTTACTTATTATATTGATCCATATATGTTTAGTGATCATAATTGACCTTTTTAATTATTTCAGTGTCACGAGGATTCGAACGCACGACCTTCGGCTCAATACGCCGGTGCACTGCCGAAGGTCGTGGGTTCGAATCTCGCTCTTGACACTAACTCTTTCATACAAGTCTACAAATTCAGAGCCCGTCTTTGTAAGCAAAAAAATTCTAATTATATCAGCATTGACTAGGGCAGCAAAAGGCAAAAGTACAATTACGTGCGTGAGGGATCCCATCGGGGTTTCACTACGGTCGAGGAAGGACCACGGTTTGTTTTTAAAAAAAATTCGATGCCTAGATTGTGACGGTGTCGAACCCTCGTCAAATCCTTTTGTTGGAAAGTTCTAATTGACCGAAAGGTCGGCATGGGGGCTGCGCGACTTCGCGGTCAAGTGACGTCGTTGCCGACGGTCTCTTCACCGTTGGAAATCTCCGGTCCCGTTAAAAACCGTCCACCCAAATCTTTTAAAACAGCACAAATGAATTGACAAGTTAGGCTTGCCAAACGTGAACGGTTTCAGCAACAGTCCGGTTATGGATTCTGCTTAAATATATATTTAATAAACATAAAATACATCTTTAAAATAAGGATAAAAAATACATTTTTAAAACGCTCTAAATCATTTGTAAATTGTAAAATATCTGAACTATTTGAAACGCAGATACATATTGTAATTAGATCATCATCTTGTAGTTGATATGGAATTAGCTACGAACGCCTTGCAGGCAACAAGCGTTAATAAATACAAAATATATCCATTTATCAACTGGCAAAAATACTCCACATTTATGTTTATCTAATTGATTTGTACCTAAAAATACTATCGTTAATAGTGGCTAATTGTTTAAAACGCCGGAAATCAGAAAATTTAATAGTTTCTTTGGAAATTAATTTTAACGACTTATAGTAAATTCTGATTTATGACCAGTCATCTTGTAGCCGATGAGGAATTTGCTAAAACGCCAGGCAGGTCGTCATCCTCAATGGTAGGTTTGTCAAATAGAGTCTAATTTATCCCAGTTTTCAGATGTGATGAAATAATCATATGGAATTTACTACAAGTATATTGCATGTAACGATTGGAAATGTAAAAAAAATACTATTATGCAAGATAATTCACAGAAATTAGTAGCAGGAGTCATCGAAATCCACCATTTACAATACGCGCGACGGGAGGCAAAATAGGGTATTCAACAACAGTATAGGTCAAGGAACCCAATTTCAATTTTTGAAGTTAAAGACTCATGGTTGGTGGAACAACACTAGAACAGAGGCAGGCACAATCAGCCAAGAAAGTCTCGCCTAAATTTACAAGAGACTTATACTATTAGGTAAATCCTTGGTAGTAAATATAACGTACGATTATATATGTAATAATCGAAATATAGGGAGAATGGTGGGATCCGTGTCGTCAAGAGTATTAATCATTATTGTTTTATGGTTCGGTTTTATGAAAAAAAATAGATCCACAAAACACGTCCAGATCGCATGAAACACAAACTAATTTGAAAATGCATTAAATTCATTGCGAGACATCTCACAGCATCGCTCGCAGAGTGAAAAGGTCGCACCCTCATTCATACAAATTCAACGAAGCTCATTTATTTGTGATTTCAGATTCCAATCATGCGATGTCGCACGCCGATCCACACAAAGTCTATGATAGCTATTTTCTTTGTGCTTTCAACTTCTAACCGCGCAATATCGTATCGCATAGCATCGCAAGCGATGTAAATATGTAGAACGCTAACCCATGCAAAGTCAATGACAGCTCATTTCTTTCAGTTTCAACTTGCGCGATATCGCAAGGCATCGCTCCCAGTGTTATTTACATACTGGAAAAGGTTTAAAATCAACGATTATTCGGAGATCGTGAGATGCGGTCTGGTGTGACGTAGGTTTTAAAAAACCATTTTCTTTATCGGGCCAACGTTTCCAGATTCCCTTTCCCACCCCTTTAAAATCCAACGTATATAAACATATGTAAGGATCACATATTAACATGGTGGGAGGTGTCCCACCAAGGTGTGATAAGTTAAAAAAAAAAGCAGTTGGGTTTCGGAGTCGGTATCGGGCGTATCTGTGGCCTGTAAGTCGATCCTTTCTTTCTTTCGTTCTTTCCTTATCTCCGCTCATCGTTAATTTTTGCCAAGAGTTTGTATTTTGTTTTGTATTGCTTAAAGGGATCTATTATTTTATAAATTTTTATTTTAGAAGATAACATTATTATTTTTAATTATATTAATTTTGACCCATTTTATTTCATTTATTATCCTCACGAAAAGTTGGAGGCACCTTTTTGGCAAATAGAAGATCGTGAGATCGCTAAAGGAGCAAAAACAAATTAAAATGGCGAGCGGTGAGTAAAATCCACTTTCAGCCACGAATGACTTGATGTCTCAACTGGAAGAAAATACACCAAACACCCAGAGAACTAAAATAAATGAATTGTCTGAAGCTGAATTGATCCCACTATGCGAAAAGATACTGGGTAACGCCCATTTCATGAATTTAATGAAACATATTGTTGCTAACGCCTGCCCAAAAACCAAATTTCACTCTAAGCACGTTAATACCTTGGTCAAATCATTTGAGAGTCAATTCGAGAGCACCGTCAAGAGAAAGGTTGCTAGGAGAGTAAACGTTCAAACCAGAACGGAATGTCCAAAAGTTTCGTTTGACCCATCGCCCGTTTCAAGAACGAAAGTCGAGACCGGGATCTACATCACCGGATCAGAGTCTGAATCCTTGGCTTCCGTAGAAACCGTGAAAAAAGCTAGTTTTTATTCACAAATGCTAGCTACGACGCCTAGAGTTCCGCCTTATTATCAGGTATTGAAATAAAGTTCGGATTCCGAAGGGCAGGTCGATATGGGATCCGAGTTCCGTACAGTATCATCGGAACGGCTGAGTGGGAAAATAAGAAATAACTGGACAAGTTGCCAAAATTGATACTACGAGACGGCGAATCTACTTTAGAGTTTTTAAAAGATCTCTCCCCAATTGTTAAAAGACATAAATACATTCTTAGAAGTACTTTATTTCACATTGCTGATAATCTCAATAACAGCTTCTAATATTATTTTCAATGCGGCACATAATAAAA
This sequence comes from Cimex lectularius, assembly GCF_000648675.2. Taxonomy (NCBI): domain Eukaryota; kingdom Metazoa; phylum Arthropoda; class Insecta; order Hemiptera; family Cimicidae; genus Cimex; species Cimex lectularius. The sequence continues at coordinate 2,170,285 of NW_019392675.1, read as the reverse complement.
CAATAAATTTCGATGAACTCCGCAATATTTTACTTAATGAGTTTGTAATCCCAACTCAACTGTTCTCTCTAAAAGTAAAATACTTATTCAGGGTTCAGGTATATAGAGAGAATTTAAGAGAATTTATTGGCATTTCTGTGCTATTTGCAAAATTGTTTGGAGATGTAAGTGAAGAGGATTTGGTGGAAATAATAAAACAAAACAATCATCCCAGATACTTGTCCCTCATTCGTGCAGAAATTGATAATTTGCAAGAATTGTATATTGAAATCAATAGGATAGAGGAAATCTACGCTAATCGTAACCACTATCACGATAAAACAAGGGAATCCTCCAAAGAACATAATAAAAAGAATAAAATCAGGCATGATTCGTATTCGAAGACAGATACGGATTCTTCGTCCCCAAAGGAATACATTTCACCTAAGAAATTAATGGGCCTTGGGATAAAATATTTAAAAATCGAGATAAAAGGGAACGCAAGAATATTAAAGCTCGCAATTTGTCTTATCGTCAAATTCACAACATCGACGTTCGGGCGGATAATCCAGCCATAGACGTGCCGACGCCAACAGCCGTAGATAAGGAGACACTAAAACGACAGCAAACCCTATACAATAATATTCCGACAATTTTTTTTTCTCCGCCTTTGTTTCCTATGTGGTACCCGCACCAACCCCAGACCATGTTTTTTCGTCATCCGTATAGATGGAATCGTAATAATCAACTTAATATTTCCCGGGCAAGGTGAAACGGATACTTTAATCAGAAAAAATACGGGCCATTTCAAAAAGAATATAAATATCCAAAACAGCCCGTATTTTTTATGCAGGGATCTCCATCTAATATGGCCATGGGCAACAACATGCATCCAAACGCACCATTTCATGCCCCAGCGAGTTATGCAGATGCCGTGAAAGAACAACCTCAAACCTCAGCCCACTACCCGAATACTTCATCTCCAAAAAACTAGTATGTATGGGGTCCGCCCCCAGAGATCAGATTCGATGTTGTGAGATTTTAGTAAAAAATTTTGATAAAGATATTTTCGCAGTTTAGGACACAGGGAGCGTACGTTCGTGTATTTCTATGAAATAATTTAGCTAATTTGGTTATTTCACCTAGCGAAAACTGAGTATGGTGTAGAGAGGACCCATGCACTAAAATTGAATTTCAGGAATCATCAGCACGATCTCTAAATTTAGCGGTTTTTCTCTCCAGAGACGGGCTCATGACTTAAATATTAACCTCGCGTATTGGCCGAACAGAGGTGATGACAGTAAAACCAATAATTAAAGATGACAAAGTTTTCAGAGCTCAGCCGTATTACTGTAATCCAATACGAATGAAAAAGATGAGGATGGCGGTTGAGGAACTTCTCGAAAAAGGAATAATAGAAAAGGCGATTAATTCCCCATTCGCATCACTCGAGATATTGGTAAAAAAAAGGCCCCGATACGCATAACTATCGTCTATGCGTAGATTATAAAGAGATTAAAAAAATTATCGACCATGTACATTGGCCATTACCATCAATTAAGAACGTCGTTGATCATTTGCGCGATGCTAAAGATTGTATACTGGACCGAAACAAGAGCTTCCATCAAATTCCATTACATCCGGACAGTAAGAAATACACTGCTTTTATTACACCTTTGGCCATTTGTCAATATAAATATGTACCGTTTGGTCTATACATTGGATCATGTGTGCTAAGTATATTGATAGATAAACTGTTTGCAAATGTTAAATATAAATTCCTATGGTCGTTTGTTGATGACCTTCTTATCTACTCAAAGACTCTAGAGGATCATATAAACCATGTGTCTTATGTTTTGGCCAAATTAGGTAAAGCAGGACTGACGGTAAACCGAGAAAAAATTCAACCTAACAATTAGGTTTATGGTACATATAGCCAAGTATGATGAAGTGACAATTGCTCCAGAGCCAATTAGAGCGATCGTAGAAATCCCTCCCCCAGGAACTTGAAAGATTTGGCTAATTTTTTGGGAGCGGTTGGCTGTTTTAATAAATTCTTGCCTCATTTGTCCACCATTGCAGCGCCTTTAAATGCACTCAAACGAAAAAACGCGCGACCTGTTTGGACTAAAGAATGCGGAATGGCATTTAGACAAATAAAGTCCATAATTTCTAATCCTGAGATCTTGACTATGCCAGATTTTAGTAAGGATTTCCTCATTATCACGAATGCATCTTCCGGAGCAGTTGCTGGAGTATTGGCTCAAGAATTCGACGGAATAACTAGGCCAATAGCCTTTACATCAAGGGTGCTGAACGATAGAGAAATAAACTATAGCACACATGGACAGGAAGCTCTTGCTGTTATCCAGAAGATTCAACATTTCTTAGATTATTTGAATTATAAAAAATTCCATATCCGTACGGACTGTTCGGCTTTAACGTGGCTAATAAAAGATTAGGTACATCTCTCGGGACGATTGACTCGTTGGGTAGCAGTTATGCAGAGTTACCAGTTCTGCATTAAACACGTTCCTGGACGATACAGTTATTTAGCAGATTTACTATCTAGACATCTCGGTATTCGACAGTCCTCGGCAGTCCCTGCTTCTGAGAAAGTGGATAAACTAATTGATCAACGTGTCATGATTAATGACCGTTAGTCTATGATTATTCGGAAATCGTGAGGTGCGGTCTGGTGTGACGTAGGTTTCAGAAAAACATTTTCTTTATCCTGCCAATGTTTCGATCTTTATTGAGATGATCTTCAGCGCTCAATGTGTTTGTTATCTGTATAATTGTGTCATTCCTGTGTGTCGTGTTGAGAGTGCCAGTGAGATATTGCTGTTTTATGTTTATATATGTTGGATTTTGAAGGGGTGGGGAAGGAAGTCGGTATAAAAAGACATTTTTGTATAAGGAGTCGGCTTCGTTGAGGTGAAAGGAGCCTAAACCCATAATCAACAGAAAAATCAACAACTACAACTCAACCCTAACATCATCCACTATCTCTAATAATACTACATCAAATCTATCAAATACAGACAAACCAACATGCATTTCCATGCCATTCATTCACGGCCTATCACATAAATTAAACACCTTTCCCTCTTCTGATAATTCTAAAATAGCAATTCACACACTTTTTTCGAAAATTAAAGATACCAAACCAATAACAAATCTCAATAACAACAATAATAAATCTCACGTAATCTACATAATCAATTGTTTAAATTGTCCGGCAACTTACTTCGGTCTTACGTCCCAATATCTGGATGAGAGAGTAAAGCAACATATCAAATTGCAAAAAACCCAAACAAAATCCTACAACACTCGCTACCCTCCATTTTGGACACAAACACAATTTCGACTTCAACAATAAAAAATATTCACACAGAACAAAACAAACATAAAGTGTAACTTTTTAGAAATGGTTTACATCAACAGGGATAAACACAGCATCAATTACAGAACAGACACATGTAAACGAGTCGCAGCTACGCCAGTATCATTAATCAAATTCAATATCGATAACATACAAATTTCACATCACACAAAACATATAAATATAACATATAAAACATTCATCACATTCCACACATCAAACATTTTTACTTAGTCTAATTTTTCAACAATTTAGCATTCCTTTTCCTAATTATCCCTATCTATATAATCCTAAAAGGATAATCTGGCCGAACCATTGCCAACGTTTTTTCCCATCGTCCGCTCTTTTCACCTCAAAGAAGCCGACTCCTTATACAAAAATTTCTTTCTATACCGACTTCCTTCCCCACTCCTTCAAAATCTAACGTATATATACATAAAACAGCAATATCTCACTGGCATTCTCAACACGACACGCAAGAATGGCACAATTACTCAGAAAACAAACATTGAGTGAATAGAAATACTTTGATTGAATATACAAAAATATTTTTTTTGCATTGTATAAATTCACTTTTTCCCACATCCTATATGTATTTGTTAAATTTAAACAATGTTTGTAAAATCCCAGGCCCTGAAGATGATCTCAATAAAGATCGAAACGTTGGCAGGATAAAGAAAATGTTTTTCTGAAACCTACGTCACACCATTTCACATCACGATTTCCAAATAATAATTGATCAACGTTGGAGTTATGCCTTTATAAATTTATTGAAATATCCGGAGGTGTTTACACCATTATCTGCCCACCAGAAGAATGATGCCGCCTTGGAAGAAATTATATCGGCACTAGAGCAAGGACAAATTCAAAAAATAACCAAATAGATGGTAACGGAGCTCTTCTTTACCAAACAGGAACCATGAAACGGCCCAAGATTGTGCTACCATTTTCTTGTCAAGAATTGGTCTTTCAATATTACCACTCTTCACTTATGGGCCCACATCTAGGGTTTAAAAAGACGTACAGCTGTAATGGCAGATTTCCTTTGGAAGAAGCCAAAAAAAAAAAAAAAGACGTACAGGAAAATAAAAAATGTTTTTATTTATCCCAAAATGCGTAGTGATATTCGCATTCGAGTAGCGAGTTGCATGTCCTGTGCGCGAATTAATCAGACAGAACGGGAAAGAAAGGAGCGCTGTCGACTACAATGGTGAAACTGTTATAGATTTTTTCGGTCCGCTACCGACATCATCATTGGAAAATAAATATGTGTTTTTGGCCCTAGACGTATTTTCTAAATTTCTATGGACGATGCCTACGAGAAACTCGACGGCCAAAATGGTGATAATGTGTTTACAAAAATATAATTTTGCTCAACATGGAATGTGTAAAATCATAATGTCGGATAACGGGCCAGGGTTCAGGAGTGAACAGTATAAATCCTTTTGTTTCAAGATGGGGATTACTTACCACCTGAACATAACTTATTATCCACAGAGCAATAATGTAGAACGAGCTATATCATCATTAAAAACAGCAATAGCTATATATCATTCCTCTGAGCAAAAGAAGTGGGAACAATCACTAACATTCATTGTTATGACTTTAAATAATGCTGAACATGAATCCACCGAGTATTCGCCGGCCCAGGTATTCTCGAGAAGAGACTTATACCATCCTCTTAATTTGAAAGTTCCAATGGATGATACCTTATGGAATGCTAAATCGAAGTAGGAGATGGATAATCTGTGGTACCTGACATATAAAAATTTAATGAGTGCCAAAGCACAAATGTCTGGATTCTATAATGATTAGCGCCGAAATGTATCATTTAAAAAGAGAATCTAGTTTTGGTTAAGTCACATTATTTATCCTCAAAAGTTCATAACCGTGCAGCGAAATTAATGCCGGTGAATGATGGCCCATTCACTGAGGTAACGCAAGTTTCTGGAAACAGTTATCTTTTGTCCAAAACTGAGGCACCTGAAGTCAAAGTACGCGCTCATGTAACTCAGTTAAAAAGAGCCAGTAAGCCATTCTCTCCAACATA